>NW_018743787.1:0-593654 GCF_001683475.1 Chenopodium quinoa
TGGATATGGAGGAGGACCCTCATACTCCTCTTATCCTTGGAAGAGAGGCACTCAAGACCATGGGAGCGGTCGTCAATTGCAAAGATAATACCATTACATGTGAGTGGCCAATGAGAAGTACAAGTTTGAATTCTCAAAGACTTTGAAGCAACCTATGGTAGAGAAGATTTGGCGGGTGGACTTGGTGGACTCCGAACTTGATGAATTGGTGAAGTTCCATGAGGTAATTAAAGACAAGGGTGATGAAAGACCTCCCATGTGAGGAGGTGGTGAAGGAGAATCTTTGTGTGCCTTGGAGGTTGAAAGCCTTGAAGGTGAAACTCATCCCGAGACTCAAGGAGCCGTGGATGAGCTCCCATCGATCCAAAGTGAGTCTAAGGAGGAGAGTTCCACGCCTCCTCCCAAGGTAGAACTAAAACCCCTCCCTCCTTCTCTCAAATATGCTTATTTGGAATGAATGATTGCTTACATCCTATTATTGTCAATGCTAACCCCGATGACACCTCATTGCAAAAAATTAATGAGATTTAAAAAAATATAGGAGTGTTATCGGTATAGCATTGATGATATTAAGGGGATTAGCCCTAGCTTGTGTATGCATCGCATTCATCTTGAGGATGATCATGCCTCTTCCATTGAACCTCAAAGGCGTTGAATCCGACTTTGAAGGAATGGTTAAGAAGGAAATCCTCAAACTACGTGAAGCGGGGATCATTTATGCTATCTCCGATAGCAAATGGTGAGCCCGGTTCATGTGGTTCCCAAAAAGGAGGCATGACCATCATACAAGATGACAAGGGGAATGATATCTCCACCCGCACTGTCACGGGGTGGAGAATGTGCATTGACTATAGGAGGCTTAATAAAGCCACTAGAAAAGATCATTCCCCTTGCCATTTATCGATCAAATGTTGGAAAGTTGGTGAAGCATTCACACTATTGTTTTCTTGATGGTTATTCGGGTTTCTTTCAAATCCCAATTCACCCGGATGACCAACATAAAACAACCTTCACTTGTCCATTTGGACATTGCCTACCGAAGGATGCCCTTCGGATTGTGCAATGCCCCATCGACTTTCCAACGATGTATGACAGCAATCTTTTCTGATATGATCGAAAATGCAATAGAAGTTTTCATGGATGATTTCAGTGTTTGTGGTTCGTCTTTTGACCTATGCTTGCACAATCTCGAAAAGGTTTTAAAGAGGTGTCAAGAGACGAACCTTGTGTTGAATTGGGAAAAGTGCCATTTTATGGTCGAGGAGGGCATTGTCCTCGGCATAAAGTGTCCATTAATGGTATTGAGGTAGACCCGGCAAAGGTCTCGGCGATAGAAAAGCTACCCCCACCATCATCGGTGACCGGGGTACGTGCCTTCTTGGGGCACGCCGGCTTCTATCGCCGATTTATCAAAGATTTGCACAAATAGCGAGACCTTTGACGAGTTTACTTCAAAAAGAGGTGGAGTTCAAATTCGATGATGCTTGCACTAAAGGCATTTGAAACCTTGAAAAAATGCTTTAGTGAATGCGCCTATAGTGCAAGCACCGAATTGGGAACTCCCGTTTGAACTAATGTGTGACGCGAGTGATAATGCAGTTGGAGCAGTCCTTGGGCAAAGGAAAGAAAAGAAATTGAATGTGATCTCTTATGCAAGCCGGACTTTAGATACGGCACAAAAGAATTAACACCACCACGGAGAAGGAAATGTTGGCGGTGGTCTTCGCTTTTGACAAGTTTAGACCCTATTTAGTGTGCAACAAGGCCATTGTCTACACCGATCACTCCGCGGTGAAGTATTTAATGAGCAAAAAAGATGCTAAGCCGCGTCTAATCCGATGGGTCCTTCTCTTACAAGAATTTGACATGAAATACGGGATAAGAAAGGAAGTGAGAACCTAGTGGCTGACCACCTCTCAAGGTTGCCGTTAGACCACCCTTCTTACCTTGACAAAGAGGATCCCATCGATGATGAGCTTCGAGATGACTCTCTTATGGCGATCGTTACCAACACCATCCCTTGGTTCGCTGATATTGCAAATTATTTAGCAAGCGGGGTGGTACCTCATGACTATGATGCTCGACAAAGGAAGAGGTTCTTCAAGGAAGTTAAGAGGTATTTTTGGGATGATCCAAGCTTGTACAAGAAGTGTAGTGACGGTTTGTTCCGGAAATGTGTGGCAAATCATGAGATGGAAGGTATTATGGAACATTGTCATTCACTACCTTGTGGAGGTCATGGAGGTGTCAACAAGACCGTGCAAGATCCTAGGTTGCAAGCTTTGGTGGCCAACTATGCGCAAAGATGTTCACAAGTTCATCCTTCGATGTGACCGATGCCAAAGGATGGGAGGAATCACAAAGAGAAATGAAATGCCGCAACAATCAATCTTAGAAGTTGAGCCATTTGATGTATGGGGAGTGGACTTCATGGGTCCGTTTGTCTCCTCATGTGGGAATTTGTATATCCTTGTGGCTGTGGATTATGTGACTAAATGGGTGGAAACGATACCATCACCCACAAATGACCACAAGGTAGTGTTGAAGTTGCTCAAGAAGATCATCTTTCCTAGATTTGGGGTGCCACGGTGCCTAATTAGTGATGGCGGATCTCATTTCGCCAAGAAACAACTCGAAGCACTTTTGAAGAAATATGGGGTACATCATAAGGTTGGACTCCCTTACCATCCACAAACCCAAGGGCAAGTGGAGGTGTCCAACAGAGAAATTAAGAGTTTGCTCGAGAGGATGGTCAACAAGTCTAGAAAAGATTGGTCCCTAAGACTGGATGATGTACTATGGGCCTTACGGACCGCTTACAATACACCGATTGGCAACCACGCCATATCGACTTGTCTATGGTAAGGGATGCCACCTTCCGGTGGAATTGGAGTACAAGGCATGGTGGGCTGTAAAGGAACTCAACATGGACCTTCACTTGGCCGGAGAAAAGAGGTTACTCAAGCTCAACGAGTTGGAAGAGCTGAGGTATGATGCTTATGAGAGCTCTAGACTCTACAAAGAACAAACCAAGAGGTGGCACGACAAAAGGATTCGAGATCGTGACTTCGAGGTGGGTAACAAGGTTCTTCTCTTCAACTCACGTCTCCGACTCTTTCCCGGGAAGCTCAAGTCCAAATGGGTGGGGCCGTTTACAATCACCAAAGTAACCCCCTATGGCTCGTTCGAATTGGAAAATCATGAAGATGGGAGCCGGTTCATGGTGAATGGGCAACGGATCAAAAGATACTATGATGAAGGAGATATTGGAAAGATCGGTTGCCTAATGCTTGGGACGGTCCACACCGTTCCTCCCCCTTAGCTTTATTGCTCGTGACGTAACGTCAAGCTAGGGACGTTAAACTAGCATGCTTTGTAGTATATTGTGAATATTTGTCTTTGAACTATCTCTTTAGTTACTTTTTGTTTTAAGTACTTTGCAAAAATCCGGAGGATTTTTCCCCAAAGAGGGGATGGTTTATGTTGGTTATCGTTAGCCAAAATGCTTTAAACCGAAGGGCACGACCTCTTGGCTCAACCAATCAATGGTTGAGTCGGGTACTTAGGTCGCATCCTATAGAAGTACTAACGATTTTGGTTTGAGTGATATTTGAGTGTTTGCAGGTTTGGGAAATAATGCTTTTAAAGCCAAAAAATCCGACAGTCTAGAGCGGGCGCTCTAAACAGAGGGCGGGCGCTCTGCATCATTGGGAATTATTCAGAATACTTGAGGCCAAAATCCGAGAATTTAGAGCGGGCGCTTTGAAGGTCCCTCAGAAATTCTACATTTTTGGTGCTAAAATCCGAGACGCTAGAGCGGGCGCTCTGGTCAGAGAGCGGGAGCTCTGAGTTTTGGGTGAAAAATTGACTAAGTGTGGGAAAATTGCGCAGCTTTAGAGCGGGCGCCCTGGTCTTAGAGCGGGCGCTTTGATTTTCAACCCAGAAACCTGATTTTTCAGCGAAATGTTAGAGCGGCCGCTCTACCCTTAGAGCGCCCGCTCCGACCCTCATTTCAGACTTTGCGTTTTATCCCCTTTTAATTTTGAGCACCCAAATTCTCACCTCAAACTCCCTATCCCTATCCCTTCTCTCACCTCAAACTCCCTCAACTTCTTCCTCCATAACCAAACCTTCATCTCCTCCAAATCTCCACCTTCCAACTACGAATTCCTCTAAAATTCACAAATTATTCATCCCCTATCTCCAAAAATCATACATCTCCATCAAGAATTCAGCACCTAGTCCGGATTTCATCAAGAATTGAAGCGGGTTCTACCGGGTTCGCGTCGGGCCAAGTCGGGTTCTTCTTCAATTTCAACTCTAGGCTAATTTGTCTCCAATTGTTGGTATAATCCTACTCTTACTAAGTTAATTTTCCCTATTTCTTTGGATATTTGCTTATTAAGGTTGGCTTAATTGGAGAATTGATGGTGAATGAATGGGTTTTGTGTTTTATGTGGTGAAAATTTGTTGTGAATTGTAGTGTGTTGTTTGTTGTGGTGCTTTGGCAAGGGAAAATTATTGTGGATTTTTGCTAGGTTTTGGTTTGTAGAAAGTTTTGGTTTTAGAATTGGTGGTTGTGCAAAGTTTTGGAGAGTTTTGTTTTTGTGGTCATTGTGTAGAATTGTTGGAAATTGTTGGGTTGTTGTGGTGTGTTGCTTTGGAAAATTTCTATATTGTTGTTGTAAGAAATGGCTGGTGGTTCAAAGAGGCAAAGAGCCGAACCAAGGAGTGGTAATGTAGGAGAAAGTAGTGGTGTCGGTAGTAGTGGTGGGCATGCTCAACCCACTCAATTCAACATTACCCTGCCACATGCGGCCCAAAGGACCAAATTGGCCGCATTGGATAGGAGGGCAATTAATCCAACTCTCTTCTATTCCCAACACGACTGTTATATGATTGGAATAGACGAGAAGGTTAGGGAGCTTGCAGTGAATCTGGGTTTGATGCGTTCTTGGATTGTAGATTGCCAAATGATTACATCACCGCAGATACTTCCTACTACTACCCCACCCAACCGCCTCTAACTTACCGCCCCCTAACATTGGAGTTTCTTGCTAGCTTCGAGTTAAATCAAGAAGAGGGTATGGAAGGCATTGATGCATTCAAAGTAAAATTCCGGTTGTTCAACAAAGGCCGCCACATTACCCTCCGTGCTTTCAATGAACTATTTGGTTGGGACCCAAATGCTCGAATCTTGGATACCTCCGGACTTGACGGTCAAGGTTATATAGAGGGGTACAATCCGCAAGAATTTTGGGCCCGAATCACGAGTGGGGCTAGAGAATTCCAATCAAACTCCTCCAAGGCCTCAGAGATCCACCATGCCGCCTTACGGTACTTTCACCGGATGCTTGCATATATTTTCTTCTCCAGAAAAGATCTAGGTAAAATGAGCGATCAAGAGTTATATCTTCTTTGGAGAGCTACCGAGGGTGCGCTTCTTTACCCACCTGCCACCCCGGAGCACAAGATCAATCTAGGGTATCTGTTTGCCAAGAGATGTAAGGCAATAAGGGACTCCCCCCTCTTGACTGGTCCTATCTTTATGGGAGGGATGGTCACGTATATCGCCTTCAAGTACAGATACAAGACCCAGCTGCAGCAGATGGAGAGCTTGAACATGGCAGCCGAATTGAACATAGAGAAGATGAAAAGAATGCAATTCATTTCGGATTCCACGGGAGTCACGGGTAAGGCCTTCATTTGGCGGATCCGAGACGTCCCTTGGTGCTACATGCCATGTCCGTTCATGATGAATCCGCCCTCGGGAACTGAGTTACCATGGCAAGTCCCTATGGAGCAAATTCACGAGAATGACCTCTCCCAGCCCGAGATTGATCATAGAAATGAAATCAGGCAAGCGAGGCGGCAACAGCAACAATTCCAGCAACATCAAGAGCAACAGCAGCAACAGTTTCAGCAGCAGCAACAAGAGCAATTTCAACAATTTATTTCTCAGGCACAGCAGCATCTTCAGCAGCCCCCCCAGTTCTCGGGGGGAGGTGAGCCCTCTTCCTCTTCTGCATTTAATATTGAGCAAGCTTTCGCTAGCCTCACTCTGGAGGTTAGGAACCTTGCTCAAGCCCGGCCTAGGGAAAGAGAGGAGGCCCCTGCTCAGTCTCCTGGTCCCACTTTTGATATTTATCAAAACCATATTTATGATTACCATGTGGACCAGGGACATTTTAGCCCATGTGTCAACTACCCCTACTACCCTCCGCAGCACGGGCCTGTCCCGAATTGGGACCCCCCTCAGGTAGATGACAATGGGAACCCCATTCCTCGTACCGGCGGCCAATACCCCTATTGGCAAGGCCCCGGTACCCTGCATGACCCTCCCCACTCCTTCCCCCCCTACAACTACCAGCGCCCAGGTGGGTGTGATTACCTCGGTGATCCCGCCTATCCTTATCAGGGCGACGGCTTTCCCCCCGGTTATTACGGTGGGTGGGAGCCATATGGGCCGCCATGCGATGTTGATTATGATTGGGCGCCCCCTGTAGTTGTAGAGGGAGAGGAAGAGGAAGACTCTGAGGAATAGATGATCATTTCTTTTGACCCCCCCCCCACCCTTGACTATTACATGTTTTATCGCACCGAGACGGTGCCTGGTTTTAGTTGGGGGGGTGCCTTAGCATTTTCATATCTAGGGGAAAATGAAAAGATCATTTTGGGGATGAGCAACCTTTCCTATGCTTGCTTGTGCTTAATAATCTGTTGGCTTGTATCTGTTGGTTTGTATTATACATGATCACTTTTCCTTTTTCTTCTTTATTTTGTTTTCTAATCTTTTTGCTTTGGAGTTCTGGTATTTCTCACTTTTTGGCAGGTTGTATACTACTTTTGGAAGGAGCCAAGGTTGGTTGACTTGGAACCCATCATTCTTTTTATGTTTTGGATTGGCATGGCTCCGGTGAGATCTTTCCAAACTCTCTTCTATTTATTTTATCTTGCTTAGTTCCTAGGAGCGGAGTTAGGATTAAGTTGATTGATTCATGGATGTTTGCATACTTGGAATTGTGTACTGAGAATTGTGTGAATTGATGCTTTCATTCTTGAGTTCCTCTTCTATCCTTCTATCCCTTCCTTTCTATTTTTGTTGAAGAGTAGCAACGGGGCGAGGTTCACACCTCGTGAGAGGCGCCCGGCTTTATGCCTAGGAGGACGTGCATTCAATTCACGTACCTTCTACCGCCCCCACTTATGGAATTTATTCCAAACGAAGTCCTACTTCTCTTGTTGCTCTTCAATGTTTTCTTTTTCTTTTTCTTTCTCTTAGTGTTATCCAAGGCAAGTGTTAAAACTTTGTTTTGTGTTTGGCTGAATTAGTAGCTACAATGTATGAACATATATGAGTTGGTTCCTTGGTTTGATAGGTTTACAAGGTCTTTAATGTTTTGGTTGAAAATCACATAGCTTCATTGCTCAAATGACTCCTATTGGACATATCTTGGGCTATTTAGGCCTTGATCCCTTTTGTCCTCGGTTTGTGGTTGTGGGCGTAGCTCATCTTGTGAATGAAAGCTAGGTGGCTAGAAATTTGGAGACTTAGTGTTTTGCTACTTGATCTAAAACTCGCTCCATTTGACTCTTGAGACCGCGACCGAATCGACTCATAGGATGATAAAGGCATTCATTTCGGGATAAGGGCATAATTTTTTGTTCTTTTTAGATCCTTTTTTTTATTTCCTAGGACACCTTTACTTTCAAATTTCAGGTTTTTGGGTTTACATTCACCTTTTGCGTACCCCCTTGAGCCTTCCACTTTTTGTCTACCCGCATTACAAGCCTTATGAACCTAATTTTATTTTCACCTTTATAGAAATGAGTGAAACTCGAGCTTGGCTTTGTATCTAAGTTAAAAGTTTGGCATAGTGGATGTCTATAATGTAAATTGCAAGGGACGTGTTTGTTTCCCCAATTAAATCCTTTGGTAAAAAAAAAAAAAAAAAAAAAAAAAAAAAAAGTTGGAATAAGAATGCATAAGTAAGGCATCGATCTTGTATATAGTTTAGAGTTAGTTGGGGGGTATAATACCCACCAACTAAGGTTAGTTGGCCTTGGTTTTGCTCGATTCATTAATGTTTCACTCTTAGGAGCTTACACCACCAGCCATAATTAACCCTTACCCCAAGCCATTTCATTGCACCTTAAAAGCCCTTTGAACCTTGAGTGATTGAGTCAATGTCGGTGGAGAGAGTCATGGGTCGAGCTTTTAGATTGGATTTGCATTTACTAAGTTAGGGCAATCCTACCTTGCCCACCTCCTTGTTGTTCTCCTAATTCTCTTGTGGAATTCGAGACGACTAGCCGCCTAGTGTACATGATCGAGATGAGGAAGGTTGCCTTGGTGAGGGACAATTGGAGGATAGGATCTTTATAGTCCAAGCTTTTGAGCATGAGCTATGTGGCCTTCAACCAGGAGCATTAGCTAGCTTGTCCACCTATCTTGTCAAGAAGCTTGCGCATCCTTGTGATTGCATTGTAGTGAAAGTTCAACCATTCATGTTTGTGTTTCTTTCCCTTTTTATTTTTCTATTTTTCTATTTTTCTATTTGTCTCTAAAAACCTTGCCTTGATTTAGTGCGAAGTTGTGGGTTAATCTCTCTCGAAAACCCTCACGAGAGCATACTCGTCCTCCTAAGTGACTTGGGGGTTTAAATGGCTTGTCGTTTACGCTAAAAACGACCGTGATTCCTACGAAAGTGAGTTAGTGTATAGACTTATGCTTTTGGTTATTTTTGTTTGCTTATTTTACTTCGCTCGAGGACGAGCAAAGGACTTAGTTGGGGGGAATTTGATCAGTGGCCATTTGGCCCACTTTTCTACTTCGTTTCTTCCCCGATTGAGCCCTTTGTTTGTCCTTTTTCCTCTATTTTAGCTTAGTTTTGTTATTATTGAGCATATTTGTTACTTGGAGTGGTTTTGAGTCATTTTTGGCTCATTTCCTAAGGTTTTATTCCCTCTCCTTTAACCCATTTCGATTTGCTCCTATTAGAACCTTTCCTATGATTTGTGTTTTCCATCTTACAGGTCCTCCCGTGGCTAAGAAAGCAAGGATTGGATGCAAGGATTAGGCATGCTTTGGAGTCAAAGGAATTGGAGCATTAGAGCCCAAAATATGAAGGAAAGAAGAGTTCAGAGTGGGCGCTCTAGATATGGAGCGGGCGCTCTGTATTCCTTGCTGCAGAAAAACCAAGTACCCAACCCTCAGAGCGGGCGCTCTAATGTTGAAGCGGGCGCTCTAGCTCCCAGAATAATCAGAGCATTTTCTGCGAGACTTCAGAGCGGGCGCTCTGGCCTTAGAGCGGGCGCTCCGTGTTCCCCTGACCGATTTGAACTCTGCTACACGCGTAGGCCGACGGCTCTAATTATTTTACTCTGCACGTGATGCCTAAAATTTTGGGCCTTGATTTGGGTTAGGTTTTAGAGGAGGGTATAAATACCTCTCTTCCTTGTAATTGGGAGGAGGGAGGTATGTAGAGAGAGAAATATTAGAAAATCAGATTTCAGCTTATTGTTTTTCTTTCTTTCTTTTGCACTTTAGATTAGTTAGGGTTTAGTTCCTCATTAGATCAAAAACACTACTCTTTGTTACTCTCTTTCATTTTCAATCCAAGATTAAATCTTTTGGTATTATTTCTATCCCTACTCTTTATTTATTGCTTTATTTATCTATTTTAATTAGTTTTAGCTTATCTTTAGTTGTTATTTCAAGTCAATAGAATAGTTTAATATCTTAGTTGCCTCCTTGTTTAAACTTGCAATTTCTGGTTTTGATCCTTTATTTTCTTTCTATTAGTATAATATTATCCTTATTTGCTTAGATTTCATGCTATTTAGAATAGATTACAAGTAGACTTAACATATTCTCTTCAAAGTTAACTTCTTTAGTAAAGTTTAATCATCCTATTTTCTGGTTTTAGCCATGTTTCTCTCATTAAACTTAGTTTTTGCTTTTGTTAATGTTCTTGTGTGCTTTGGTATGACCCTTCCTTCTCTAGGCTAGGTTTCTAGCTAGGGGAGGGGGAAATGATGAACTAATGATGAAATGAATGATATGTGGTGCAAGATTGGGTAGATTGAGAAGTTTTGCAATTGATTCCAACCTAGGTTTTAGTTGTTAGGAATTAGAGATTGATCACCTCTAAGACCCTATTTTGTGTTGCATGCTAGTTGCGCGAGAGTGAGCTTGTATGTGATGATGACTAGGTTAGGGATGACCTCGACCACCGAGGCGGGGTTGGGTAGGCGGTGTTTAGGTGAGCCCGAGAGGGAATTCTAGATGTTGGACCATAGGCCCCAATTGTTTGGTTGACCGATTGAACCATTCTTGTTGCCTCTAATTGTTGAAATCATTGTTAGTTAGGAATTCTCCCCTATCCCCTAGTGTTTGCTATTCCTTGATTTTCGAAGTTTTATACCTCTGCTTGTTGCTTGTTAATTTAGTTCTTAGTTTATTTGTTTCCCTAGTAGCTATAGATAAATCCATCAAAAATTTATTCCTCCCTTTTCAATTGACTTATAAGTGATCTAAGCAAGAGACGTTTGACCTTCCCTGAGAATTCGACCCCTCTTCCACTATGCTACCTTTGGTTAGTTTAGGACGTGGGTTTTCTTTTTATTCTTGACTCGACCTTTAGGAACTAACGACACCTAGGGGGCCGATCAGTTATAATTGTTAAAATTACCATGGTTTTGGTAATTCCTACTCCATTGACCCCTTTGGTTATCAAACTTTTGCACGTTATTATTGTTTGACACAAAGTTCACATGTTCACTCTCGTTATTGTAAAAATCATCATTACTCTCCGGAAAAGCATGAGGGAAATTACTAGAATCATGATCATATGAACCACACACATCACAAAACAAACAACCACTAGGCATGTTACTAGAGGAAGGAGGGGGGATGAGAGTTTGAAGGAGTACCTCTCCCCTTAAATTAGGAGGGAAGACTTAGAGCTTGGGAAGAAGAACTCTCCAATTTTTCCTTAATTGCACTTACTTCCTTCCCCAAGTTTGCCATTTGTGAAGAGAGATTGTTAATCGCATTCAAATGATCAACCGAGTACACCGTAGAGCTACTCTTGCTAGTTGATTACCTCTCACCATCTTGTCAATCCCTATAATACTTCACAACATCCACAATGATGTCCACCACTTCTTCTTCAGTCCTATTCATGATGGGACCTCCGACTCCTCCATGTAGGCATGATTTGCCTTGGGGACTCAGGGTTCCATAGAAAATTTGAATAATTTGATAGGTTGGAATCCCGTGGTGTGGAAACTCCCTTTGATACTCCTTATACCTCTCCCATGCTTCATAGAGTCTCTCACTTGGCTTTTGTTTCAAGTCTTGAATCAAAGCTCTTGCCTCCGCCGTTTTCTTTTATGGATAAAAATGAGTTAGAAATTCCTTTGTAACCTCGTCCCATGTCGTTAGATAATTCGGCTTAACTTCCTTGTCTAGCCATTCCAAAGCACGCCCAATAAGAGAAAAGGGAAAGAGCTTGAGGCAGATGAATTCTTGGGAAACTCCTTTCACCTTGATAGTATTGCAATATTTTTCAAATTCCTTGAGATGATTTAGCAGGCTCTCATGCTCGGATTTACTGAATTGTTGCCTTTCTATCAAAGTGATCATAGCCGCCCTAATTTCGAAATCATTTGTCGGTGTTGTAGGTGGAGCAATTCCACTCTCAAATCTATATGCACCGGGAATCCCCAATTCTTTCAATGCCACTCTCAAATTTTCTCCCATTCTCGCCTAGCAACCCTTAGTTTTGTAATAGTCCTCTCGATATCCGGATCAAATGGCACAAGAGTATGCATAGTGCTCTATGCATACAACTCAAAGAAAATGATTAGTAGCACGACTACAAGTGTAGCCTTAAAGAGGAAAAATCTTTTATGTTTTTTTAAGAATGAAATAGACTCAACAACTATAACAAAGCACCTATGTCATTCCCCGGCAACGGCGCCATTTTGACAAGGGGTGAAACTAGGTCGTTATCTAATTATCCCTAAGTCAAACTATATTTGTAAACACTTAACAAACCTTATATGAGTATAGGGAAAGCTAAGGGTCGAACCCAAAGGAATGAATCAAAACCATGTTATAGTCTATCATTAAGCTATTTCGAAGAATTGTCAAAGGTTGAGTATGGTAACTAGGATAACAAGAATCAAGAATTCAATCAAATTACTAAACACTAGGGTTATAGGTTCCACATGCAAGTTTAAAAATCATCCTAGTTGATAGATCACCCGATTGACTCAAACGTAGCAAAGGACAAACATACATCGCAATCAAAGAAATTCAAGGGTTATCTCCTATAAACTAAACTAGGGTTCACTATGAATGATTAACAAGGAGAATCACAATCAAATTCAATTAATTAGAGTGATTCCCAAATCAATTGTTTGTGTCATTGGAATTTGCAATGCAATCTAGATTAATCTTATAGGTTGATCACTCCTAGTCTAATTAATAACATGCACAACTATGTCAATCAATTTAATTGCAACAATCAATCAATCAAGGATCAACAACTAACAATAATCATCAATCAAGCATGCTTCCCCTTCTCCCTAGCAACTAATCTACTCACTAATCATGGTGAAAACTAAAACTAGAACAAATTCAATCTCAAACATATTCATCTCAAGCTAAATCAAAAGAAAATTCAATCAATCAACGAATTCTCAAATCTAAACAAAATATTCAAGCATAAAAGTAAATTGCAATTGAAGTAAACTCAAAGGAATGAAATCTTACTAAATTGATTGATATTGAAGAAGGATCATAAACTTGATTGAAGAAACAATGTTGAATTACAATTCAAATCAAAAGATTACAATATCTACTTTCTCTCTAACTTCTCTCTAGTTTCTCTCTCTAAAAACTAAGCAAAATGAAATATTATCTAAAAGTTAGCCTTCAAAAGGATTTACAAGAGTATATATAGGCAAAGAACAAAAGCTGATCGGTCGCACCCTCTCCTCGAAGACCCTGCGGGTGCGGAGAAACGGGTATGGAACCCATAACTACCTCCGCGGGCAGTCTGGTCAAAACCCGCGCCCGCGTGTACTGTAGCATGCGGCACAGGGCGCGGCAAAACGCCTTTTTCCAATACAAGCAGGGGTCGCAGTCTCTCTGATCCACAGCGCCCTCTCCAACATCTCCACGTTCGCGCTTAGACTGTTGGTAGGACACAGAGAGTTCCTGCCAAAATTCCCCAAAATTCACTCCCTCGGCCCAAGGGTCTCGTGCCCGCGGCTTAGAGAAAAAGAAGAGAGCCCTTTCCAAGCCCACTCCATGAGACTTGAAGCTCCTTTGCTTGGCTCTTTTCGGTCCTCTTGAATTCTTTGCAAAGCTAAGTCTTTAGGAACCTACAAGAGAAACCAAGGAGAGAAAATAGAAGAGAAAAAGATCAATATACAAGGAAAACACAATGAAATGCACATAAAGGAAAGTAAAACACGAGAGAAGAAGAAATAAAGAAACTAGAGGAGAAATTATCAAAATGGTAAAAGAAAAGCATGAAAAGGATAATGAAAATATCGTAAAACACTACCCTGTGAGTGCCATAAATGACACTCATCAATATGAAACAAAATATAGAACCTTGGAAAAAATGAGTCTGGCATTAGTGTGGGCAACTAAAAAATTACGACGTTATATGCTACCACACACCACTCATGTAATTTCTTAACAAAATTTGATAAAGTATTTGTTTGAACAACCACCTATACAAGGAAGGATATCCAAGTGGTTGGTGATGTTGGCTGAATTCGAGCTAAGATATATTCCTTAAAAGTCAATGAAAGGAAAAGTGATTTTTGACTTTCTAGCCCAACATCCAATTCAAACAAGTCATGCAGAAACTTCTCATCTTCTGGATAAAGATATTCTCATGAAACTTATAACAAATGGGTAATGTACTTTAACGGTGCATCCAATCAAAAATGATGTGGCGTAGGGGTGTTACTCATAAGTCCAAAGGGAGCACATACTCCAATCTCTGTCAAATTAGACTTTGAGGATACTAATTATGTCGCGGAATGTGAAGCATGCATTATTGGATTAGAAGCAGCCGCTAGCATAGGTGTGCAAAAATTAGAGGTATATGGAGATTCTAGTTTGATTATAAATCAT
The DNA here is from genome assembly GCF_001683475.1 of Chenopodium quinoa. NCBI lineage: Eukaryota > Viridiplantae > Streptophyta > Magnoliopsida > Caryophyllales > Amaranthaceae > Chenopodium > Chenopodium quinoa. The sequence goes on from NW_018743787.1 coordinate 14,165, forward strand.
ATATTGAAAATATGGAAAATAAATAACTCCGCAATGATATTATACCAAGCACACCTAGAGAAACTCATCGAGCATATTGAATATATTGATTTTAAATATCTCCCAAGGGATGACAATCAATTTGTCGATGCGCTAGCAAAATTAGCCTCAATGATCAACATTCCAGATCACTTAAATATATGCCATTATGCGTCGATAGAAGAGAAGAACCATCGTATTGCAACGCAATAGAGGAAATAAATGACATTGAAGGAGATAATCCTTGGTATGATCATATCCTCCAATATATTACCCATGGCACATACCCTGAAAATACTTCATCGAAAGACCAAAGAGCCTTAAGAACACTTGCGGCACAATACGGTCTAGTAAACGATCAACTATGCAAGAAAGGACCTAATGGTCAAAGCTTATTATGTATAGACCAACCTGAATCCACACGCCTTATGGAAGATACTCACAAAGGTGTTTGTTGACCTCACATGAATTGTAAAATGCTTGCAAAGATAATTTCACGACAAGGATACTATTGGTCCACTATGGAACATGATTGCATACAATATGTCAAAAAATGTCCAGAGTGCCAAATGTTCATTAATTTACAACACCTTCCACCATCCGAACTATACAACCTCACTTCCCCTTGGCCTTTTTCAACTTGAGGAATTGACATAATTGGTAAAATTTCTTCAACAGGAGTAGGAGGGCACAAGTACATATTAGTATCCATCGATTACTTTACCAAATGGATTGAGGCCGCTTCTTACGTGAGTATCACTTCTAAACATGTCACAAAGTTTCTGGAACGAAATATATTTTGTAGATATGAAGTTCCACATGAACTAATTAGTGATCAGGGATCTCAATTCAAAGTTGAAGTCGAGACCCTCTTAACTCGTTATAAAGTCAAAACATCATCAATCATCTCCATACAGACCTCAAATGAATGGAGCTGTAGAATCGGCAAACAAAAACAAAACAGTCATCATTAAAAAAATGGCAGAAAATTATAAAGACTGGCCGAATAAACTACACTTCGCATTATGGGGTTATAGAACGTCCATACGAACACCAATAGGGGTAACTCCATACTCCTTAGTTACCATCCCTACGCATCATACTCGAAAGTAAGCTAGCGGAAGCTGAATAGGTAAGAGCAAGGTATGAAGATCTTTTATTCCTCGATGAACAATGGTTAAGAGCTTTGTATCATGTATAAGTATACCAACGGCGCATTGCGCGTCATTCCAATAAAAGGGTAAAACCTTGAAATATCAAAGAAGGTGACTTTGTACTAAAGGAGGTTAGGGGTCCACCAACCGATCCAAGAGGGAAATCCAAGCCTTATTGAATAGGTCACTACCGCATAATTGAAATCCTACCAGGAGGAGCCATCAGATTAATGGATATTGGAGGAGATGAAATTCGCCAATTAATAAACATTGATCGACTTTAAAAAATTACATATGAAACCCGGATAAACTCGTTCATTCATTAAATAAATCATTTTTAGCATTTAATTGAAAGATTCTAAGTGTTATGCACTTTATGGAATAACACGACAAAGCACAAAACACTTGGGGGTAATGTAAATTAAAAAGATCATTCTAAGTGTTTAGATTTTTTCGAACATCACGAAAAATTCTTAACACTTGGGGGTAATAATGCTTAAAAAAATTTATAACTCTCGTAGCATAGGTGTCGCGCGCAACTGGAATAGTTGCGCGCGGATGTCACGCGCAACAAATTTCGTTGCATGCGACAGGCTCGCGCAACCCCAAATGTTGCGCATGCCACCTGACTCTAAACAACGAACCAAAATTTTTATGCTTGAAAAACGTTTCGACTTTTACTTGCGACAAAAAGAAGGGGTTTCTTAAAAATAACATATACTCATATTATAAAAAAATTAAACTTTGATTTGAATGTTAAACAAAGTTTGATTAATTTTTTCATTTAATTTCTATTCAAGAGATTAAAGAAAAATAAATAAAATAAAATAATATACAATAACAAAAAAAGAACTACGCAAAGACCTGATTTCGTATTACGAATATGTAGGCAATCTTTATGATTCGGTCATATCAAAATTAAAAAAAATATATATATAATAAAGCTCATTTTTATTTTATTCAAAATCCAAAATAGAGAGAGACATTATTGAATTATATAGTAAAAAAAACAAAACAAAAAACATAATAGTGATTACACTTTATTCGAATAAAACTAATGATAAAATTGTGTAACACTCTAAGCTTTTACTATGTCCTCGATTGTCAAAGATGATGGAGAAGTAGTTTCCTTCACAGTATTTTCAAAAACCTTGGAGCTCTCCCCTACACTCTTCTTTTTCACCCAAACATTGTTTTTTAATTTAGGGATTGGGGCCTTTGCAACCTGTTTTCCTTTCCCTTTGACTGTTGGAGCTTTATTGCGAGTATTTGGTGAAGGTTCTTTGATTTTCACACCTTGTTGTGCGGGGTTGGAGGGAGCTTTCCTTTTTGTTTCCTTCGAACGAGCCTTAGTGGATGAGAAGTCTAATTTTCTTCTCACTCCTTTGTTTTGGCAACTAGGAGGAGTAGTAGTGGTCGAATGCATCAAAGGATTAGGTGGATTACGAGCGGTGACGGCTTGAAGTTAAGATCGAGCCTTGTTTAATTTGCCCATATTCGCCCATTTATCCAAGCTTTGTAAAAGGAAGATAATACAATACTCGATGTAAGATTTTGTACTACTCACCTAGGAAGACTTGACCAATATATCATCCAATGAGGAATTCTTTCAGGTTTAAAAATCACATCTTTAGGGGCATCACAATCTTGTGGAGGAATGATTTGTTTCATCCCGTATTGTCTCATTACCCTATAGGGAAAAATATAAGTGGTACTAGATAGGCCTAGAAGCCTAATATAAGGGCAATTGAAATTATTTCCCACCATACTACTTATGTTCCACCAAGGAATCACAAAGCGTATGTTGGGAACCCCGTGACAGAAAAACGACGTCCATTCTTCTTCATTCTTATGCTTGTAAAGAATTCGACGTCTAGGGAATGTCCTTACTCCGTTAGCTTCAAGATTTTGTGGCTGATCAAAAATTTGCAGACGCTCCATGAGCCAAATCTAAAAAAAATAAAAAAGAAAAAGAAAAAAATTATTAGTTTGTGATTTACATAAGCAGGTGGCGCACGCATCAAAAATCAGTTGCGCGCGCCAACCGCATGCATCACAGAAGGTTGCGCTGGTCCTTCCAGCGCAACTTCATGACCTGCGCTGGAATACAACGTAAAAAAAATAAAAAATAAAAAAAAAGACGTACGTGTAATAGGAGTGGAATTCCCGTGAAACCGTTTTTGTTAGGGTCTCCTCTATGGCGATTCAAGCATAGAACTGTTTCTGCTAAAGCCAAAGGAGCGGGTAAATGACATCCCTCTATTTGCTCTACTACGGACACCATGGAATAATTTCCATATTCTTTGCCTGTCAACAAGTTTTGTTTAGTCATGTTGTCATGAGGGGCGACGGAGTGTTCAATAAATTGGATCAAATTCACGCCTTCTTCACTTCCAATGTTAGTCATATCATTGTCAGACAAACCAAAAAATCTTTGGAATATAGGTTTGGAATCCGACAAGGTAGGCGCATAGGTCACAGGGTGAGTGTTTGTAGGGAAGCCTAGAAAGGCCTCAAACTCACTAGGAAGTGGGACAATCTCTTCCCCTTTAAACAAGAAAAGACGATGGTTAGAGTCCCAATGGTTGACGGCAGCATGAAGAAAATCAAAATTGATCACTAGTTGCATTTAGTTCAATAAAGGGCTTAGGTGGTAAATTTTGAAGGCTAGTTTATCCTCGGTTGAGAGGGAGGTGACCCAATGCTTCAAGCGTTGTTTAAAGGTTTTCACCATTGTTCAAATAAAAAAAAAAAGAGAGGGAATTTAGAGAGATTAATTCTTTTTAGATTCTTATTACTAAGTGAATGAATACGAGATAATTAAAAGCCTACAGGGAAATTGCATTTAGATGGACCCAAAAGGGGAAAAATTTTGGAAATTTTCGCTCAAAGGAAAGTTCACCGGCAGGAGTCGCGCGCAACTCGTGATTTGTGCGCGGCAACCGTGTGCAACTCCTACAATTGCACGCGTTTTCTTTGTCGCGACATGTGAGTTAGGATTATTTTCGTATTTTGAACTACATAATGACGGAATCCCATGAGATCTTAAGACAAATCATACGCTTACCTTTTACTAACCTTTGTGTCCTTTTCCTTAATATTTTCTTATTTTTTCATATTCTCTTTTTTATTTTCCTTTACTTTCTTTTTCTGTTTTTTCTGTTTTTCCTTTTTCCTTTCTTTTTCCTATTCCCTTGTTTCCTTTTTGATATTTTTTTCAAGGGGGTTAAGTCGGGAACCTTTCCCTCCCTTGGAAAATTTTTTGCTTAGAAAATTTTTGCAAATTTTTTATTAAAAAAAGAGAAAAAGGTAAAAAAATAAATAAAAATAAATAAATAAATAATAATAAATGTACACATGGAAACAAAAGAAAATGACATATATACAACAACCGTGTCATATGTACAACAAAAAATATATACATTTGTTTTCTAAAATAAAAAATGTGTGTACAAAGGAAGTCAGGATGGTCGGCGGCTCCTAGACGGCTGCTGCACATCCTGCAAAATCCGAGCAAAGATTAATACATAAAATAGGTGATAACTTCGTTAAAAGAAAAATAAATAATAAACTTACCGCGACCATCCAATGATCACATCATGACAAAGTGAGGAGAGCTCTCCGATAATCAGCTCGAAAAGCGCGCAAAGTCCTCACCATGCCGTTCACGATCTCTCGCGGAACCTGTTCCAAAAGACAAGGAAGGTTAGCAAAAATGTATATTAAAATATATATATAAATACATATGCATAGGGAACGTACCCACTCAACCGTCTCAGGAACGAACGGTATCCCCTCCTCACCCTCCGCTGCTGAAAGGATCTCACAAATTACCGATCTAATGGCATCGGTATACGTGATCTCCGGTGTAAGAGGCACCCAACCACCTAGCTCAACCCGCTGAAAAATACATAAAAGGGTCAAAGTTCCTTAAAAATAAATATAAAAAACAATAGAGAAAGTACAAACCGGAACAAAAGTTGGGAAAGGAGTCAGCTTGGACGCAATGAAAGTCGGATACGATGCACCCCGGCAGCACCAGCTGCTCAACTGGATAACCAAGGATCGCCTGAGCTCAATCCTCGGTAGATAGCAAGTCTAGACGTAACATCCGGATCGGAGGATCCACGATAACCATGGGCTCCTCGAATGCAGACTGCCAGAGAACACGCTCGCCTAAATACCAAGCTGTTGTCATCTGAAGGACTGGAAGTCCCTGATAAAGAGCTCGGAAACGACAACGAATCATGCCGGACCGGACAGCCTTAGAGACTCCGACGATCAAACTACAAGGACGGAGATCAATCTACAAACACAACCACATGAAAAATCGTCAGAAAATAAATAAAATTAAAAGATGCACAAGTAGTTGGAATACTCACCGATGCACGAGTCGCTGAAAGGATCCTCTGGAAAAAGTCGCCGGCAGAAGTGGCTCGTCTCTTCTTCATCGTAACCAATCAATGACCGATAGGAAAATGAGCAGCCCCAAGCATCCTGGGGGCTAAGAAAGGCAGGTACGAGTATCCCCACGCCCGAAACTGAGAAAGGATAAGCCTAAAGGAGAAAAGCAAAAGTAATAACTGAAAAGCTTAAAATACGTACCTCAAGGATACGACCATGCCACGTAATGGAGATTAGAGGCACCTAAGTAGCTGCCGAGGAATCCATCACCCGGGTCGCCTTTGTAATACCCCGTATTTTTATACGCATTTTATTTAAAGTATGTATTTTATAAAGTATTTAAATGGTTGTAATTATTTTAATTGAAGTATTTTAATTAATATTATTATTAAAGGAAAGTTTATTTAATTATTTTATTTAAAAGTTGGGGTTTTATTTTAGGAAAGTTTAATTTTCAACAAGTTTTATTAGGGAAGGAATTAGGAAAACCTAGAACAGGGTTAGTAGAGAAGGGGTATAAATATCCCACTTATGAGGCAAATCATACTTTGCCCAGAGTGGAGAAAACCCAAGGTAAACTTCTCTCTCTCTCTCTTCCTTATTTTTTTTCCTTTTTCTTTTTCCCCCTTCCCCTTGAACTTTCGGTTGCCCTCCCTCGTCACCGTTGCCAGCCACCGGCAGGCTGGTGGCCGCCGCTGCCAGCAGGCGCAAGCCCCTGCTGGCAGCAGGCAGCCGCCGCCACCGCCAGTAGTCGGCAGGCGGTGGTGGCTGCCGCCCTTCTTCCCCTTTCCCTTTTTTTTCGAACCTTATATAAAAAAAAGCTTTCTTGTTTTAATTGAATCTATTCTTGGATCTAAATATAAATTATGAGTTTGGGGGTTTAATTTTGATGTTTGATAATTGTAATTGTATTCAGATTTGGTTTTAATTAAAAAGCCCCAATTTTTTAAACCCTAGGTCTTTGATTTATGAAAATTATGAAAGCATATAAGGAATTAATGTTTGGATCTTCAATTTAAGTGTTTTAAGACTAAATTACAGCAAGTTTTAATTAGAATAAAGTGCTGGAATTTTATGTAGAGCACTTAATATTATGTTTTTGAAGGAAATTTAAATTACCCATTAAGTTGGACTTAATTAGAGTGTTTTAAATATAATTTCAGCTTATTCAAATTATTTTAAGAGGGGTTTTAGGATAGTATAGATTGCCGGAAATTTGTTTAGAGTGGGTTTTAATGCTCTATTATAATTTTAATGTGTAGGAGACTTCGAAGTGAGCAATTTTTACTAGTCATGACGATTTTAGGATCGTATTCAAGGTACGTTCGCGTACTTAGCATATTTTGATGATGTAGAATCATGCTAGGTTTAATTTCAATCAATTACAAGTAGTATCATGCTAAGGTTTATGTATTGAATCGTGAATTATTGGTGTTGGTGATTGAATTGTGAAGCATGAATTACTTGTGATGGTTTATGGATTGGAAAATTATATTTTGGCATGATTATATGGACTACATATTTATTTATGGCATGATAGAGAGCATGTTTAATTAAACTAATTGTTTAATTATGTTTGGAATATTGAAAAGTAATTTTATTATGGTTCATATAATTTTTATTGATGCTTTAAGCACGAGAAAGGAGCGATATAAGTGTCTATGTACACAAGGAATAAATTGTATGTTGGTGCCTTTGTGCACTTAAGGTGTTTTAACACCGAGGTATAGGATTGTTGGCGCTTTATGCGTTTAAGGTGTCTTCGACACTGAGGTAGAATTAAAAAGGGTTCAACATTAAATATTATGTTGTCACTAATTATTCAAGAATTAAATTGGTATATTTGTTTGATTGAATAGTTATTGTTGATTGACTTATTATGCCTTGAGAGTCATCACCAAGTCTAATACTATGTAAATAACGTAAAGTGAAAGAGATTACGCACCAAAACTCTTAGAACGTATATACCTTGAGTATGAACATATGGGGGGAGTTATGTGACTTTGTATTTGATCATAACTTCTAACGGAGTACAGGACGCTGTATATTCCTTTTTTTATGCGCTGGAATTCCGCCACCTATGTGTGGCACAGGTTTGTTGCTGGCACGGTTAGCTCCCGTGTCAGTTAACCCCAATTTATTGGGATAGGATTAGTTGGAAACCCGTTCGATGCGTAATCAACGCTAAATGAATTTTTAGTGTCTAGTTAAAGTGTCTTGTTGATTGTTGTGTGTGCTTGTAAACAGGTGCAATGAGGTAAGTGTGTGTGATTATAGGAGAATGCATGTTAGTGTGTTTAATTACGCCTATGTCCTCAGCTTTGCTGATTGTGTGTGTTGTTTGTGTCTGGCCATGTCTTTATCTTGGCCCTACGATGATCCATTTTAATGGAGAGTAGTGGGGGCAAGTAGAGATACACTTTTCAGGTATTGAAGCATGTTCATGACGGGGCATGAGTGAAGAGAGAATCATGCTAGATTCTATTAGAATAGATGTGTTTTATGCATTGAATATTTTATTATATTACTTTATGGACTAACACAAAAGATTGGTTGTTTCGGTTTTGAATAAGGGCCTTAAATGGTTCCAAGTTGTAGTGGATTTTAATTGGCTTTGGTTTTGTTGATTTTCAACTTTATTTTCGTTGGTTTGGTATTTTAAATTGTGTTATTTAAATAGTTTTGGTTTTCAAGTCTTTCGCTGTGTATCTTTGATAGTTGCCTTAGCCGTTTTCACGGTGGCGGTAATGTCTTAGATATTCCTAACACGTATTTTTAAAAGAGTAAAGTGTGTATTTAAAGGAAAGGAATTTCTAGGGTGTTACAGCCTTGCCCATAGCTGTAAGCATACGGGCATACGACACCTCCGCCCAACTCAGGTTACCTACTTGCCCCAAATCACAGAGGCAAATAAGTAACCCAATGGTTAAACGCTCTCCTCGATCACTCAAGATAGAGACGGAAAGAACGTGAGCAATGTATATCCGAGCCAGCTGCTCAGGTGTACACTGCCGATAAAGCTCATCAGCCGACCACTCGCGGCAAGAACTAAGTACGGACAAGACTGCGTGTACACGTGAAGAGCCGACGCAAGACGGTCCCCCATAAGGTCGTGCAGTCTCTCATCTAACCCGTTAACAAACTCTATGGCTACGGGCTCGCCTCCAAAAAGAAACTAGTAATCATAGAGAAATCGAAAGGGGTAACTGTTATCTCTCCCCATGGAAAGTGGAAAGTGTTGGTGGAATCCCATCAAAACTCCAGCAATCCACAAAGGAAAGCTGACGACGCAGGCTGACTTGATAAATCTCGAAGAGCCTCCAACTGAGAGTCGATCCACGAAATCGCCACAATCTCCTTTTCCACCCCGGGCAAACTCTCAAAACGGGATCGCAGGTCACCAGAGCCGTATAAACAAAACCACATCCTCCTGATGTCGCGCCACCCTCTGATCAAGACATGATGGTCTGGGTCCCACTAAAGGACCCTAGGGTCCTAGTTAACAGGAGCCTCCCAAACCACATCCTCCTGGCGTCGTTGATTGGTTGCGACACGCTGCTCTCAAGCCTCCTCTCGAGGACGGATCACCCTCTTTTGAGGGCGAACCGCCTCGTCAGGACCCCCTAGAATCTCCTCAACATTGATGAATGGAGGCAAGTCCATGCTATGATGGCTAAAGTTTCTTTATTAGTTTACTTTATTTCCTAAACTAAAATAATACACGTATTCTAGACCCATTTCGGTAGTGTAACGGCTCTAATAGGGAAAAACACGAAAATCGAATGCCACCCATACTTGGGGGCTACGATACCTGCAGTTAAACTCAGTAAATAGGGGCATCTAACACCCACAAAAGCAATCTTATACCAGTTTCAACTAAGTATTCAAGGGATTGTATTTCAAAATCTCAAAGAATCAACTACTTCTAGACAAATAACAGTAATATAAACATGATTATCGTCTACCAAACAATTTTGAAGTTTGAACATGGCAAAAATAAGCTAAGAGTATGTTTTACGCCATTTTTCAACAATTCAACATTTGCAAAAATGAATTATGACAGAAATATTGGTTCCATCACTATAATCAACTTCATAATCATAAATTAAAACCAAAATGAGCAAGAAAAATCAATAAAATCAAGCAAAATTCAAAGAAAAAGAGCAAGAACGAGCTTGAACAAAGAAATGCTCAAAGAAGGTTCAATACATAACCATTTTTCATGAAATTTGTGCAAAACACTCCTCAAACATAGTATAACAACATGGAATAAACAATTTCAAGAATAATGGACCGAATCGAAAACCCCTAAACTCAAAATTTAGGGTTAAACGGTTCAAAAATCGTCCCAGTGAAGCCTAAATCAAACGAAATATATCAAAAAAATAACATTGGATTATGGAAAATATGAATAAGGGACGAGATCTACTTCCTTTAGCTTTGAAAAACAAGAAAATCCGAGCTTCCTAGAGTGAGAATGGGGCGAAAATGGCGAAGGAAGGAGAAAGAAAGAGCGAAATGAAAATCGCGCTCAGCGATTTCATTTTACTGACATAAATGTCGCGCACAACTAAATCTGTTACGCGTAACATACCAGCGCAACTCAAAACGATGCACGCGCCTGGCCAGCGCAACCCATTAAGTTGCGCGCGGATACTGGTCACTAAAATGACTGGAATCTTGATTTTGATCTGTTTGATCATTTTTCAACGGTTTTTGCTCGTTATTAGACGTAATGGCGCGTAAATTATCAAAATCTTTTTAAATTTCTTAGCATATTGTAGTTTTTTTTCTTCTTTGTTAGTTTTTTTCATCATTATTGCATGCACATCGTGCTTTGTGCCTTCCCTAAGCATACATTTTTAACGTTTTTGGTAAGAGTGTCTTAAGACGTTCCGTGGTGGTGCTTTACGTAAAAGCACCGATAGACAGGTTTGTCATTTTACTGTACTGACATTACAAATGTTCGGATTTTCTTCTTTTTCACGTCCAAAGAAAAAAGGAATTCGTTGTCATATAGCGTAAAAATGCAAAAGGCGTATCGTCAGCGCAAAATTGAACGGCATAGGTGTTGCGTAAAATTTCACTTCAGCTCAAGCTTTGCGAGATTCACCTCTCGGAACTAAAAGATGGAGGATTACTTTAGGCGTAAGCTCACGAGTCGACAGGCGCGCCGAACCATCAGGAACAGACACTTCTTGATTGGAAGCAAATACGCTAGTTAGTTAGCTTACTAGGCCTACCAGACAGTTAGGGTGTCCGTCCACCCCCTGTATAAAGAAGCGGCGAGACGATGTCGCGCCCATGTAGTCACGTGCCCCCAATCCCGAGATACGTGTACTCATCTTGTGGACAAAACTGCTGAGAGAGTTGCTGAATTTCTTCCCTTCACTGGATTTGGATATATGCCTCCAGTCTTGAGATATGTATTTCTATCTTATGGACATCTGGCTCGAATACCTAACCCGGCTCGAATACTGGACCATTTCGGCTCGAATACTGAAAACCCCTTTTTCATCTTTTTACTTTGTTAAAGTCAAGCTAAAGTTTCAATGACATATCGAGGTACTTTAGACCAACAATGACATGATTGAGAGGAAATCATCCCTTTTTATTCTTTTAAAACCGATCTCTTCTCATGACTTGACATCACCCAGAACACCTTTACTTGTAAAATCATTCTACAATTGTAAAGAGTTAATCTAGATTCTTTAGCGCATTAAGACTAGGGAAAAACGTTTTTCTAGCCTTAATAGCTACTTGTTTCGAACACTTAGCAAACCAAGGATCATTTTCGCATCCTTAAATATTTCTGAAAGATTCTCTATTCTTTGAGAACTTCGCAGAATGAGTCTCGTATTTGTTTCCTTGACTACTTTGATCATCGTCTATTCTAGACTGATAAAAGTGGGGGCTAACAGTAGACATCTACTTTTGGCCTCCCATCCTGACAGGAAGTGCAATGACGATAAATAAAACCATCTTCGTGTTGGATCGAAGTGGAGAATGCTTATGGATAACTGGTTAAGCCACAAAACACAAAAAATAGCACAAACTAAATAAACAAAGCTAAAACTAGGTCCAATTAACTAAATTCGATCAATATTATTCTTAAGCCCGTGCTTAAAACCCAATAATGACGGATTTAGGAGCGCCTAGGTTAAATTTTAATGCTTCTGCAGGAATATCCACGAGCATCTCAATCAGTCGCGCAGGGCAGGTTCGCGCAACTAATTCAGTTGCGTGCGACACTCAGCGCAACCCCTAGAGATGTGCTCAAGGAAGATTCAAAATTTTATAAATATATAGAATCGAATCTTACCATAATGTCGCGCGCAAGAAAATCAGTTGCGCTGTCCATAGCAGCGCAACTAAATCACTTGCTCTGGGATGCCGCGCGCAACTCATCCTGATGCGTGCGACACCTGCTGCGGCATAATGTTCAAAACCCTAAACCTACTTATTCTTTATAAATAGAGGCTTAATCCTATTCTTAAATAGATAGAAAAATAACCTAAAACTCTAGAGAAATACTTGTGAATTTGTGCTACCTAAACCCTCTTGTCTTAAACACTCACCCCTTGATCTTTTGTTACTACGATGGAGGTTCCCTAACAAGAAGATGTCCATAAGTGTTCTAAACAGAGATCTAGCAAAGAGAAGTGGTAAATTCCCGAGCACTTAGATAAATCACATTTATTTTCTTGTTTAAGGGAACCGTAATTAATTAATTAGTGTTGTTTGATCATCTTTAATGGACTAATTAATTATTTTCCCATAGTATCTTACGCTAAATAAAGATTATAATTGGATAATTAATTGTTGGTTGATCACTTAAGCCAAGGCAAATATTGTTTATTTTCTTGTTCTTTTCACGAATTTAATTAAATAAAGAATAACGATGTTGCAATGTAATTCCTACATGAATTAACGTGTGTAAATAAAATCAACTAACTTAGTTTTAAGTATCGCGTTGCATATATTGTTTGTTAATAAAATTTCAAAAAAGGAAGAGCTAGTAGAGGTCGTACTAGGGATAGAATAGCGATTCCTCCCTAAAAGGAACGTTATTTTAGTACCCTTGCTCCTGAACTCATTTCAGGTTTATGTAGACCAATTTGGGCATGGGTAAACTTACGATTTGTGCTAATTATTCCATGAAATCCACATGGAAGAAAGGCAAGAACAAGGTTTATGAGTTTTCCTAAAACTCACTGGCGCCTCCTACTTGTTTCTTATAATAAAAAGCGTGATGAGAGTATCATTTCTAATTCAAGGTCTCCCAAACAATCAGGAATTCAAATCCTATTACACCCTACCAAGTGTAAAGTCCTAGCTAGGCTTTTAAGTAGCCATGGGCATCTAAGGAAGGACCCCCTACGATGGGATCATCCTCCTTACAAACACTTCCTAGTCTTGTGTTCATCATGGGCATGTAGCTTGTGCCCACCAATGTGCCCACAAGAGGGTTTTAGAGGAGCAAAAGACCCAAGAGGGCGCAGTCGCGCGGCCTAGTGGCGCGAACGCGCAACCCCTCTGCGCGGGCATGCCCCCCTGCTGCCCCCTTCTTTTAAATGCACCATTCTTCATTTCTCTCTCTTCCTCTATTTTCTTACTTCATTTCTCTTGGTTGGTTCTAGCATCATCATCTTCTTTGCTGCCAATTTATCATCATAATATCATCATTTTTCACTTCATTTAGTTGATTATTACTCTAAAATCTCCAATAAACTTTCCTTGTGATTTTCTCTCTCCAAAAGTTGAGATTTGTAGGTATTATTTGATTGGGGTTTTGAGGTTGCAATTTGGATTGATAGTGTGTGATTATGCTATTTGTTCCATTGCATTAGAATTTCTCACTAATTCAAGGTATGATTTCTTCATTTCTTTTGGTTTTCTTGACAAATTTTCTACCATGATTTTTCATGTGACATTTGACTTGTTTTGGTACTTGCATTAATGGTGATTCCATATTGCTTATTTCCTACCTCCAATCTTTGTGTTGATGATGATTATTGATGTATTTTTGAACTTGTGATGCTTGATTTTGCTTTGACAACCACTATCTTTGTACCATCATTGTTGGATATGTTTTTATGATGTTTGGTAGTAATGATGTTCATATTAATGGGTTTTAGATGATTGTTAGGAGTGTTGTTGCTCATGGTGCTCATTTGTAGTTCATGAATTCATGCTAGCATTATTGTTCAAGTGCATTTTTACACTTGTGGTGTGACAATTGGCTCATTTCCATGATAATGGTGGCCTTGAATTTATTTTCTCTTGATGTGCACCATCTTTTCACATCATTTCTTTCATGATCTTTTGAACCTTGTTCTTGTTTGCTTGTGTGTAGATGGTACCTCTTCGTCGGGACAAGAGGGCACAGAGTTCTACATCTAGGGAGGTTATTCCACCTTCGCCAAATGTCAAAGAGACTTATGGCATCAAATTTACCAAGCAGGAGCGTTGGGATAAATTCATTCGTCTGTCATCTTAAAAGCTTCTATCAACTCGATTCTATGATGCATCGGCAACAGCATCATTAGGAATTGATGATAATGTTAGATTCTTGGCTCTAAATTTGTGGTTGGGAGAATTCATTAGTCTTAATGCTCCAACCTATACCCGCATCACCTTCGAGTTTCTTTCATCTTTGGAAGAGCATGAGGAGAAGTTGGATGGTGTGTCTACTCAAATGCTTACTTTTCAAGTTTTCAACAATGACCACTCGGTTCCTCTCTCTTACTTCTATGAAGCCTTCAAGTTTCCTTCGCCAATAGAGGGTACTCCCTACATTTACTCGACTTTTGAGGTTTTGCAACGAGATCATAATTATATGGAATTTTGTTGGTGGAGACACATATCGGTTGAAGATAGTTATCGTCCTCAATATTCCAAGTCGGCTTCCATCATCCACCTAGCTTTGAGATACTTTAGTCGTCTCCTCACTTGTGCATTTTAAGAGTCTCTCGGAACCATTTCTAGGGAGGAACTAAGTTGGCTTTGGTTGGAGGATAAAACTCTTGAAGATAAGGTCGAGGTCCTTGATTTTGCATCCCATTTGCTTGATCATTTCATCGATATTTGTGATGGTGTCTTTCTCTCCGGAAGCATTCAATTGGGATGAATGATCACTATCTTGATCCTCTTTCTCAACAAGAAATATAGGAAGATGATTGATTCCCTTGAGCCTATTCGTGATAAATGAGAGAAGACTCCATCCCATCTACTTAGTATCTATGCCTTGATCAATAAAAGGTTTTTGGAGCGTACTTCTCAAGAAGACTTGTTTGTTTGGAAAGTTTCAACGACAATCGATTGGTGCCCCATCCCTGATCCGGAGGCTACCGCTCGATGCTTGGACACCGCTCTTCCTTGGCAGCCAAATAAGTGGTCGGTCGACCGATCTCTCAAGAAAGCTCCTTTACCAAATATTTGCCATAATCCATATGCTCCCGTTCACTCTCTTGCTCCCACTTTGTCCCCGGTGTCCTGGGGAGGTACAACTTTGATTCCCCCTTCTTCATCTATTTCCTCTACTTGTGACTTGTCTATTTTGCATGCAAAGATCGATTCCATTGTAAATGTTTTGAATTGTTCATCTTTAGGGAATGACATTGTTTTAGGCTATGATTACCATGCTAGGTAAGTTTATGATATGCATGTCATGAGGGGGAGATTGATCCTTATGTTAACTACCCTTACCTCCCGATTCAACAGGGACCCTCCCCATGCCATTAAGGGGACCACTTACGACTATAAAGGGCCAAAAGGTTGTGACTTTGCTTATGACCAGACTAACCCTAACCCATTCCCTAATCCTGAGACTTTTGGCCGATGGGGGCTCTTAGGTGAGCCGCTTCTAAATGATTGGTCCCACTATTTTGCTAGGGACAAGGCCATGAGGGTAGAGTCTATTGAAGGGTAAGGGTCCTGTGGAGGTAGATGATGTCATTAGCCATGTTTCTTCTGAGGTTGGTGAGGGGAGTACCCATTCTACCCCTTACCACAGTGCTGAGTGATGCCATTTTGGCTACCCTCCCTTTTATGCTCGTTTGCTTTTGTGCTGTTATTTTTCCACCTTGTTACTTGGTTCTGGCTTAGGGAAATAGCTCACTTTAGGCTTAGGGGAGTATTCTTATGTTTTTTGTGCTTCTTTGGTTTCCCCTTTGCTTCAATGATTCACTACGGTTCTGTCTTTGCATTTGTGTCTCATTTCTGCTAATGATTTATGATGATGATTTTTGTCTAATGAACTTGTTTTCTAATGATGATAGTATGACGTTGGTCTGTTGCTTGATTGTTGTTTTCATGCTGGTTTATTGTTTTCTAGATGGATGAGTTTTTTCTCTGCTATATGATTTTCCTTCTCTAATTCTATGATCATTTTTGTCTCAGTTTAGATGTTTTGAGTATTTGTTTGGAAGTTACTTACAATTTCTTTTTTATATAGCTTTTTATTTCTCACTTGGAATGTTATCCTTGCTTCTTCTTTTGGAGCATCATAAAGGTTTATGCTTTCTTTCATTTATATTCATTTACATTGCTTGGATTACCCGGTGAGATCCTTCTATTTCTTCTCTTTATATTCCTTTCTCGATTGCTTAGAATAGGTTTAGTTTAGGAAGATTTGATTGTTCGAGGATGTTTGCCTTGTAACACCTAGCGTGGGTCATTGGCGATGTTGCCGAATGACCACTTGTTTGAGGATTGGGTTTTACTTGTCTTGCTTGCATTCCTGTGTTTTTCTCTTCTTCTTTCTTTTCTTTCCTTTTTCTTTTTTTCTTTTTTCCTTTTTATTGCATTTATGAAACAAAAACAAACAAAAAGATTTTGAGGCTTTATTTTCTTTTTACTTGTTTAGCTCTTGTATTTGGACATACTACCATCCGAGCTTTTACATTTGAATATATTCCTTCCTATGTCTTATTGGTGTGGATGCTTTGAGAGTATCCGTGGTTGAATCTTGGATAGGGTATGCTAAGGTATAGGTTTAGACCTTTTGGGGCCTTGAAGCCGGATTCTATTGGTTTGTGGTGAGATGGAGCTGCTTCCTTTGGTGGATTTGACGCCTTTAGTGAGTTTTTGCTACAACCATGTGAGGTTTCATTCTTTTCAAGCCTTCTTCATATTTTTCTTGAGCGGCGCATGGATCCTTGGATATTATGTACTTTATCTAGAATTTGCCTTGCATCTCCCGAGATCGCGACCGAGCCATTTAGGAAGGACAAAGGCATCTTTTCGGGGTGGTAATTTTATTTTTCTAGGATAGATTTGATTTCTTTATTCTGGGTTTTCATTTTCTTTCTTGCTAACCATTTGAGCCATATACCCTTCATTTCAAGCCACATCTTTAGCTCTTGAGCCTTTTGTTTCATTTTTGTTTCCATCTTTGGTTTTTGTGAAGCATTTGGTCTCTTTTGTTGAAGGTTTGGTGAATGAGAATGATTGTTTGGTTCTTTTGATGAAAGCAAGTTTTTGTTGTAAATGTTTTGTGAATAAAAAGCAAATGCAAAAGTTGAAAAGCCCTCTATAGTTAAAAGAGGCGAGGACAATGATAAGAGTGCAAAAAAAATGAAAATATGAGAAAAGGAAAAGCACAAAAAAATTGAAAAAAGTGAAAAATGAAAAATTAAAAAAATATTTTGATATAAGGTTCTTTCTCCCAACTTTATGCATTGAGGACAATGCTTTATTTTGTCTAGGGGGGAAGCGTTCTTACGCTTTTTGTACATATGTTTGTGATTCTTAGCTTTGAATAAGCTTGGGGGTGTTGTGTTTTTGTTTGGTGTTTACTTGGTTTTGGTGTTGAAATTTGGCCAATCTTTACTTTACGATTTAGGTATACCACCAAATTTCAAATTGTAGCCTACCCTCACCCTTCTCGCCTTTACATTACAACCCTTTCCAAGACCTTTTGACCTTTGTGGTAGAGTCACTAGTCGGTGGAAGGAGATGAAGGGCAAGCTTATAGAGCGGTATGTAATAGCCGAGATCTCGAGAAACCTCAAACTTCATTCTTTTCTGGTTCCTTCGAGGAACCATTGAGACACTTACTAAGGGTAGATTTGAAGCCATTGGGAGAAAGCGGTTAGATTGGTTGGGTTGAAAGTGAAAGGAATGGTGCCCTTCAAACAAGTGTATTATTCAGATAGGAGGTTCAGAATTATTAGAAAGCTAATTATTTAGTGAGGTCAAGTGATCGGAATGCCTGGGTGGAGGTCTCTTACGATAAGTAATAATAATGTATAGTTAATATTACAGCTTAATCTTAACTGAACCCATTGGGTCACACCCAAGCAACTAACAAGCCGAAGCGACAAATTATTTAGAAGTAATTAATGAGTCGACCGAGTAATTAATATTTAGACTTCGGCATCGTGACACGGCAGTCATGTCGTGACGCAACAGTCAGGAAATCTGACTGGTGCCTCTATTTTCTTCGTTCACAATCAGGTTATTCAATTTTTCCTACTGGTGAACCTAAAATACAACGTTATCCATGAAGGTTACACCCTATTCATTATCCATGAGATTACTAACTCCATATGGTTCGAAACCACTAAAGGAGGATCGGAGTTGATGATACGAAGTGAGTCCTGGAGTCACATTCGCTCGTATTTGCCTGTACTTAATTCTTATAGTGAAAAGCGGGCGATCTCAAAGTCATGCAAAAAAAGAAATAATTTGCTCCAAACTAATAAATTTGATATGATAGAATATTAATGCAATATATAATTCTAAAATATTCGTGATCACTTCAATTAACAACAAGATTAAAAAGGAACCTAAACCGGTTATCCAAATTATCTTATTAGTCGTGATTTTCGTTTCCACGTTCCCTTTAATATGTAATATAGTGATCATAAATATAATAAAATTGACATTAATATTGGAAGCAATACAACAATAATTTCAACAATTAATGTATGATAAACATAATAAAAATTGTTAGAAAAATAATAGAAATAAAAGGAACATATTCCTTACTTTGATTTTGTTTGCTTGCAACTAACTACAAAATAATAAACACGTTAGTAATTTCAAGGAACCAATAAAACAATAATTAAAATTATATTAAATTAAGTTAATTTGGGTTTAAACCCTCAAATAGTTTGTCTACCTTTCACAGGAAAAGTATAGACTCCTTGGGGTAAGGTATGGAACCCCGGGTAAAGTATGAACGCTCAAACACATTTAGGATGGAACCTCGGGTAAATTATGAACTCCTTGAGGTGCTTAGGGGAAATATTGTGAGAGAATAGGGAGGCTAGTATTTAGGGTAGAGCATATAAGAGAGAATAAAGAATTATTTGATTGTTGGTGTAGAGGGAGAGAGAATGATTTTTGGTTCCCCGAATTGCAAAAAGGAGGAGGGTATTTATAGATGAAATGAATAGGGGGATGCACGGAACCCTAGAGATGCAAATAAACCCTAATTTGGGCGTTGTGATACGGCATGTCTGCCGCGACGCGGAAACGGGCACCATGACACGACATGTCTGCTGCAACATAACAACAGGCATCGTGTCACGGTATTATCTACCGTGGCACGGCACAAAGTTTTTCCCTAAATACGTATGCAGGGAGTACGCAAAATCCCTTGTCATGGTTTGTGAACCATGACATGGCAAAGAACACCGTGACGCGGCACTGTCCACCGTGGCACGATATAACACACCATGTCGCGGTGGCAGTTTTTCCAGAAATGCGTCCAGGTACATAAGCGCGTGAAAATAAAAATGCGAAAAAGACACTAGAAAGCACCGTTACACGATGAAAATTACCGTGTCACGACACCAGGAACCGGGCCACATCAGCTTTTGCCGCAACGCGGCGTTTTTGCTGCTGTGCGGTAATTCCAATTTTTTCACATGTTTTTAAAACTATGATAAATTTTTATCCGTAACTCGGAATAAGGCATATAATATGTAGTTGGAGATATTATCAAGTCTTATTTCTAAACCAGTTAAAATCACGTCAAAATCATTTGTAGATTTTATGATATGGACGTTTTAGTTAAAGGGTGTTAGTTTTGGGCCGAGTTTTGTGTTTGGCTCATACCTTCTTCGTTTTAAATCGGAATTGGTCTTATGATATATCGTTGATCATTGAAAGGCTTATCCAACCAAATAATATGTGGATCAAAATTATATAGCTACAAAATCAGATTAGCTCAGTTTTTTTATATGGACACGAAAAAAAGGAAAATAAGTTATGGTGTTTGGAAATAGGCTAAGAATTAGGTTTGTTTATGAAATGTATTGAATAGAAATATGGATTAAGCACTCCAAAGATTAGATACTCAACCCAACCAATAATGGCGGTGAAGGGTTGTTCATTATCAGGTACGGTTTCAGAGAGACTTTTTTAGGTGTCTACAGTAAGGCTATCTCCAACAAAGTTCCCCTAATAGCTTGGGATATTGTTTGCAGAAGTAAGAAGCATGGTGGTTTAAGGGTGCGTGATTGAATTTTCATGTGTGGTACCTTGCTGCCTTGGAAAGCAGGTCTGGAACATTGCTAGTAAGCAAGATAGCCTGGCTTTACTTGTAGTAGATGGAATGAAAATGTAAAGGGCTACACAGTTGCTAGGTTATAAATGGTTGCAAAAGGAACATTATGAGGTTCCATGGTGTAATTGGTTTTGGAACAGATTGAATATTCCTAGACACAACTGAGCTACTTGGTTAATTGTGTGGAAAAGAATTAGAGTTAAAATGAAGCTAGTAAAATTGGGCATCATTAATGATACCCCTTGTCATTTGTATGGTGATAGAGATGCTACTATAGAACACTTACTTTTTAAGTGTCATTATAGTAAATTATGTTGTGACTTAGTGGAACATATTACATGCATTATTAAGTGTAGTCCAAGCTCTTTAGAAGAATGCAATTTGAAGCTGCATGGCATTATATGCAGGTTCAAAAGACAAAGTTGCTATGTAGGGATTCTGTATGTAGTTTGGCAGCAAAGAAATAAGGTTGTCTAGTATTTGTGCTTGCAGAGTCCTAAGTTGGTGTTCCAAAAGCTGGTATGGGAGGTGTATCAAAGAATTAGCCAAATTAGATGGAGAAGGAGGAATAGAGAATCGCTAAAGTGTTTGAATGTTTAGCTTGGTTTTTTTTTCCTTTTCCTTTTTTTTTGTATAGCTGTTTTTTTTGTGTTGTTGATTGGATTGGGTAATTTGTGTAGGTAAGGTGGCTAATTTTTTGTAGCCTTGGTGTTGTATACCTGTAGGCGTCGTTTGAAGTGCGCCTACCTTAAGCATGTGTGAATATTCTTGGCACTCTTAGAAAGTGGGAATTAACATATACGATTAGGGACAAGGAAGCAGGGAGCCGCCAACAAGCTTTTAAGAACCTTGTAAACCGTTCACGGATCATAAAAGGCAACCACGAATAAAGGGACAATGATAGGCAACAACGATTGACTCGTGAAGGTTACACCCCATTCATAATCCATGAGATTACTAACTCCATATGTGTCGGAACCACGAAAGGAGGATCGGGGATGATGGTACGAAGTGAGTGATTCCTGCGATCTCAAAGGCATGCAAACAAAGATTCAATTTGCTCCAAACTATAATTAGGCTAAATTGATAGAATATTAATACAACACATATTTATAAAATATCGTGATCATTTGATTTAATAACAAGATTAAAAAGGAACCTAAACCGGTTGTCCAAATTATCTTATTAGGCGTGATTTTCAATTACATATTCCCTTTAAACATGCAATATGGTGATCAATAAATATAATAAAATAAACATCAATATTGGAAGCAATTCAATAGTAAATTGTTAGTCAAATCAAATAATTAATCTAATCATGATACTAGCAATATAAAATAAAATAAGTAATTAAATAAATTAATTACTCACATTACACGTGTTCCTCAAAATTGCTACATCATGAATAAATTGTTAGTAGTTTCAATAAAAATATTAATCAAATGGAAATTAAATTAAATAAATGTGGAGTTAATTTAAGTAAAACCCGGCCTCGGTTAATTATAACTTTCACGCCTTAGTTTAAGGACGGAACCTCGGGTCAAGTACAGAATCCCTTGAGTTCTTAAGGAAGGAATGATGTAGATAGGAATATAAGTTTAAGGCTTGGAGTATGAGAGAGAGAAGAGAATGATTTTTTTGGTGTAGAAGAGAGAAAGAGAAAATTATTTGGTGATCAAGCTTGTTGATGATTGAAAAATGGGTGATATGGCCTCTATATATACTAATATATTAAAAGGCATTCCTACAAACGTCTCTATGCCATGCCACTAACCCAACTCATTATTATGCCATGTCATCTACTCAATTTCCCAATATGCCAAGTCACCCGCACTACCAATGGTACTCCATGTTGTCTCAACTAAATTAAAAGAAATATATGGATAAGAAGGTTTGAACACTAGACCTCTTGGAAGAGGCGTTATTGTTTGACCAGCTAGGCTAATAGCTAATTAAGCAATAATGTTGAACACTATATAACATTATACAATAAAGAATTGAAAATATGTACTACATACATACTATTAAATGCTTTAAAAAATTAATAGTTGCACAATGATAAAAATTAGTATCCTGGGATAACGCCCGGACTAGTCACTAGTTTATAATGAAAAAAAGAAGGGTCGAAGAATTAAGTTAAATCCGAATTCGAATCGGAATAAAACTTTTGCGATAGACAATAGTTTTTGCGGTTTTTATTTTTATCATATCTTTTGATCAAGAAATCGGAATAAGATAAATAATATCTCTTTGGAAAGCTATTGAAGTCTAATTTCTAACCCAATTTCAATCAGATTAAATATTTTGTAGAATAAAAAATATAGCTGAAAGAGTTGGACGGTGTAAGTTTTGGATAGAGTTTTGTATTTTATTCATATCTTTTTCGTTATATCTCGGAATTAATATTATAATATATCATTGGAAATACAATTTCAAGGGCTATCCAACCATATAAGATTTGGATAATAAAAATGAGTTGAAAAAATAATATCTGACTATCTTTGAACATATTTCAATTCAAATAGAATTAGGGCTTTCAAAAAGAAAAGTTTTATTCAATTTCAATCTCTTTAATCTTATCTTTTCAAAAAGGATAATTAAGATATTTTAGAAAATTATAGAAGTTTCAAATTAATCCTAATTGGTTTAGGAATGGGATCAAATCCTTCAGACCCTCCACGTGATCATTGGGTCGTAGGTAAGGTGGGCTTATCGGTTTAGACTCAGTTTAGTATTTTCACCATAACTTATTTCTTATAACTTGAATTAGGGTTTAAAATATATCATTGAAAAGATATTTTCAAACCCTACCCAACTATTATCAATCATTGGACCCAGATTATGGACCAAATTAAACTGGACTAAACGTTTTTATAGAAAGGACATGAAATGAATTATTTTAAGGGACACGAAATGAATTATTTTGGGTTTAAAGGCACGAAAAGAGGAAAATAAGTTATGGTTTGGGGAAATGGGATAAGAATTGGGTTGGTTTATGAAATGTATTGGAATTTAATATTTATTTCAGAACTCCAAAGATTAAATACTTAACTCGACCAATAACGGCAATGAAAGTTTGTTCATCATCGGGTTTGGTTTTGGGGAGACATTTTTTAGGTGTTTACAATACTTTTAGATTTATTAATAATATTTATTTACCTTTTTTCCCAAGGCTCAACACCTACACATTATGGATTTTTTTTTTTTGACAAAGACTAAGGAAAAATAAAACTCGAACAAACTACAACTAAATAGTTAAGTCTGAGAGGGTGCAACAACATCTTTTTGCAATGTCATTAGCCCGTTGCACTTGATCCCTCATAACTTTAATAACCGCACATTTCCTAAGGCCCTTAGCTATCCTTTTAATTTCTTCAATTGTCCAAGCTATAGATATATCGATCCCTGTAGCACCCTTTAGGTTTTCCAGGAGCAAGGCCGAGTCCGAGACGATGAGCACTTTGTCTCTTCCTTGATCTATTGCCCAGATGATAGCTTCGAGGCACACCCAAGCTTCACATTGTAAAGCTGAAGAGGTTGCCTCATGCTTAATTACCCCCACCATCGAAAGTGTAGGATTGGTCAGGACCAGTTATCACCCACCCAATACCAGCCCGTGTCGAGGCTTTGTCCCAAGATCCATCTGTTTTGGGTGTTATTGTCCCTTGGGAGAGTTACAACACGAAGACTGATCCGGAGTGAGCTGTACCTGCAAAACAAACGGAGACACCGGTTGGGTGATGCTCCGCCTCCGACGCACAAGTTAGAAACATGAAGAAGAGAATAATGTGCGGAAATTTAGGTGGATATCTGCTCGGATTCCAAGCTCAGGTCTTTCTCTGATGTGAGAGAACGCAGGTGTAATAAATGGTAAAACGTGCCCTCAAAAAGAGGGACATATCCCTATTTATAGGGTCTTTGGGATTTGTGCCTCTGATTAGGTCACTGAACCCTAATCATTGGTGGGCTGCGCCGCTTTGCGGCTTTCTCGGGATTTTGGCTTGAAGGCCGCCTTTTTCCCTTAATTTCTGGAGTGACACGTGTCAGGCGTAGATTGGTCCACTTTGGACCATCCTAAAGCTGACATGTGTTGTCTCTGGTTGGACCACGTGGCGGGGTAAAATTACCCTAAACATTTGCCCCTCACAGATGTGACTTCACGCCACGTGGCATATGTGACATGTGTCACGCTCCTATTGGTGGTAATTTTACCATAAAGAATTAACCGTTCACCTTCCGAGTAAATTACGGAAATGCCCCCATATTTACCCTCTATATATAGCCGTTTTACCCTCATAATTTTGTACGTTTACAAAAATTTTCTAGACAGAAAACTTTGAGAGCAGAAGTCATCCGTTTGAGTCAGGCGCAATCAAGAAAGTTCGTTCTCCATCAACTCATCCGGACCCGCCTATCTTCAGATATCACATCCAAAGGTACCGTCTCTGCCTCTCTCAACTCTTTTTCTTGTTTCATCGCTTGTACATATTTCTTGCAATAAATGGATGCATCACCAACACACATGGCACAACCTAGGTTAGAGTCCAGCCGGTCACTAGGGACGGCTGAGTCTAGGACTGGGAGTGTCGTCTCGGGGTGTTGGGACCACCCTTTGCCTTGGATTCCGACCATTTATGTGTCTGTGTAGGACACAATGGCTCGGACTATGCAGACGGCCACAGATCCAGACTACAGAAGCAAGGGCTCAGGCGGCCAAACGCCTGAGGGAGAAACGTCTAGTCAGAGAGACCAGACGGCTCTGGAGAGATCCCCTCCGCGCGCCCCTTCGACTCCCGCAGATTCCTTCTTGGAAGAACGCGACCAAGGCGGCGATGAGGTCGTCTCAGCTCCTTTGGCCCATAATGAGGAGGAGACAGAGAGCGACAGCTCTGCCTCCACCTCTGAAAGCAGCGATGACCTGCCCCCGCTCGAGGATAGCGAGGAGGAGGAGAGGAAGAAATGGAAAGAGAAGGACGACCCCTTGAACATCCACGTCTCTGCTAAAGACCAGCTTTAAATGGAGGAGAATTTAAACAACTTCACACAAATGCACTCGTTAGGAGACGGGTATAGAATAAGAGTGCCGCCTGACAGTGGCACCATCGCCAGGGAGGATGATCAAGAGAACGCCAACAGCTACTTTGGTTGTTATGAGGCGGCGTTCAACGCTGGTCTTCGCTTTCCCCTTCACCAGGCGGTGAAGGCAATATTGAGAGGCTACGGCCTCGGGGTCTGGCAATTTACCCCCAACTCTTGGACAAATATTTTGGGGTTCGTTGCCGCCTGCGAATTTCAGGGGCTCAACCCCGGCTGGGTGGATTTTGCTAGCATGCACTATCTCAGCCGAAGCCCAGGCGGCTAGAGGGCGTGGTACACTCTAACCACGCATCCTCAATACATGATGACCTTGGACAAGGTCTCCAAATTTGACACTTGGAAGCACAGGTTCTACCTGATGTCGACTCCCAGCAGGAGGGAGAATTATGAATTCCGCCAATATTATAAAAAACCCGACCTGATGGGCCGGAAGTGCGCTCTTCCCCGGATCCTTGAGGAGGATTTTGACAAGATAATTGAGGCGGACTTTTTCGGCCTCACAGACGCGACCTTGTCATTCAGGGAAACAATAAAAGTTCCCAAGAACTAGATCCCCAAAAGCGCCTGGTTCAGGGATGAGTGCTTCCTAGCCGCCTGCGGGCTAGGGCACATGTTTACCAAACGTATGCGCCTGAGTTTATATCCGTCTGTAGTGCTTTTGTACCAGATTTGATTTATGATACTAATTAGTTTCTTTCTTTTTTGCAGAAGAAGCTTTAAACATGTAGCCAACAGAGAAGACTCCCCAGCGATCCTCTGCACTCATCCGCAAATAGCTTGCGGAAAAAGCTGCGGTTGAGGTCAAGGCCAAGGTAATAAACGCCTGACCCTTTTAAATTTGGTCTTAAAGACTATTTTCCCGGATGCTGACTTTAACTTGGTTATTTTTGCATGGGGGAGAGGTTGGAAAGACGTTTGAGAAGCAACTCAAACGGGCTAGGGAGGAAACCCCCTCGGTTCTCAACAAATCGAAGAAATCCACCTCCGCCTCAACTCCTAACGCCTCAGCCGGGAACCAACAATTACGCATAGCGGGGAGAATCGAGAGGGTAGGCGGCAGCCTGGGCCTCGACCTCGTTAACCCCGTAATAGCGACCGGGGGGTTCACCACGCCTGCAAGAGGTTCCCGCTTGGCTGGCTCTGAAGGTAAGAACCCTTTTGAATCCCCACTTGAGCTGGGGTGGCCTTTGTGGGTGAAATCCCACTCTCAACAGACGTCATCTTCAGACGGTCGGCAACAAATAGGTGCTGCCTTAGTTTCGCACTCATCACGTATTGATTATGGTGCAGATCAATCTCCCCGCTGGCCAGACGTCTAGAAGCATGCCAAGGTCATGCTTGACGCCGTCCAAAAGAGAGATAAAGACAACATCCCTGGGATAGAGACGTTCAATCTGGAACGCATTCTATCCCTTCTGGATGAGGTAAGAAACTTGCCAATTTTATTTTTTCCAAGTGTTCTATCTCGCCTGCAATACTCATACCGCTTGCTTTCTTGTAGGCTATGCTGCGAGTGGATGGGCTCAAACGTCCTTATTCCCGCAAACGGAAAGAGGTGAAAAGGGCCAAGAAGTCCGCCACAAACGCTGATAATATTGCTTTACACTCGACTATCGTAAATGATCTTGAAACTAAACCAATCATAATGACACAAGCGTCTAGAATCCAGCAGCTGGAGGCAGATCTGAAGACGGCCAACCTGCGGGCGGGTGACGCTGAGACGGCCCAGAAGAAGGCGGAGGAGCTCAAGAAAAAGCAAATGAGAGCGCCAAGAAGGCTAATGAGGAGCTCAAGAAGGCCCAGGCGGACCTTGGCACACTTCATGGTGTTTCTGAAGAGAACACCAACCTGAAGACCAAGGTTGAGAGGCTGGAGAAGGAGGCTGCTCAGGCTCAGATAAACTTTGCAGCAACCCTGGAGGCGGAGCAAAACCGTCTAGTTGCTGAGAGTGACGCTAACAATGACGCCCGTATGAAGATCGCTTGGGCTGCCTTGTACCCAGACGCGGATTACAGCATCTGGGCACTGGCTCACAATTATGCCGAGTACGTGGTGTACCTAAGAGACAGAGGTGAGCCAGAGCCTGAGTCCTTTGAAGCCTGGGTCAACTCTAACAATGAGCCCGCCGCGCCTGAGCAACCTGGTCCCGGTGAAGCACAAGAGATTCCCTCAGACGATGAGGAAGAGGACCAGGAGAGGCCGCCTGCAGGCCAGAAGTGACTTTTCAGCGGTAATATGCCAATCTATGTTTTTCGTTTTCTTTTATTCAACGGCAGTATGCCAAAACTTGTTTTTCCGGCCTGTGTGCCGAGTACCTTTGTATTTACCGGCTGTGGAGCCGGGTTAATTAACAATTTCTCCTTTCTCCCGGACGGGGTCCGGTTAACTTTTAATCCACTACAACCGTTTGGTTGGGTGGAATTTTAATGAATGGACCGACTGAGTCGGTTTTTCTCATCTTGCGTTTGCGTTTCAATTTTTGCGAATTTTAATTTTTCATTTTTGCCTAACTTATCAAAAGCATGCGGCGATTTGTTGCCTAACTTATCAAAAGCCTTCCTGTCCTTGCCCCTGGACGGCTATGTGATTGGTTTCAAGTAGAGTTGGTTGATTGACTTGGAAACGTCTGATGCTGTAAAGAGCATGATACGTTTGTAAGTTAATCAATCACAGTAGTGATTGCCCCAAACCAAGTGCACAGCCGTACACCAATCAGGCATTCAAGTCACTACCCAGACGGCTTTTGTCCGTTTTGGTAGAGATTTCATAGCCATTGAACAACTCTTTTGCCCCAATTGGGACAGAGAGTGAAATTTTGGAATAATAACCTAAGTGAGAACTTCAACCGGAGACCGATTGATGCCCCAGGGCATCCGATATTTGGTGACTTGATCGTTCATCACAGATCATTCTGGTCAGACGGCTATGAGTTTACCAATTCGGTCGTTCAATTTTTGTCGTCTGCATGGGTACGTAGAATCGACAAATAGTCTATTCTCTGCGACGATTGCACCCGGAGGGGTGTCGTCGGACGCCTTTGTCCATGTTGGGACAGGCGATTTTATAAAATGAGCAACCATCCGGCCATTTAAGCCTTTGGTCTCGTTTAGGACCGGTTGTATAGCCACTAAGCGTTTTTGTGCTTAGTTTTTATCGGTGAATTTACACTAAGTGTCAAACTTAGTTGGTTAAACAAAAAAGCCCTTCTGGGTATTACCCAGACGGACAGGCAATTATTAAATCATACCAAGTATCAAACTTAATTAAATAAACAAAGGATCCATCTGAGTATTACCCAGGCAGTCAAACAAATGTAACCTTTACTAAGTATCAAACTTAGTTAGGTAAATGTAGAATCCGTCTGAGTATTACCCAGGCGGATAATAAAAAAACAACAAAAAAATTTTGCAAACAAAGTCTGAATCTTCATTAATTGACTTACTGTTTACAAAAACTTATTTTCTCAGAAGTAGTACTTTTTCAAATTGTCTACATTCCAAGTTCTAGGCAGGCGCCTGCCGTCTGGAGTTTCCAGGTGGTAGGTGTCGTCTCTTACTTCCTCATAGATCTGGTAGGGGCCTTCCCAATTTGGAGTTAGCTTTCCCAGCTCATTGGCCCTACCGGTTGCCTCCATTTTTCGTAACACTAAGTCGTCAACTTTCAAGGGACGCTTGTGCACTTTCTTGTTGTAGGCTCTAGTCATTCTCAGACGGTAAATCTCATGACGCAAGGCGGCATTACCCCTGCGTTTTGGGAGTGAATCCAATGTCAGGCGCATTGCTTCCCAGTTTGCCTCTTCATCATATAGCATGACTCTGAGAGTCGGTTCATAATGTTCAATGGGCAAGACGGCTTCAGCACCATAAACCATGAGAAATGGGGTTTCACCGGTTGCCCCCTTCGCTGTTGTCCAGATGGCTCATAGGACATGGATTAACTCTTCTTCCCATAAGCCACCGGCTCTTTCTATTTTTTCTTCTTAATGCCGTCTGAAATGAGTTTATTGAAGGTTTCAACTTGGTCGTTTGCTTGGGGCCGGCCAACGGATGCAAAATAGCTTGAGATCCCCTGATCTCTCAACCAGGTTTTTAGCTGAGGCGTCTCAAACTGAGGACCATTATCAAACACCATAGACATAGGTACCCCATACCGGGTGATAATGTTCTTCCAAATGAAGGAAATTACGTCTGAGGTCTTATGTTCTTAACCGCCTCAGCCTCCACCCACTTGGTGAAATAATCCACAGCCACCAAGATGTAGCGCTTTCCGCCTGGAGCAGGTGTGTAAGGACCTAGAATGTCCATGCCCCACTTTGCAAACGGGATTGGGTTGTGGATGGTCGTTAGATCAGTAGCCGGACGGTGAATGAGTTTGCCAAATCTTTGGCACTTGTCACATTTCTTTACCAACTCCTTGGCGTCTGCCTCAAGAGTGGGCCAAAAATAATGTCGTCTGGCTCTGACGGCTAAGGACCTTCCGCCTATGTGGGAGGCACAGAATCCCGAGTGCAAGTCTTCGAGAACTTCCTTCCCATTTTCTGCAGTGAC
Organism: Chenopodium quinoa; assembly: GCF_001683475.1. Taxonomy (NCBI): domain Eukaryota; kingdom Viridiplantae; phylum Streptophyta; class Magnoliopsida; order Caryophyllales; family Amaranthaceae; genus Chenopodium; species Chenopodium quinoa. Next base: position 43,903 of record NW_018743787.1, read on the forward strand.
ACACTTCAACAAAGGCTTCAGAAACCCCGCCTTGAAGAGTTCTCCATTTTTCAGCTCGAAGCTTGAAGCTCGCTTTTTCAGGACGGCTGCCTCCTGTGGCGAATCAAGAAGTGTACCGTCTGAAAGATGGGCCCGGATGTCGTCCATCCTGGTAGAGCTTCGGTCCAGAATTCCAATGAGATCTTCATAGATGCTTCTCTTTTCAAGAACTTCCCAAAAGACTGGCCAAGGCGTATCATGGCAGGTGGAAGATGCCATTTTTGACAATGCATCCGCCTGGTTGTTTTCCGACCTAGGCGTTTGATTCAGCCCCGGCCTCTTCTTTGACTGCCTGAAGATATTTGATCAAAGCCGGATGAATAGCCTTGTAGCTTCCCTCATACTGGCTAACAACCAATTGGGAATCAGAGTAGGCGTCAATTTTCATGGCCCCTGCCGCCTTACACATGCGAATGCCGGCGAGCAGGGCTTCATACTCCGCCTCATTGTTAGAGGCCTGAAACTTGAAGCGTAGTGCATACTCAAATCTGTCCCCTTCAAGGGACTCGTAGATTACGCCTGCACCACAGCCGTTCTTTGTAGAGCTCCCGTCTACATACACTTTCCAAACCTGATCAAGATTATCTAGAGCCACCGGACGGGTCATTTCAACAATGAAGTCGGCAAACGCCTGACCTTTCACTGCCTTTCTTGGTTCGTAAGTGGTTTCAAGACTTTGCATTTCAATAGCCCATTTTAACATTCTCCTGGATGAGTCCAAGGTAGACATTGGCCGCTTGAGTGGATGGTCGGCGTAAATCACCACCGGATGTGCCAAAAAGTAAGGCTTCAGTTTTTTGAAAGCCATATACAAAGCAAGGCTAAATTTTTCAACCATGGGGTACCGGAGTTCAGCATTTTTAAGAACATGGCTAATGAAATAAACAGGGAGTTGCACGCCGTCTCGCTCAGCAAGGAGAACGGCACTAAGGGCATGATCTGAGACGGCTAAATACATGTACAACGTCTCCCTAGGCAAAGGACTGACCAACCTAGGTAGAGAGTGTAGATGCTCTTTCAACCTCTGGAATGCCGCCTCAGCATCATCCCCCCATTCAAATCTGGCCTTCTTCCTGATTGCTTGGAAGAAGTAGAGGCACTTGTCGCCTGACCGGCTGAGGAACCTCCCCAAGGCGGCCAGACTACCGGTGAGTCTCTGCACTTCCTTGACAGAATGGGGTGACTTCATGTCAATCACCGCCTGTATCTTCTCAGGGTTAGCCTCTATCCCCCTTTGATCAATCAGGAATTCGAGAAACTTCCCAGACTCAACACCAAAGACGCATTTCTTTGGATTTAACATGACCTTATGCCGCCTGAGGGTGGTGAATATTTCTCGGAAAGTGACTATCATGTCATCAATGTACGCCTCCACATTCCTCCCAATTTGATTAATGAAGACCGTATTAATCATCCGTTGGAAAGTGGCTGGCGCATTTTTCAAGCCAAACGACATCACAGTATAACAGAATAACCCCTAATCAGTGACTAAGGCCGTCTTCTCTTGATCCTTTTTCCATAGAGGTATCTAATGGAAGCCGGAGTAGGCATCCATAAAGCTCATCAAGGCGTGACCGGCTGTAGAATCGACCAGACTATCGATCTTTTGAAGCGGGTAACTGTCCTTTGGACACGCCTTGTTGAGGTCTGTGTAATCAACACACATGCGCCAGGTCCCATTCGGTTTCTTAACAAGAACCACATTGGCCACCCGGTCGGGGAAGTTACAAGGCCGAATGAACCTGGCGTCTAGCAGCTTTTTGACTTCGGCAGCTGCCGACTGACTTCTTTCCTCACTGTGGTTTCTTTTCTTTTGCCGGATGGGCTTCTTTTTGGGGTCCACGGCGAGTTTGTGGACAGCAAGATCCGGGCTAACGCCTGGCATCTCCTCCAATTCAAAGGCAAAAATGTCTTTGAATTCCTTCAGCAGAAGGTGCAAGCTTGCACCCAAGGTATCATGAGCAACCGTCCCCACCTTCACAGTACGCTCCGGACGGCTGTCATCCAGAACGAGATCAATGTTTTCACCAGCCGGTTCGGGCGGAGCTCATCTGACCGTTCACCGGTCAGTGATTGCTATTTTTTCTCTTTTTTCACCTCCACTAGCAGAGGTGCCTTTCTTTTCTTCCCGGCTTCTGGTGGGGCAGGCGCTGGGTCGGCATCCTTGACATTGTCAAGGTCTATTGGTTTCTGGCCGCGTGGGGCCACAGTGTCTCTAACGGCTGAGAGATAGCACTCTGGGGTCGTCTTCTGATCCCCATTCAGGGAACCAACAGTGTCGTCATCCCTCCCATACTTGATGAGCATGAGAGACGGGATGATTACTTCCTTTGCTACGTTGAGGGTTGGCCGGCCAAGGATAATGTTGTAAGAGGTCAACTCCTCAACGACCAAGAATCTGACGACAATATGTCGTCTTTAGTCCTTCTCTCCCAGCCTGATGGGTAAGTCAATTCTTCCGGCTGGGTAGACCATCCCACCCCCAAAACCAACAAAGGGATGGGTGACCGGGTGCATGCTGCTGACGTTGTATTTCAGCTTTTGCAAGCACCGGAGGCTGATGATGTCTGATGAATAGTCGGTGTCAATAAGGATTCTTCCCACCAGTTGGTTGGCAATCTTACATTCAATGACGATCGTGTCATCATGCGGACGGCGAACGCTGCCCCTGTCCTTCTCAGTGATCAGGACGTCTGGAAGGAGGTGCTTGCAGAAGCCTGCTCATCATCATCCTTGTCCATCTTTCGAACATGGCTCTTGGTGCCCCGGATGGTAGGGCCACCACAGGAGAACCCAACTGCTATTGTGTAGACTGGCTCCTTGTCGGTATCCGAGCTACTAGCAGGCTGGGGGGTAGTCTTGGAGGACTGACCCTTGTTTTTCTTTTTTGCCCCGGCTGGGGACTTAGAAATGTAAGACTTCAACAGCCCTTTGTCAGCCAGACGGTCCAACGCCCGCTGAAGACTGAAGCAGTCGTTGGTATCATGGCCGACCTCCTCATGGAACTGACAGAATTTATTTTTGTTCCGTGACAAAACAGAGCTCTTCATAGGATTCGGCTTTTCAATGGACAGCCGTTCCTTTACCTCCATGAGGATGGAGTTGCAGTCTTTATTAAACTCGTACTTGGGGACGTATGATTTAAACTCTTTCTTTTTCTTCTGGGACGGCTGGTCAGAATCATTAACCGCCCAGATTTCTTTTCTTTTCTTGCTCTCTTCTTTATTTTTGGCCAGCTGAGCAGACCGGCTGTCTTTCTGCTTGCCGAACTTGTTGGAGTCCGACTGGTTACCAGGCGAGCAGAGGGCGGTAGCTTGAATGTAGCTTTCCGCCTCCCTCAGGGCTGCCTGTAGGGTAAAGGCCCCTTTTCTGACTAGATCAAACTTAAAGGTCAACCCGTCTCTCAGACCCTTGAAAAAGTCTGTAAAAGCTACCTCGTCAGACAGTTCTTGAATCTAAATTCTGATCAGATTGAACCGCCTGACATATGAGCGCAGCCCTTCTCTCTCACCTAGCTTAACAGTGCTCTAGTCAAGGCTTGTTTTCTTAGCAGGGATGTTCATTGAGAAGTTGGAAGAAAATAGGAAGGCAAGCTTTCTGAAATTGTCAATGGACCCGGCTGGCAAGTTGCCAAACCATTGTTGGGCAATGCCCTTTAATGTAGCCGGGAAGCATCGACACCAAGTGGCATCATCCAACCCCTGTAAATACATGAGGTTGGTGTATGCCATAAGGTGATCTTCCGGGTTGGTAGTACCATCATAGGTACCCACCAACACATTCTTAACCTTGGCCGGTTGTGCCGCCTCGGTTATCTCCCGGGTGAACGTATAAGGTTGTTCACCCAGGCGTAGCAGACGGAGCTGCCAGTCCAGTGGCTGGACATTTTGATATGCCGCCTGACCTCCAAAGAGGGCCGGCTGCATGAAGTGAGGGGGATACTGTCCGTAAACCTGAGTAGGCACGTACGGTACAACTCCAATCATGTGAGGGCCAGAATGGACGGTATTACCGCCTGTCTGGCTCTCATGCAAGGAGGGTGCACTCCCTGCAGAAATGTTGTTGAAGCCGACTCAGACAGCGATTGGTTTCTCTTCCGGTAGATGATCTCCCAGGCATCAAGAGATGATTTTTTACTTCCCACCGGCTGTTGAGTCCGACGGGTGTTATTGGTATTCCTCTTAGGAAGAAGAATCTTGGACCAATCAATGGTCCCGGCTGCCTTCTCCTTTGGATGAGGAGTCGGCTGCCGATCTTTTACTGATTTCCCCTTATCCAGAGGAACCTTCTTGGCCGGCTGACCTCTTCTCGGGCCAGCCCGGCTCTGAGTGATTAGCTCTTTAATTTCACCCTTGAAACTTGTCATGAACCTCATGAGTTCGTCTCGGGTGACAGGTGCTGATCCTGTGGCCGTATGGGTTTCCCCTTCTAGCTGCCCAGGGGGTCGACTTGCACCCGCCTGGGAGGCACCCCGCTCTAGAGTCTCTCTGGGCCAGATGCGCTTGATTTTGAGAGAGCGTCATCGGCTGTGAAGGTCTCGACTTGAGGATCTTCATCCTCATGGTTTGTACCTGCAAAACAAACGGAGACACCGGTTGGGTGGTGCTCCGCCTCTGACGCACAAGTTAGAAACTTAAAGAGAGAGAATAATATGCGGAAATTTAGGTGGGTATCTGCTCGGATTCCAAGCTCAGGTCTTTCTCTAATGTGAGAGAATGTATGTGTAATAAATGGTAAAACGTGCCCTCAAAAAGAGGGACATCTCCCTATTTATAGGGTCTTTGGGATTTGTTCCCCTGATTAGGTCACTGAACCCTAATCATTGGTGGGCTGCGCCGCTTTGCGGCTTTCTCAGGAGTTGGGCCTGAAGGCCGCCTTTTTGCCTTAATTTCTGGAGTGATACATGTCAGGCATAGATTGGTCCACTTTGGACCATCCTGAAGCTGACACGTGTCGACCTTTGGTTGGACCACGTGGCGGGGTAAAATTACCCTAAACACCATCCACCTGCAAAATAAAGTTAGCAAACTCTTCTTTGTGTACACCTAGGTGAACATGGTTATAACCTGGAGGAAGAGTCAAATCTTTTCTTAGGTCGTTTGTACGGGTGCTCATATCCCCTTGTAGGCGTCGTTTGATGTGCGCCTCATTAAAGCATGTGTGAGTATGCTTGGCACTCATAGGAATTGGGAATTGACATGATACGATTAGGGACAAGGAAAGTAGGGAGCCGCCAACAAGTTTTTAAGGAACTTGTAAATCGTTCACGGATCATTTAAGGCAACCACGATTAAGAGACAACGATAGGCAACTACGATTCACCCGTGAAGGTTACACCCCATTCCTAATCCATGAGATTACTAACTCCATATGGTTCGGAACCACGATAGGAGGATCGGGGATGATGGTACGAAGTGAGTCATGGAATCGCATTCGCCCGTATTGGCCTTTACTCGATTCTTATAGTGAAAAGTGATTCCTGTGATCTCAAAGGCATGCAAACAAAATATTCAATTCGCTCCAAACTATTATTTAGCTAAATTGGTTGAATATTAATGCAACATATAATTCTAAAAAATTAGTGATCACTTGATTTAATAACAAGATTAAAAAGGAACCTAAACCTGCAAAAAATGTTAATTCCACAGATAAAAGAGTAAAGGGATAGAACGCATATCTGACACCAGTGTATCAGTGACAAATGAGTTTGGTATTTTCCTATGCTTGAAGGAATCCACCGGATGACGTTTGTTGAAATGCTTTCCATTCTTGAGGAAAGCCGACAGATGAGTTTGGTAGCTTTCTAAGCCTGAAGAAACCTATCGGATGACACTTTCCATGCTTGAGGAAAGTCGACATATGATTTTGGCGTTTTTCTATGCTTGAAGAAATCCACCGATAATGCTTTCCATGCTTGAGGAAAGTCGACAAAGGAATTTGGCGGTTTTTAATGCTTCAAGAAATCCACCGGATAATACTTTCCATGCTTGAGGAAAGTCGACAGATGATGAGATTGCAAGTCTCTGTATATCGAGAACCTTGCGTCATGAAATGATGGTGGTTCGATTGTCCCCGAACGTGGGCTGTAGATGGTCCGCTTGTCCTCGGACGTGGGCTGTAGTTGGTTCGCTTGTCCCCGAACGTGGGCTATAAATGGTTCGCTTGTCCCCGAACGTGGGCTGTAGATGGTCCGCTTGCCCCAAACGTGGCCTGTAGTTTGTTCGCTTGTCCCCAAACGTGGGCTGTAAATGGTTCACTTGTCCCCGAACGTGGGTTGTAGATGGTCCGCTTGTCCCTGGACGTGGGCTGTAGATGGTCCGCTTGTCCCCGGACGTAGGCTGTAGATGGTCCGCTTGTCCCCGGACGTGGGTTGTAGTTGGTTCGCTTGTCTCCAAACGTGGGCTGTAGATGAGACATCCAAAAATAAATTTTCCAATGGACTCGTATATATTGTGATTGACTTGACCACTGACTTGACCAAGTTTGACTTGATGTGACATGACATGTGTATGACTTGTGAGTGTGTGTATGTGTGTGTGGGTATGTGTGTGTGCAGACACAAGCAAACGAAGATGCAAAAGAAAAAAATTTCTGTCAATTTTTGTCATGAGTGGAGGGTACCGACTTTCTCCCGAAAAAGAAAGATGTGAAAACTGAACTTTTATTTTCGAACTTCCCTCGATGAGAAAATTTTGAAAAAGTTTTTTTAAACTTCCCCAAAAGAAAAGACGCGAAAAATGGAAAGAAGTTTTGAACTTCCTCGTTGAGCAAGACAAAATAAATCGCATGGATTGAATTGCTTTTCTTGAAAGTAATGTATGCATGATGCATGTCCTTAGGCCAGGAGGCTAAGGACAATTACATCATGTGACACGATGAATGAACTTAGGTCATGGAGCTAAGCATCATATATGGTGTAAAGAAACGATCTTGAACGTCACTTAGGTCTGGAAGCTAAGTACATATACAGATGAAGTGATTATTGCATAATGAACGTTGCTTAGGTCAAGGAGATAAGCACGATATGCTTTGTATGATTAAAAATCATTGATATATAAATGTTTCTCAGCACATTATGTGATGCATGAAACAATGAATATTGCTCAGGTCATGAAGCTAAGCAATTATACAATGTTTCTTTTAATGAATGTTGTCTTTAAATATGATGAAACATGCACAGTGTTGAAACAAGATTTCATGATAAAGGGCTCTTAAAGGGAAAGATGATTGATATGGATATGGATGTGTGAGTGAAGTGTGTGAATGTGATACTAAGGTTGGCTGCAAGGGTTATGGCGATGGAAAGAGATGTGAGAAGAGTCAAAGATGATGACTCTTTAGGCTAGGTAGGCTAAATGATGTGGGTTCAAGCCCCCAAGTCTAGCTCTAAATGGGTAGGGGTAAGCATTGGATATTCTTTGACTCGATCATGCATGGATATGAATATGAATGTGGCCGCACCTCGATGTGAGGTTGCCTACTTATCCGTTAGGAATCGTAGCTCTAACTGAATTTTGCACAAGTGTGTGTACACCTCAAAGAGGTCTTTCTAGGTTTGTAATGTGGTTAAGTTGATGTTCTAAGGAAGAAATGGGTGAAAGGCTCAAGACCCGAGAGAATCCCCAAGATGTGTAATTGTGAATTTGAAAATTTTGAATTTTGCAAGTTTATTTTGATTTTTTTTTTTGGGCTTTTCGTTTTTTTTTTTCATTCTTTTGAATCAATGTAGGCAATCTCAGATCATGCGGTCCATCACTCACTTAGCATTCATGTTTCTCAGGAACGGTACCAAGCACTCGATAAGAGACACAATTCGAGACATGTTCGTATCAAAGACATTGGAACACTTGCCTTTATACATTGTTTTATTTTTGCTTTGCTTCTTTTTTTTTACTTGCTTTTTGAATGTTACACAAATTGCACATCTTCCAATCTCGTGGTTGAGTGAATGTGGGTTGAAAAAATGAAGGCCAAACGTTAGACGAGCCTCAAAGTGGTTGATGAAAAAATGGATATGTGATTGAATGGTAAATGGGGAATGAATGGGTTGCAAAGGCACCTCAAGTCATTAGTGTACCTTGTGTTTAGTTCGGTAATTGAATTTTTTTTTTTTTTTTTTTTTTTTTTTTGCGAATGACATGATCGAATGAAAAGGGAAGAAATTCTCTTTGATGAAAAAGGTAAGAAATGTGACACATAGACACATGGATAAGGAGAACCTATGATAGACTTTTTAGGGGGAAGGGTTTGAAACAAAAGAAGAAGAAAACTTAAAATCTTGGTGAGAAGCTTGCATCGTGCATTGTCTTCATGGCTGTTTATGAGTTACTTCTAGCTGCCTGCTGAGGAAAATAGTTTCATGTTGTTGATGTTTTGATTGGAAGGAAAGAAGGAAGGAGTGACGTTCCCCTTATTCTTCCAACTATTGCCTAGAGATTTTAGACTCAAGTACTGTGTAAGGATAAACTCACTTAATGCATTCACTCAATACTCGGATTGGAAAGGAAGAGTGTATGAAACAATTTTGAAAACTAATGGGAAAAACTCCACTCATTCCTATTACGATAGAAAACGACACATGCATGGTCCTAGTATACAATCATAAACAATATAGAAAATTACTCGAAGACAAAGTGTGTGCAATGACTCAACATATGTGATTAGGTGAGTTTATTAAGACTCGTGGTATGATCGCATGGCTAGAGATGAGGACGTTGTGAAAAACAAAAGACCCAATGACCAAATAGCACGGAAGACTAAAAGACAAACTAACTTGATTAATTTTGTCCAATTTTAGTGTTTATGCTATTTACTAGGTGAAAATGGTCCCTTGGAAATCGTTAGTCACAAATAAGATCAACCACAATCAATGACAAAGAACACATGTTAAGGTTAGCACAAAAAATCAATCACAAGAAACTAGGAAGAGCACTAGAATTCTAGAAGAGTTATGACTAATGGATAAATAAAATAAAAATAAATATCTATAATCCTATATTATACGAGCAGACACGGATTAAAGGACTTGGCTAAGACCAGCTTGACACGAAAAGATATTTAAAAAAAAAAAAAGTTGACGCTAAAAAGACACCTAAACTGGACAGGCTGTATTATATTGGTTATAAATTTTGATTTGTGACTCTGATTGAGACAAAACTAATTTCAAATGAAAGATAAAACTCAGAGCTACAGATCCATAGGGGCACGACACGTAACTCTTTCTAGAACTCCAGATATGACCAAAACAAGTTGACTCTTGTGCAGTACACAGGAATAAAAATCCGGGTGACTCAAAAATTAAAAAAAAATATATGGCTCGACTCTAATAATTAAAAAAATGGATTTGATAAGAGAAAAAAGATTAAATAAAGAAAAAGTCAAAAAAAATCCACATATAAGCACATTGTCACGAATGATGCAATGAAGTTCGCAACCTAAAGTCAAGTTCTATGTTCGACTATGGTCAAGCTTAAAAGGGTGTCAAAGGGTACCATGGTTAAGAGTTTGGACGCGTTAGCAAGGCAGCCTCCCTTGAGGGTGTATGCCAACGGGCGGCTCCGCGAGTTCGTGATGAAATCGAACTTGACTCCATGGTTTGGGTAGATTTAAAAACTCGGATGAACCCTTATTGTCATGAACGTTTTCGGGTTGATAGAGCCTAAATCCCCCGGGCTAGCCACATACGTAGAACACGTACTATTGTGGCAAAATAGGTCACCTAAAATTGCATATGCATATCTGAAAATGCCAATTAAATAGCAGGAATACAATTCAAGAATCTTTCAAGTCTCATCCACTCATCTCAATTAAATATCGATCACTCAAATCGATAAAAAACCAAGAATCCTCCCCAGTGGAGTCGCCAAATTGTAGGCGTCGTTCGATGTGCGCCTACTTTAAAGCATGTGTGAATATGTTTGGCACTCATAGGAAGTGGGAATTGACATAATACGATTAGGGACAAGGAAAGTAGGGAGACGCCAACAAGTTTTAAAGGAACTTGTAAACCGTTCACGGATCATTTAAGGCAACCAAGATTAAGGGACAACGATAGGCAACTACGATTGACCCGTGAAGGTTACACCCCATTCATAATCCATGAGATTAATAACTCCATATGGTTCGGAACCACGAAAGGAAGATTGAGGATGATGGTACGAAGTGAGTCACGGAGTCACATTCGCCCGTATTGGCCTCTACTCGATTCTTATAGTGAAAAGTGATTCCTGCGATCTCAAAGGCATGCAAACAAAATATTCAATTCGCTCCAAACTATTATTTAGCTAAATTGGTTGAATATTAATGCAACATATAATTCTAAAAAATTAGTGATCACTTGATTTAATAACAAGATTAAAAAGGAATCTAAAACGGTCGTCCAAATTATCTTATTAGGCGTGATTTTCATTCAATTAAGACTTTCAAAAAAAGGAGTTTCATTCAATTTCAAACTCTTTAATCCTATCTTTTAAAAAAGAATAATTAAGATATTTTAGAAACTTATAGAAGCTTCTAATTAATCCTAATTGATTTAGGAATGGGATTAAATAATTTGGACCCTCCACATGATCACTGGGTCGTAGGTAAGGTGGGCTTAGGTTCGGTTTGAGCTCAGTTTAATATTTTGACCATAACTTATTCGTTATAACTCGGATTTGGGCTTATAATTTATTGTTGGAAATCTCTTTTAAAGCCCCATCCAACTATTAAATCATTAGACCCAGATTATGGACTAAAATAAACTGTATTAAATGTTTTTATAAAAAGGATACGAAATGAATGATTTTAAAGGACACGAAATGAATTATTTTTGATTTAAAGGCACGAAAAAAGGAAAATAAGTTATGGTTTGGGGAAATGGGATAGGAATTGGGTTGGTTTATGAAAATATGGATTCAAGCACTCCAAATATTAAATACTCAACCCGACCAATAATTGCGGTGAAAGGTTGTTCATCATCGGGTTTTGTTTTGGGCAGACATTTTTAGGTGTCTACACCCCTCTATCCTGGGTGAAAGCTTCATGTTGTTCTATTGCTAACCAAACCAGGCCCATTACCATATTAAAGGTAGCAACTTCTGCTCTAAAGATCCTCGCATTCCTAGTTTTCCAAAGGCTCCAAAGCCTTGCAACAAAGCTGATGGGACGGGTACTTTGTCTATCATCCTCGCTATAAAAGAGCAGGATAAATCGTTGGAACCAACTTCTGCAAGAAGTAATTCCTCTAGTGTCATAGCAATTGGTCATAGGGTCATTATCCCAAACATCCTTTGCTAGAGTACAGTGTCGAAAAAAATGCTGGCAATCTTCCAGTTCTGTGCCACAAAAATCACAAGTAACACTTGTTGGTATCCCTCTATTTACCAGATTGACCTTGACTACTATCCCATTAAGGAAGAGTTTCCATAAAAAGACCTACCACTTTGGTTGAACGTTCAGACTCCAAATTATCTTCAAGAAAGTTTCATCTTTCTTAGTGAGCAAGAGATTATCAGACGGTTCTCCTCTAGATAGGTAGTAGTACCCAGTTTTTACAGTAAACCTTCCCAAAGGGTGGTATTTCTAGTACAAAAAGTCCTCCCTTGGCATCGATGGGAGTTCCATGGAAAGGATATTTTTGGCACTATGCCAATCAAAGGACATCCTTACCTAACTCGGGTCCCAGGAGGCAGTATCTCTGTTAATGAAGTCACTTACCATCCACCTCATGGAAGGGCCAAGGTTTTGCCTTGAGTTTATTGTTGGGATTTCTCCTTGAACCCAAGGAATAATTATCGCCTTTATACTTTCCCCATTCCCAACCTTCCATCATGCAAAGCAATCTTTGAAGGTATTTACTACTTTTTGGAGTCCCGTTCTTCCTATCGAAGGCACACCCATTCTCCTGTATGGATTAGAGAGATTGCAAATGCCACACGGTTGAAAACTAGTGTGCATTTTAGAGATAAGGAGTTGAGGGTTAAGGTTCATCCTCGAAGCCTATTTAAACAGTAGAGCATCATTAATCTTTGTCGTCGCTCAGATACCTAGACCTCACATACTCTTAGGCAATTGGATGAGCGCCCTGTTAACCCAGTGCATGCCTTTGCTCCCATTATTAGCCCACCAGAATTTAGTAATAAGAGAGTCAATCTTGTTTGCAGTGCTTTGAGGAAACTTCAAACATTTCATTACATGGGCCGAGATACTAACCAAGACTGTGTTGATGAGGATCAATTTTTCCGCTTGGGAAAGGCACAAGGAGGACCAAGAGACAATTTTCTCTGTAACTTTGTCCACCAAGTATTGAAAAGACCATTTTTCTTACCCTGAATATCAATAGGAGCCCCCAAATGCAACCCCATATTCAAGGTTTCTGTCATAGCCAGGATTCTTTTGAAAGATGATTTGACCTCCTCCCTCACACTGGGTGAAAAGTTCACAAAGGAATTTTGTAGATTTAGCTTCTGGTCCGAGGTATTCCCAAACCTGTTTAGGATATCATTCACACACCTACAAGACTCCTTAGTAGCTTTAAAAAATAACATTGCGTCATCTGCAAAAAATAGGTGAGAAATTGTTGGGGATCTCCTTGAGACTTTCAAGCCTCTCAATTGGTTAATATCCTCTGCTAGAGTTAACATCCTAGACAAGATATCAATACAGAAAAAGAAGAGGTAAGGAGACAGAGGATCGCCTTGCCTTAGGCCACACTTTGGCAAGAAAGGCTCCGATGTGTGCCTGTTGATGACAGCTCTGTAACTCACAGTTGAAACACATTGAGAGATCATACGAATCCAATGGCTAGAAAACCCATAGGCCTGTAGAACCTTCAAAAGGAACATTCAATTAACCCTATCGTATGCCTTAGACATATCAATTTTGACGGTTGTGAAGTTCGAATTTTTTCTTGAATTAATGAGGTGCATAAGCTCATGGCTCATAAGCACATTGTCTTCCATATACCTTCCTGGAATAAAAGCATGTTGGTAATTAGAGATAAGGTAAGAAAAGACAGATTTTAATCGATTTACCAGGCATTTGGAGATACACTTGTAGATCGTGTTGCAGAGACTTATAGGACGGAAGTGACTAGCCAATTCTGGGACATTGATCTTTGGGATGAGAATAAGAAGAGATTGGTTCCATTCCTTGAGCATAACCCCGGATCTAAGAAATTGGAGAACACTATATGTCACCAGTTGGCCAACCTCCACCCAAAAGACCTTGAAAAAATCAGCAGGGAACCCATTAGGTCCCGAGGATTTGGAACCATGCATATCAAGCATGGATTTCTTGATATCCTTTGGGGAAAAGGGCCTCTCTAATCTTTCTATATCCTCCGTTTTTAGGGATGGGAGATCAAGTTGTCTTAACAGAAGATCAATCTCCTCTTCATGGTTATTACTCATGGTTAGATTGAAAATATCTTTTACCGAATCGAGAACCAATTTTTCTACCTCGGCTTGACCTTCCACCCATGCCTCATCATCCTTTCGAAGGGTTAAGTTTTCTTTTCTCATTTTCCGCTGTTTTGCTCTCCTATACATTCAAGGCGTTGGACAATCACCATATCTAATCCAATTATCCTTCATTCTTTGCCTCCAATAATCATAGCTAATCTTACAACTTGGAATAAGGGAGTTTATTTGATGAATATAATCTTCCCCTCCTTGTATTGAAGCAACCTTGTTACCCACCGAACTAAGATCCTTAGAAATGGATCTCCAATTTATCCCCCATATTTTGTTTTTGAGACACCATTGTTGGAGAGTCGACCTCACCCGACATAATTTCTTTGTTAGCTGAAACATACAAGAACCCGAAACCTGAAGATGCCAAGAATCATAAACAATACTCTTAATTTCCGAAAACTGAAGGCACCAAATTTCTATTTGGTAAGGCCTGTTTGATCTTTTTGTTGTTGGGTCAGAGTAGTAGGTAATTGCTGCGTGGTCAGAACAAGTGATGGGCTCATGAACTACCCTACCATTTGGTGAATGGTCGAACCATTTGCCTGTAATATATGCTCGGTCCAACCTTTCTAAAATAATCCCATGGCTCTCTTGTTTGTTACTCTACGTAAATCGTGGTCCGGAAAAAGGGACCTCAGTTACATCACTACTTAGCCTCCAATCAAGGAAAGCTTCAATCCCCCTGATATTCGGATCACCTCCAAGTTTATCACTTCCACTTTCAAGTTGGTTGAAGTCCCCAATAACTAGAACATTTTTGTACTCATCCAAAATTAGTTGAAGTAGTTCCCAAACTACTCGCCTATTTTCTACTTGAGGCTCGCCATAAAAGAAAAGAACATACTAAATATTACCATTAGCTTCCGAAATTTTACAAAGGATGAAATATTTCGAAGAGTACAAACAATCAACTTCATCACTAGACCAACTTAAGACTAAAAGACCCCCACTACTACCTTCCGAATCAAAACCAAAACAAAAAGTTGGTCTAAGAGAACTAAAATACGAGGTCGCACTACTAACAGCCATTTTTGTTTCCGAAATAAACATAAACAAAGGACACTTAGAATGAAACATCCACATTAGATAAGGGATTACAAGGGAGTGTGGATCGTTTAATCCCCTACAATTCCAAGAGACGATAATCATATTACCGTCGGAGGGCTAATCTGGTTCAGCCACCACACCACTAGCCGAGAGTTGCAAAGATTCCAAGATAGTTACTTGAACATATATATCCATGTCATCACAAGAAGTCCTAAGTACCGATGTAACCTCTTCACTCCTCTGCCTTTTGCAAGATTCGGGTGAGGAGGAAGAGTTTTCATGTGGTCATTTGAGCTTGGCCTTCCGGGCCAGATCATCATCAATGTCAACTTCAAACTCCCTTGCCATAACGAGGTCCGAAAAAGCTTTGCTTGCGAACTTGTTTTTCCCATTCTTATCCTTTAACCAAATATTGAAGCCTCCCTTTTCTGACCACCTGTTCAATCTCTTAAGTCTTTTCCTTTCCACCCACAAGTGATCTGATTCACTTTACTTGACTGAGTCCCTATCACACAAGTAAGGGTTGTGTTTTGTTGCTTCCTTAATCCTCCTTCTCGAATTAGTTCTATCATCATAGTTGAAAAGGTCAGTAAAATTAAAAGAGCTAAAAGGAGATACCGGGGTATTTAGGCGAGTCGAACTCCATGAAAGGGAGGATCGGCATCCCTGCAAGTTCCGAAGATGTCAGCCTTAAGAACGGCGGTGTTGCAGCTCTTGTACCATGGTAGAGGTTTCACGGATCATCCCTTCTTGTGTTCCTAATTCCAAGCGCAAGAATAGTACTAGCTTCTATGACACTCGCATATTCCTCGTCGCTTAAATTTTCAGAGTCAAACCTGCTTGTCGCCATTATTGACGAATTAAAGAACCCTGTTTGTGGGAGAGAGGTTGGTGGAGGAACCTCAATCCTGTTTCCCAGAAAAACAGATTTGTGAAAACCATATTCAACTGGGGTAGCCGCCCATTATGTGATTCCCAAAGTGTGGAATAAAGTGCCAAGGCCGCCACCGCGTTGTTCTCTGTGTTGTGCTGAGGACAATTCTCCCACTTCGTAAGTAGAACCTTGGAATGTGGCGGCGTCGGCGAATTCCTAGACAGAGGGCTTATCTGATTAGTGATTGGGCTTGAATGCCGAGAAGGTGGAGGGCTTTCCCTAACCTCATATCTGTGATTTTGGATAGGGTTCGAACCCCTGGATGTGGTGAATTCAGCATAGGGGTCGTCCCCTAAACCCAAGCGCCTTCCCGGCGATAGAGTGAGATCCAGGGGAGATGATTCCCTTTCCATATCAGCCATTTGCGCAACTTTCGACTCGTCGAAGAAGTCCTCCTCCCCGGTGTGAAAGTGTTCACTGTTATCACTATCCGGGGAGTAAGGTGGATTTTCATGATAACGGCTATCATCATAATCCAAATCATCTTGTGAAACCCTCCTGTAAAAGGTATCATCTTCTGGCTCTTCTACCCACAGTAGGTCTGTGTGAGGATTACGAAACCTTGTACTTATCAGGTAAGCCATAAATAAAGTTAGTGTAATAAGGGTATTCAGAAGGTCCATATAAGACCCTTATACCGTTTGCTTCAACCACGTTGAGCCAGCGCCTAACCCTTTGCCTTACCGTCACAGGGTGTAGTCTACACCGAGCTATTGAGTGTCCAGCACACCTGTAAAGCTTACAAAATTTGAATATACCCTCGTACTGTAGATAAACCCATATCACTCGGTTACCCTCAAGAGGGATGAAGCAGCCTGGAATAAGAGGAAGAGAGATGTTGATAAGCATCCCAGCTCGAATCTCAGCTTGGAGAGGAAGGTTCTCCCCATCATGGTCTATTTCCTCAATAAACTCCACGTGCCGGAAGATTTGATGGGCTCACCCTGTATTTAAGTATGCCAGGGGGAGTCCATAAACTCTAACCCACATTCTAGTCATTGGAAGCTGATGTGATGAGGGACAAGATCCGTTTGATATCTCCTGAGGTTGATGAGTCTTCCATCAATGACGGTGGTGCTTAAGCAGATAAGCCCTTCTTGATCTTATCTATTCAAACATCCGAAAAGGTAGTACTTCCCAGATCTGTAGGTTCAAATAGCAC
The DNA here is from genome assembly GCF_001683475.1 of Chenopodium quinoa. NCBI lineage: Eukaryota > Viridiplantae > Streptophyta > Magnoliopsida > Caryophyllales > Amaranthaceae > Chenopodium > Chenopodium quinoa. The sequence goes on from NW_018743787.1 coordinate 60,539, forward strand.
CCCCCTCCTTATCAACCGAGAATTAACAATATGTTGGAAAAATTCAACGGGTGGGGGGTATGGTCCTATAAAGAGACCAATTACACACAAGTTGAAGTTAATAGAAGTGTTTGCTAGGTTGAAATCTGAGGGAGGAGGAATGAGTGGTCCCCCCTTAGATCCAGGTTATTTTGATCGTTATTAGTATCATGAGATTGGTTATTATTACATATACTTGCAATAAAGAGACAAAAGAATGGAATAAGGAATAAAGAGACTGGAGAAAGGGACACAGGTAGAGCAGAAGAAAACAAAGAGTTACAGAATAGAGAGGAGATGAGTGAATGAAAATTTCTGGAGAAAAACTTCTTACAATTATAGAAGAACCAGTTATATTGGAAGAAGCAAAGGTTTAAACATAGGGAACAAGAATTTGTAGAATAAAAGTAAATTAAAACCAGCAGCAGCCTAGCAATAGGTTCTGACGGCTAAAATTAGACTCAGATCAATAAATGTTGTGAGGTGATTGGTTGTATGGGCCGCCCTTAGGGAGAGGCAGCTAAAGTATTGCTACCGAGGAGTGGAGAAAGATTATAATCTTTCCAGAATTTGAAGCGTTTCCCAAGAACCCAAGGAGGGGAATTGGCTGAAGGATATCCTTGGATAAAGAAAAAGGTTGGGAAACTACGACAGAAGAAAGGTAGATGAGAAGCCTAATCCACCTAGGAAAAACTCAAGGAAGCTAACCAATACCACTAATTTGAAGAAGATATGCAACAGGAAGGATGGATAACAAAATCTATCCCCTGCAGAAAAGCAAGAACCCTATCTTAGCTAAGGAAGACTCACGTTGAGTGAGAAGAAGCTCACAATTTTAGTGAGAGAAGCTCTCAAATTCTAGAGAGAGAAAGTTAGGCCAAAATTATACAATGTAAATAACAAATTAACATTATGGATTTTAAATGTGCATATTAAGGCAGTTTGCACCTAGTGTACTGCATCTCGATATGCACACCAACAGCTGAAGATTCGTCAAAGAGCAAAATGGATTGGAGGGTAAAAGGGTATAAGAACTACACTATTAGAAAAACTAAAGAAGACTAATGATTAGGTTATACTTGCGCTTTAGGCCAATGAAATGTTTTAGTGCTACTCCCTCCATTTTTAAATACTTGCTCCACTTTCATTGTTTGGCTGTTTTCAAATACTTGCTCCATTTCCTTATTTGGAAAGCTTTTATAATATTTAACTGATTTCTCTCACCTAGTAGACCCACAACATATTCTCTCTCCTCCAATCCTCTCCACTACTTTTGCTTTTTACAATTTATTATTCTTCCACCTACCCCACTACCTCCATATATTATTATTTTCTCCAATTTCTTCTAAAACTCCGCGCATGAAGAAATGGAGCGAGTATTTAAAAACGGAGGGTTCTTGTTTATAATTAGGCTATTTTTGGGCTCTAATTGAAAGGAGTAAAACAGTTTGGAGGGTAAAGGGTATGAATGTATGATTGTATGAGCAATAGTTATATGCTTCAGTGGACTAGATAAAATTGGGTGGTCTAGGACCTATAACCTAAACATTGAGTACATTGAAAATGAATAACCAATGTTTTTTTGTTTTCCTATTTAAATGTCATCATTACAACATAACATAACATAACATAACATGTTTAAAGATTACGATATAAAGTAAGAAATGAAATAAATCTATGTTGTGTCTAACTTAAGGAAGACAAGCTAAGGTTTAGGTACTTTGGTAAAGCTGAAAGCTGAGAACACCAAAAATTCAAGTACCGACTAAATTCAAGTATTGGTCAAAAACTCTATTCGATTAATTATTGTGAAGCATGTCCTTTTACTCCCTAATAATTCCATACAACTAGACCATCACAGTTCATCACTCGAAGGGAGAGAATAGAAGCAAGCATTTCCCATTCAACCAGTATTGATGAATCAATATGCAGGGAATTGAAGTATCAGACTTAAGTGGTGGATTGATTATGCTCCATCGAGAAAGTTTTCAAAGTAGACATGCTCCTTTTCTCATAAAGACCATGCTTTCTTTTTTCAAGCAAGCGCAGAAAGGAGAGTTGGTCAGGTTGAAGCGTTGAAGGGCCCTTGAGGCAGTGCCATATGTTAAATATCTAGTAAGCTTAAAAACTAATCTTTTTTTTTCTTTGACAAGAAAAGCTAAAAAAACAAAACCAGTCAAAGAAAAATACAAAAGTCTATAACGTTGGCTTTCGTGGCCAACCAATGAGGCGGGATAATCCAAGAACAAGGGACGTTTTGCACTCAAAAAGACTCAAAAGAACATATCAAATATCACGTGATAACTGAAGGAGTTATGTCTTCGTAGTGTGCAATTACTAGATATATAAATTGATCAAATTATGGAGATAATTAAGTTCGTACTTTTGGGTCGTCGTTTTGCCATATCTAAAGGTACTAACGATCTTTGAACTAGTAAAATAGCCTAAAGCCCAATTGGACGGATCCTATAAGGTCACACAAAGGGGCTAGATCGAGCATTAGAGAACGAGGCCCATCATGGGCCTCATCACTCTAGGTGGCCGGCCATGTAGAGGATTAGAAGGAGTTTTGGGCTTCGTGCCCTAGTCTAATTATAATGAGATTATAAATAGACTAGGTGCCTAGGTTTGCAAGGAGTGTAAGAAATTAACTGATCAGTGTGATCAAACCCTAATTAGGAAACACGAAACCCAACCCCTCTCAAAGTCCTCTCTCTCACGGCTCTCTCCTCCTCCTCGGCGCCGGTGGTGTTTCGTGGTGGTGGTGGTTGATGCGGTGGTCGGTTGTCCATAAAGGTGGTGATCGCGGTTTTCCTCAATCACTCGACCAATCTAGTATTGGTGGACGGCTCGTTCGAATCTCGTGGACTAAGTAGAGGAGCAACACTTGGGGCTCTATTATCTCCCTGATTTGCCTATCGAATTGCAACGTGGAATTCACGCGTCAAAGGTATGATTATGTGTCTTGTGTGTTATGCATGTGATCTTGGGATTGGTACGTGTTTGAATATGATTCATGTTATTTCCGCTGCGTAGTACCTATAAACTCCTTCAGTGGTATCAGTTAGCCTCTTGCATGAACGCGCTAGATCATAATAATACGATTATTTGATGTCCATGTTAATTTTATAATCAATTAAGAGGGAGAAATTAATCAAATTATGGTTCAATTATTATATTTAATGTGATTGAAGTTTTGGAATCGATTAAATGTGATTTAATTATGCTCAAAATAGCCATGAAGAGACCGAATTTTAGCCCTAATATGTTCGAAATTTTCGATTCCCCTAACCCTAAATTTTCGAATTTTTTGAAATTTATAGACCTAAAATATTATTTTTGTGCTTGATTTTTATTTAATTCGATTTATTTTATGTTTCATAATTTTAATCGGATTGATTTATGCATAAAAGTGTTTTTTGTATGATCATCAATTTAATTTTAAAAGTTAGAATTAAATTGGGATTAATTTTATGAAGAACCCTAATTTTAAAGTTGAATGTGATTTAATTTTAATCTTATGGACTGATTTAATTTAATTATGATAAGTGTTATTTTAATTAAATTAAAACACAAAAAAAAAATTAGAGGCGGCAGCCACGGTTGGGTGGCGCAGCCAAGGTGGTTGTCGCCGCTGCTGGTCCAAGAGGGAGGGAAGGGGAGGGCGAAGGTCGGGGTGGCTGTAGGCAGCAGTGTGCAAGTGTTGCACGGCTGCTGGCGCTGCTGCCGCGTTACTGCCCTTACGGCAGTGGCTGTCGTCAAGGCAGCCAGCCACCATGGCTAGCTTCGGCTAGCCAACCACGGTGGCCGGCGATGGTGGCTTGCGTTTTTTCAAAAAAAAAATTATCTTATTTTGAAAATTATTTCAAGATAATTATGAATTATTTTGGGATAAAATCAGTTTTATTTTGGATAAGATGGAATATTTTAAAATGTGATATTTTATTTTAAAAGATAAAATCGGTTTTATTTGGATAAAATCTTTTATTTTAGAAAAAAATCAAATATTCAAAGTTGTTATATTTGATTTATATCCATATTTAAAGTTTTTAAATTGGTAATTATCCTAATTAAAGTGGTTAATTTTGGATAAGATTGACTAGGATATTCTGAGCATATTCCAAAAGGATAATAATTGATTTAAATAATGTGATTATCCCATAATTAGATTGGGATATAATTGATTTTAAAATTATTTGATTGGCTAGTAATTAGGATGGAATCTTCTAAATTTGTTAGGATAATCATGGAAGACCAAAAATGATTTATCTTTCTAGATTAAAATATGATTTGATTCTATCTCATGACTAAATTAAATATATGATATTTCATAAACGGTCATGAATAATATATGATATTATCTAATTATGATTAAAATATAAGATATTTTAGGAAATGCGTTGACTTTATTATGAACATTCGATGTTGTAGTTTAGACAAACATGTTGAGTGATTTATTATATGGCACTTTTATAATATATGATATTATGATGCTATATATAGACTAGTGTGGCCCATAGATTCTTAAATATGATCTGCGCATCGTGATGTATTTTTGTAATCTAAATACGGTCTGCGTACCGTTAAGTATTTTTATAACTTTTAATTAAAGTAAATAAAATATTTATTTAAATAGTGTTAGTCCAAAGAAGCCCATGAAGTGAAAGCCCAAAGGAGCAAGGTGGATGGAGATCCATGATGATTCAAGTGGGAGCATTTTCATTTCTAGTTTTCTTAGGACTAAGGGGTCATACTATGTCATGTTTTATTGCATTAGTAGATTATGCATGTTAGATTTTATTTATGTTGATTGATGATGCGCTAGAGTTCACTAAATAATCACAACATAATGAATCTAGGTCCCAGTAATATTGAGATTGCTTTTCCAATTAAAAACCCGATGAAACCTTTGATATTTATGATGGGTCATGCAAAAGCTGGGTGTCATATTATATCTTAGGGGAGTGGGGGTAAAACAAATTTTACACTTTTAATTGGTTATGCTCAACAAGGTTACCTAAAGAGTTTAGAACCTTGAAGCAAAGGGAAATAATTAAACATGTGATGATTAACTATTCAACCAAGAGTTACAAGAGTTGTAATCAGTAAAGAGTTTACTCACCTTGAAAATGTAATGGTTGATAGTAGGGCCAAAGTCCGGTCAATAATTGCACAAATAAAGGATCTTGGAATCACTTAAAATTCAATTGGGATCAATTAATTATTGAATAAAGTGTTTTAAAGTTACCAAATGAATGTGTTTATGGTACTTTAATTTAAATTAAACATAATTATTATACTTTGCCTTATTTTTACATAGATGGGTAGCCGTAACAATAATGACAATTCTTTACCTCCAACGATGATAAAAAGGCTTAACTTTCTCAACTTCAACGATTGGGAAAGCGGACTTAGAAGTGTTCTAAGGAACGAAAATCTTGAATTTCATTTAGACTTACCAATCCGAGGGCAGATTTAGTCCAGGCATGACTCTTGAGAAGCATTTGAGAAATGTTTCAGAATGTGAGAGAATTGCGCATATGATGTTATCTTCTATTCCAAAAGATTGGGCTAAAAGATTCATGAACTATGAACCTTATCTCTTATTTAAGTGCTTACGTGAAGTTTGCTATGGAATTCTGAATTCCCATGTTGATGGAGAAATGGATGAAAACGTCAAGGAAAACATTAATATGGTTCCTAAGAATGACGACTACTGGACTGGAAGTATTAGGTTTGAAACCTACAAGCTCAATGGCGAGATAATTTCAAGAAAACTCTTGCCAAGCCAGTCAGTACAGATTTATGTGGATTCGATGGTTGAACTATTTGACCGCATGAGTATGCTAGGGAGACCATATGAAGATCATCAGGTTCATGATACAATTCTGCATTCTTTACATGATGGTTTTGACCTCGAGAAACTTTGTCAAGATGATGAAGATTCTGGAGTTAAACTAGTTGATTTACTCAAGAATCATGCAGAGGATTATCTGAAAGGAGAATAAGCCAGTGCTTGAACAAGAATGTCCTCACTAAGATGAAGTGACAGGTAAGAGTTACCTAACACTCTTGTTAATAAACAGTTTAACTTTCACTTAGGTATATAATACCAAGTTGCAGTGCTTAACATAGTGATGTTACGCAGGAACAACAAACAAGTGAAGCTAGCAAGGAAATGGAGCTTGAAGGTGCACTAGAATTGTTTGAGTGGCCAGAGATAGCTTCATAGTTTTAAATTTTGATTAGTTTATCATGATTTTAGAACAATTTCCAGTTTTGATGAGACAATATTTCGGTTTTCTTGTTTTGAATACTGAATTTGGTTTACTTGGCTTGGACAAGTGTTGATCCATGACCAAGGTAATAAATTGTCTTTCATTTTGCTGGATATGAGTTAATTTTGTTTTATGGCATTGATATAATTAAATCACAAAAGTAAAATTTAGATGATACACTTACTTATAACAAGTAAGGTTAGGTCACATTAACCATTTGCACATCCAAAGATATGGATGGACTCTTATTCTTATATGATTATGAATCACTTGAGAATTAGAAGTCATGCTTGATAAGTTAGGATGACCAAGTTGCCTTTTAGTATAAAGGGTAAAAGAAGCTAAAATGACCTTTTGGTACTCAAACATATGATGTATGTGGACCAATAAGTTCAAAACTAGCAAAGAGATTTAACTACTTCATTGCTTTTATTAACGATTTAAGTAAATATATCGATAATTACTTAATGAAGTAAAGCTTGGAAACATTGAATTGTTCAAAATTTCAAAATGAAATGTAAAATCAGTTTGAGATGAACAATTTAACTCAAAAGGAATGATCATCTAAAGGGGATTGTTGAATTAATTCACAGTCCAGAAACATTACAATTAAAGTGTATGTTTATGAAGAAGGAATCAAACTTTGCTTGCCATTGTTCGATCCAAGATTTAGTGGTTTACAAATATCGTTTTGAGGATATGCATTAGAACAACAACAATTGCGAATATACTAAACAAGAAACTTAACCAAAGCAAAAGAAAAGATGTCATAAGAGTTATGATTTGGAAATGTTCCAAAAGTTATCTTTTCTAAACAGGATTAAGGGTTATGAAATCAATGTAAAATGTTTACAAATATGACATAATGCACCCTAAATCAGAAAGATAGTTCTTCATGGGTTTTCTCATGAAAACTAAGAGGTATTATTCCTACAATCGCGTAGAAACAAAGTGTTTGTTGCTCGCGATAATGTCTTTATAGAAAGAATGTCTTCCTACAAAGCCAAGTGGGAGTAAAGTTAAATCTCGATGAGATTCGAGACGAGCAACAAATGGATGTGGATAACACTACATTAGAGACGAATGCGCATGAAATCAGCTAATTTGATAAACCTTGTGTCAAAGCAAGCTAATTCAACTAGCGAGGCTTCTATCGTCCCACTAGAATGAAAGGCTTCAAAGAGTTGAAGAGAATAATTCTATTGTCGCTCATACCTATCGTAGGTCACTTGGGATCAAAACAAATAGTTTGTTGAAATTCTGAGAAAAGGTGGATTCTAAAATTTTCTTATTAGAGCGGTTAGAATCCATGACCTACAAGCAAGCTTTGGATAAGTGCCAACTCAGGAAATGGCTTAAAGCCATGAAATCCAGTATGGACTCCATGTTTGTAAAGATGTGTTAGTCCATAATAGTCTTACAAATAGGGTCAAACCTATTAGTTGGGTAAGCCTATTCGGATTATTCAAGTTATGGATATCAAAATCACCTTCATGAAACGTTCTTGGTGGTGAGCATGTATATGATACACCCTAAGAGTTTGCATTGAAATCAAGAAATTCCTAGAAAGTTGGAACATTCGTTTCAATTAGGCAATCAAACAGTTTTATTTCCTTTAAGAGCGAAAAGGAATCTTGTAGAGACAAGAATTTTAGTGGGAGTAATTGGTCTTCTTAGTCTAGTATGTAGTTGACATACAGTTCATATGAAATGATATATCGATGCTTGAATAAGTCAAGCAATGGTTAGAAAGATTGTTTCAATATGATAGATTTAGGAGATGTTGAGTACATATTGGGAATTAAGATCCATGAAGTGAATCTTGAAGAATGATTAGAATGAATCGAGAGACTTATGTTGATAAGGATCTTGACAAATTCATGAAGCAAGACTCTAAGAGAGGATGTCTTCCCATGTTTCATGGTATTACACTCAGTAAGACTCAATGCCTTCAAAAGCTAATAGACTTGAGTTGTATGGATAGCGTACCTTATGCTTCTGCAAAAGGATCCATTACATGTGCCATGAAATGTACAAAGCAAGATGTTGCATATGACTTGTGCATGTATAGCAAGTTTCAAGCAAATTCAGAATAAGCGTAACTCCTAGAGTACTTGAGAAGCACTAAGAGGAATTCTTCTAGCTATTATGTTAAATGGTAATTTAAGCAAGTTGTCCAAAGGTTACACGAATGCAAGTTTTCCAAACAGGCAAGATGATTCTAGATGGTGATCTAAATGCATATTTGTGTCTGGATGGAGAATGACAGTGAGCTTGAAGAGTTCAAGGCAGAGCACTGTTGCATACTCAATGTCAGAATATGTGTATTAAACTATAGTCAGATAGTTACAGAGGAAGTTCATATTAAAATGTCATGTGATTAACAGGTCACCTTTGCCCAAGAACAAAGGAGCCAGAGTCACATCACAAATCCAAACAAAAGGATATGAGATATCACCTCAATTATGAGATCATTGACCAGCGGAAGGTTGTGTTCTGCAAAGTTTTATTATGAGTGAGAAATCACTAAACCCCTTCCATGGACTAAGGTATGAGATTCATATTAAAGTCTTAGGATTGAAGCAAGTTGTGTAATTTAAGTTGTATATGTTTTGAGAAAACATATTACATGAGAAATGCATCAATTTGCAGAATTATGTTTAAAATAGAAATTATTATTTCTCTTATTTAATTATGGTTTTGGAAATTAAAATAAAATGTCCAAAATAATTATGAATTAATGGGCTCATCAGGTTGATGACCTGGTGAATTGAAACCCCACAGGTGAACAAAATTCATATATTATTTGAGTTCCTAATTCGAGATCATTAAAGTGGACATAAATGATTTCAATAAATGAACTAGCATGTAAGATTGATTGGATAGCGCAGTTTCATGGGCTATAGGGGCATAGTGATGCTCGGTCAATCACTTGGATATGCATGAATGATGCATGATCGAACTATTGACCTACTTTGAAGTTCAAGTATAGAGCTTCCGTATATATTAGTGGATTCCTTTGACATGAGTGGAACATTGATTTCATTCAATGGATGTTGTGACTGTGGTACACTCAAACGTCTAGCCGTAACTGGAGATTATAAATGGTGTTTTCCGGTTATTTCAGAAGTTGAGTGGGAGTCATGTTACCACAAGATTGGATAGTGTCTACCTATTAAATTAGAAAATGTGTCATGGCCGCTTGAAGAGGGAGAATTCAGAAAATACGTGGCCGCGTTCAAATGCATTACATAGTAATCATTTGGTTTTGTAATTCTAACTCAGATTTCAAGAAACGATTTGTAGATTAATATGATCTCGACATGTGATGCAATCATATTATCAAATCGACACATATATTGACTTAAGGAATTTGAATATTGCACCCTTGTCTCAGACAAGTGCGAGATTGAAGGAGTTATGTATTCGTAGTGTGCCATTACTAGATATATAAATGGATCAAATTATGGAGATAATTAAGTTCGTACTTTTGGGTCGTCGTTTTGCCATAGCTAGAGGTACTAACGATCTTTGGACTAGTAAAATAGCCCAAAGCCCAGTTGGACGGATCCTATAAGGTCACACAAAGGGGATAGATCGAGCATTAGAGGACGAGGCTCATCATGGGCCTCATCACTCTAGGTGGCCGGCCATGTAGAGGATTAGAAGGAGTTTTGTGCTTCGTTCCCTAATCTAATTATAATAAGATTATAAATAGACTAGGTGCCTAGGTTTGCAAGGAGTGTAAGGAATTAACTGATCAGTGTGATCAAACCCTAATTAGCAAACACGAAACCCAACCCCTCTCAAAGTTCTCTCTCTCACGGCTCTCTCCTCCTCCTCGGCGCAGGTGGTGTCTCGTGGTGGTGGTGGTTCTTGCGGTGGTCGATTGTCCATAAAGGTGGTGATCGCGGTTTTCCTCAATCACTCGACCAATCTAATATTGGTGGACAGCTCGTTCGAATCTCGTGGACTAAGTAGAGGAGCAACGCTTGGGGCTCTATTATCTCCCTGATTTGCCTGTCGAATTGCAACGTGGAATTCACGCGTCAAAGGTATGATTATGAGTCTTGTGTGTTATGCATGTGATCTTGGGATTGGTACGTGTTTGAATATGATTCATGTTATTCCGCTGCGTAGTACCTATAAACTCCTTCAATAACCACCTCGAAGAAATGGAACAAGTCCCAAACCAGACAACATGGTAAAACAATCAGTGACATGAGAATCCGACGATAACCTTTTCGAATACCCATTTGGAGTGCCCAGAGACGCTTTGTATTTGAATTGGAAGCCTTAGCTTCAATTACCAGACTAATCTAATATTGGTATTGGACGCTAATTCAAAGCTATGTCAAGTTCAAAAATGGTTTTTTAAAACATATCACTTTTATATCATGAATATGTTATACTGGTAGATCTTATCTACATGTTATAATTGTATGAGTAGCAATTTGGCGTACCAGCCCTATTGCCCTGAGGGTTGATCAGATCAAAAATGAAATATAAAGAATAACTATAGATTGCGGCAGCGTAACAGCTTTGTATCTAAAATAAATAACACATTGAAAGTTTTTGCCCATCATCCATTTTAGACTTCAAATTCGATTCAATTTGAGATTGTGGTTGATCTAATCATTTTGCAATCCAAATCCTTATATACATAGACCCTCTAATGATTTCTCTCAAAATAAGCATTGTCAAATGAGAATAGATATAAACTAGTAAAAATTAGAGCTAATAAGGTGAAGATGGTAAGTTAAAGCCAAAAAAGGCTGTGACAAAAAATGAACATTTGACTAACTCTGCTAAACTGTTATTTATACATTTCTATTCCTACACTATCTTTACATCATTTTCTGATTTACATATCAATTTAGCTCAATAAAAAGGTACCTTGAAAAAAAGGTAACCATTCCCACCAAAGAAACTAAAATCAAGAAGCTGCAGCGATAGTCGGAAATTACACTTTACCTGTCTCTGTGCGAAACTTAGATCTTTCCCCTAGAATCCAAGTTAGCATGTCAGCCTTGAATCCCTTCGGAACTTCAGCGATAAGGAGCAAATACAGATACCTTGAGGCTCCATATCATGGTGTTCAGTTTTTGTTGTAACCCTTAAGACCAGAAACAAAACATGGTCAGGGAAGATGATCATCTAGCAACAAAATTGCTGCCACCCACTTCAACTGGGATCCAAATTCAATGGAAAATTTATGCCAAGCAAGCATACATCTTAACCCTATCAACCCTCAGCATCTCTCTTCCTCCTACTAGATCTCCTCCCTTGCTTGGGTTTCTCTGATGAATCCAGATTAGAGGGTGATTGCTGATCCACATCAACACTGGGCTTCAAACTGTCAGCCACTGTTAGATCACATACAGTTCTCTCATAAATAATGGCATTGTCCAAGGAATATATACGCAGCGCAAGTGACGACAAAGTAGAAGTTTTTGCAGCTGCAGATAGCGACGACCAATACCATCGTTCATTTTTCAAGTATTCTGTCTTAATCATGTCTTCAAGTACAATTGACGCCTGGACCATCTGAAAAAGTTATCCAAAACACATTAATATCTCGAGTTAAAAAAATAAAATATATAGGGTTTGGATCCAATGATGAGATTCTTAGAATGAAATGAGAAGGATTAATGTGCAAAAAAAAAAAATCACTAAATGAGCATAGGAATCCTATATACTTTCATCACGGAATCAACAATGACAGATGCCTGGTTTCAAAAAAAAATAACAGATGCCTAGGCAATTCCCCTCTCATCAACTAAAATTTTTCATATAAACCCGAGTGCACTGTGCACCCAAATAACCCAAAGTTAGTTTTTGCTCTTCATTTGATGATTAAATGAAAAAAACTCATCAAAGTGAGAACAAAATACTCATGGGTGCACCGTGCACCCGGATGTACTTAACCTCTACTCATACACTCGTCCCTGTGACAAAAATATTGAATTTTTTTTAGCTCTGCTACTATCTCAAAATTATGACAATAAAAGGTGACAATATGTAGGACGGAGGCATTATGACATTCCCAGTTCTACTGAAGTCATAGCAATTCTATTCTGTCCAGGACACTGCCAAAATGACATTTAAACCCGGATCATACCTCAAATATAGTTTCTGCTGCCTTAACAAAGGAATGCCAGGCTCTTCTTCTATCTGGATGAACCTTTGATGGTCTAATTGCTTCTTCAGGCAGCACAGCTTCCATGTCAAGTAAGCAAATTTTAAGTTGTCTCAGAATTTGAGCATCTCTACCAACTACAGGCTTCAATGAAGACTCTGGTGCAGTACAGTATGTATCTGTCGTGGTAGAGGATGCAAAATTACTTGCTGGAAATTTCATTGATCTTTCACGAGAGATTCTTGGTTGAAACAAGCCACTTTCCAAAATCTCATCATGTTTGTTTGGTATAAACGTTTGACTGCCAGGATCAACCACATTACCAGTGCAGCTTTTACCTGTAAACTGGTCACTTTGGCCAACTGCCTGTTCAGGGACCATGCTTTGATCAACACCTGCAGATTTATCCTGTTTCGATACCACAAAACTCAATGTTGGATTGCTCAAATAAGGAGACATAGCTGACACAAAAGACGGTGTTCCTTCAGAACCAATTAATCCTATACCACGCACTAATTCTTTGATGGAGTCATTTGTGACAAATTTGGAACTAACTTCTTCCAATTTGTGAGGACAATTCAAACCCTCATTTCGAAATTTACAGTATCTTGACAGATCAGAATCTACAGGTTTAGATGTTTGAACTCTATCAGTTGCCATCACAAAATGCTGTTGACCATCAGGTTTTCTCATGATTTTTCCCCCAACATGTTCATCACTATCTTTTCTCTTCCCAAGAACTGTTGAACTAGACCTGCAGTTGCCATTGTTATGATTGTCAAGTTCCTCCGAGGTGTAAAAGGTTCTATGGCAAGAGAGACAATGGTGTCTGGAAAGCCATATGGGTTCAAGACATCTACATCTATACAATTTTTCATCACTGGTCTCTCTTGACCGCCTGAGTCGTATCTTTACATCTTCCATCTTATCTGCCTGACAAAAAGGTCCATAGCTACGCTCAAGAAGAGTGTCTGCTCTCGTGATTAGAAGACCAGGCATATCATTCTCTTCTGTAGGTATTGACACGGACAAAGAGATCTTATCTTGTTTTCTAGCTTGATGCAAGTCATGACATCTCAACTTTTGCCAATTTAGTATAGAGTCCTTCAGTTCTCTTTCTTTTGGGTTGTTAAGTTGAAATGACTTGACTAAATTTTTGACCTCCTCCTCAGATTGATAATAGACCCATTGTGAGCAGGTTGGACAAGAACAATCATGCCCATAAACAAATGGACAAGCTGCACTAGAACCCTCAAAACTCAAATGGCCATCAGATACAGAGGGAGATATATTTTCAAAAACAAAACCCTCACACCTCTTTGCCTGAACCACATGTTGTGCTTTAGGTTGCAAGGCCAAAGTACCATCAACAATAATCCAAGGACGTGCACCATGCTGGGCTGAAGCCCAATACAATCGACCAGAAGAGTCACTACCCAGAAACTCCATGCGCACAGAAGACTTCAAAAGTTGTGATTCTGCATCTGCAATTGACTGCTGAAGGACAGACAGTTCCTTCTGCACAGAATTCAGCTCCAAATTGAAAGCTTGTAACTCATTTGAAGTACAGCAAGAGACATTTTCAGTCGCCTCAGAATTCACACGATCCGAAGCAATAGAAACTCCTGGTATATCTTCAGATCTGCACACAACAGAGACTCCTGGCATGCTGTGTTCATGTGCTCTACCATGGCAAGAAGATTCAATATCCATTCCACTAGTTTCAGGCAGAGCAGCATTAGAAACAGAGCAATCCTGTAATGGTTCGCTTTTATGACGTTTGGATGATCGCTCGCGAAGGTCATGATTTTCAAGAGAGGCACTATCTTCAGTCACAATCTCCACAAGATCTTTCACTTGACACATAGAATCTACTGGCTTCTTAACTTGACTGTCACTAGAACTAATTTTCTCCAAGTAATTAACATTTTCATGTTTCCTATGACTGTTGGAATGCAATGCACCCGTATCCTTATTTGCCTGAGGAGCATTATCAGAGAAAGAAGAAATGCATTCACTTCTTTCAGTTACAAAATTCTGAAGCTCTGTGGAGTTGCTAAGGTTTGCTATTGGGGCAATATTTCCCTCAGTAATAGCATCTCCCGTCACAATTGGGACACTAGACAAAAGTTTTGCAGCTGTGGTAGCCAATACATCTTCACGTAACTTGAGATTCTTCAGCTCAGAATATAGCATCCGCAACTTCTGCTGCAGATCGGCAGACGCTTCAAAACATTGTTCTAGGTGTTGACGGACTAGAATTGAATTAAGCACCTCATCACACATAAACTTAAGTAGGAAAATTCTCTGCACCAAAAATGCCAATGTTAGTCAGAATAAAATTCAGAATTACTCAGTTTCAGCCACCACAAAGTAATTATGTGATCTAAAGCATACAGCTACATGCAATTAACAATAGCTAATTAACCAGATCAGTATATTAAGCATTCAAAATAGAAAATTTACTAAGCTAATGATTTGAAATTCCATCCAACTAAAATGATACCAGGTTGCCAGCTACATATAGCAAATAAAAACGCATATAATTAATCCCTATTCATGCATCAAGGAGATTTTACTTAAATTTATCTCTACTTAGAATATCAACTTTGCAAAAGAATTCTTCAAACATGATACCAAGGTTTCCCGACATAGAGCATCCCAACCCCACACCCCATTGAAAGCAACCTCTTTCTGTACCTTTAGGCATTTAGCAATAACATTGTAATTATATTAGTTAAAACTCCAGATTACAGGTCCCACAAAATTATTAAACGTAGCAACTGCTCACTTTTGATAAATACATGCAGAAGTATCTCGCTAACATAAGCTGTTCACTTGATACTCTACATTGTCTGACATCTTGTTAACCAATCCAAGTACATTCTTTCTTCCAACCAGAAGCACAAAAGAAAGAAAAATAGAAGAGTTACCAAAACAAACAACAGCCAAATTTTCACCTTACGTTATTATCATAACAAATTGAAGATAATTAAAATATGTCCCTACTCAATTCCTTGTATGATAAATGGAAAGAGGGAGGGAGCTACTATTTCCTGCTGTACATTGCAATTCATCTTTGTGATTATCAGTTGGAGGAGACTTGTAATATGATAAATAAGACAACCAAGAAAATTCTACAGGCCTCCATACACATTCATTCATCCATCCCCATTTTTCTTTTTATTTATTTCCTGTAAATCAGTAGGCTACCCATAGATTACTTCTACTCCCTTCTAATTGTTATGCTTACCATTTACATCCATTCCATTTTGTTTGTTACTTTAGCTTTAAACAAAAAAATTCCACCTTACCCCGCATGCACCACTACAAATAATTTAAAGTCCATACACGGCAGAGATAATCAAGGTGAGTACATTTTGCATTGTCGTAAGTCTAAAAATCAACAATAGTAGGATGACATTAGTATAATATAGTATTAAATTAAAATCATGTGGCTTGTACACAATGTCGTCCTTTTTATTTTTAAAATGAAAAGTGTACTTTGCTAAGCATATAGGGAAAAAAGAAGTATAACATCAGACCAGATTGATAAATTAGACAAGAAAGAGAGCAAGTTCTTTAGAAGGGATTACCCATTTGGCTAACCAGACAAGAACTTTCCATCTCCATTGCTTGAATTTACTTAAAATTAGAAAGAATAAAAATGTGTTAACAACTAACCTCATCTATGCTGAAGTCCCAATAATCCTTCTGTTCCATTACAGTAGCTAATTGAGTAAGCTCCTCCAAGAAATTACGTGTCCCATCTCCGTAATTCTTTCTCCGATGTCGTTGGCCAATTAACTGAACACCTTTAGAGGTTCTCCCTAACATACTTAACCCAGAAACACAAGAGGGGCAATACCAGTTACCTTCGGGAATTCTAGCAAGAGGAGGATTCAGGCAGTAAGTATGATACTCAGCATCACAAGTATCACATAGAAGAACACTATCATCATCTTTATCAATGCCACAGACTTTGCAGACACCCTCATCCCATGGGGCTTTAGGAATATCTCTCGTGGAGGCATATACATCTTCAATCTCCTTCTTTGCTTCAGTACTTATCTGCTCCATTTCTGAATACTCTTTAAGTTTGCTAACAAGAGCAACAACCTGCAAAAACCCCAAAATCAGGAATGACAAGACCACTTTCAACAACTCACTGACCAGCAGAGTGGCTAATGAAGAGAAGAAAAAAAATAAAATAAGACTGACAAGATAGAGTGCCTAATGAAGAGAAAAAATAAAAATAAAATAAGACTGACAAGATAGAGGAAAGAAACCAAAGATCTTTAATTCCCATTACAAATTAAATTAAGCTATTTTTATTCATTCTACTATACCCTTGTGGTTACCCCAAGAAGTGATGTTGCAAGTCCCTTACCCATCCTTTCAAAAAATTTGTATCCTGCATACAAAATAATCATGAGACAATGTTCTAGTAACTACCTGAAATCTACCACACTCCAACTACTACTATAACAACCAGATCCACCACTCTAAAAGCACCACCCTGTCACCCTCCTACTAACTTGTACTCATGAACATCCAATCTACTACCGCCACAACTATAATCACTTTACCTACCACTGCCCTGTATACCACCCAAAACCACCAAACCTAAACAGACATTCCCATCAATACACCTCCCACAATATTCACTTTACCTACCACTGACTGCCCTAACTACCACCCAAAACCACCAATGCTAAACAGACATTACCATAAATAAGCGTCAATACACCACCACTAATTACAACTGCCAAAGCACACCATCCCAATTATTCCAACCTCAAATTTGACCATGTATAAGAAAAGCTCCACAACAAAGGCACAATAGAACTCGTGGCCGATGAGAGAGAGATTGATAAACAGAATAAAAATCTACCTGCTATGTTTGTTGAATATACACTTCCTCAACTTCAGAATAAATGCACCATTTTAACTTTTGCCAACAATACAGCTTTGAACATTGATCACCTTTTATATTAAAAACAAACAAAAAAAATCCGTTTTTTTTTTTTGTGTTACACTTTGACCTAGTTTTAGGTAGTTTAAGTGACTTTAATACAATAGCATATACGTGGGGTAATTGGTGTATTAAAAAATTGTACTACCTCCGTTAACATTTACTTGCAACTTTGGTGTATTATTTGAGAGACGTAAAATATTCCAAAGTTCCAAGTAAATGTGAATGGAGGTAGTAATAAAAACAATGGAATTAATATCATATTGAAAAATAAGGAATGTAAAGGGAGATAAGTAACAAAATTAGTAAGAGTGGGTAGGAGTGGGGAACATAAAGGAGAATTATAATATTAAAAGTACTTTCTCCATTTTTTTTAGTTGCATCACTTTCGTAAAATGGAAGTTTCAAATTAGTTGCATCACTTTCCTTTTATACTAATAAATTTTCTCTATTACATGGGCCCTATTTATTTTTTCTCTCTACCTCTACTCCAAAACTTGCCTAAGAGTTTGTGAAAACTAAAGTATTGCAACTAAAAAAATGGAAGAAGTAGTAATTTACCAAAACAAATGATGTGTAACACCTAAAAAAAGAGTTTAATTACGGCCGTGTTCACTTCACCTTTTCAGCTTAACAATGCAATGTTGAACTGATGTTTTTTTTTACTTTTACTGAACTGAAATAATTTACTCAAGTGAAATTAATTTTACAGAATTGAAATTATTTTTACTAATTCTCTAATATATCTTCTTTAAAGTTACTGATTTTTGCTAAACTGAAATTATTTTTAGTATTTTTACTGAATATTATTTTATTTAGGGTGAAGTGAGCAAGGCCAAATATACTTCCTCCGCTTCTTTTTATTTACACGTTTCTTTACTCACATTTGTCAATGCACAAATTCAACCATTAGTATCTTTAATTGTTAATAAATAAATATTATAAAAAGTTGATATTTTGAAAATATATAACATGAACAATCTAACAAGATCTCACATTACTATACCTTTCATTACGTATAAATCACAAAACCCTGTCAAAGAAAAGTGAGTGAATAGCGCTAAAGTCAAAACGTGTCGGCTAAAAAAAACCAGAGGTAATAAGCACATTAAGATTAAACAAACAATAATTATAATAATGACATATTTTATAAATTAGTAATAAGCATAGTCAAAGTTAGTATATAAATACAGTAAAAACTAAAAAGCCAAAATGGTGCATGTCAGGTGAAACAAAGGAAGTAATGTCAATTACGGTATGACCCAAACTTCTGATGGTCAATAAGGGAACTACAAATTTAGACAAGGAACCATGGTTCATTAATTTTAAACATCTAATGTGCCTATAAAGGCAACACTCAGAAAAGAGTAAAGCTGAAGTTGAGTGATGAATGGAGGAGTTATTCAACAAGTGGTGAGGGAAGTGTCAGGCATAAGTTGGGAAATGTGATGTTCTTCTATCCCCTATGACCTATGCTAATAATTTTCTTTGCCACATATAGATGAAACCATTTAGTCAATTTCCCTTTCTATTGGTTAATTGTATTATATGGGCCCTAAAATATAATAAAAATAAACAGAGATTAAGGGTGCCGGGAAAAGTACAAGATTTTGCAAACCTCTTCCTCATAAAGCGTCTCAAAACTCTCGGACAATGATTCTGCCAATTGAACCAGCTCTGGCTGCTCTATGTGGGCGATTCGTATGTTTTTATACAGCTGCCAAAATGATTGAACATGGTCACCAAACATTAGATCTATAATTTTGCTCAGCTATCTTCAAATGTTAAAAGGCACACTAGGTAGAACCAAAGATACTATCCATCAGAAACCAAATATGAAAATTAAAATTAAATAAATTTACAAAAATAACAAATGCAAAATTCACTGATTATCAAAATAGCCTTTACAGAACAAGAGGAAAATAGCCAAATGGAGTAAAAGACCAAAGAGAGAGTGGTGTCACCGTGATAAAAATATGCAGAAACATTTCCACAAAACTCCCAAGATAAAATGATATCAAAGGAAACCAAGAATACTACATTGTCCCATGACACTTCATGAGAAAAAAATCAAGCAGGGAAAGCCCCCATAAACAAGTGGTCGTCACATAAATTTCAGAGTACTTAGAATGTCCCGGATTATTGAGCTTTGAACAATTTAACAGCAATCTACTCAGGAAACATATTTCAGATCCACACTTCCTAGATCATTGCATCTGAAAAAATCAAGCCTGAAAGCCATAATGTAAAGAATTTAAACCATCTCAAACTCACTTTCCAGTAACAGAATGTTATCCATTTTACGTTTCTGCTTTGAACAAACTATTTCAAAACATGCCAATTTAGTATTATGGGAAAGAAAATTCATTAAACTTAACCTCATCTTTCACGAAAAATGTTATAATAATTTCACAAATTATTAAGATTAAAGAAAAACGTTGATAAAATTTGCATGTAGGGAGGGCGAGGAAAGGCCGGTAAAGCAAGATGACAATAAATTTAGTGAGCAAACAGTCAGCAACATAATATTGATACACTTCTCTGCCTAAAAGTTGCTACTCACCTACTCCAACAATCACACATTTCCTGAGACCAAAGTTACTTTTCACCAAGTTTGATACCAGGCAGTGTTTGGTCATAGGAAAAGGACTCAAAAAGCAGTCAGACATGAAGTCTAGAAGCAAAGGCTGATACATATTTCCACAAGTGAAAGTCCATTCGTAGACAGAAACTTGACGCTGAATTCCATCTTCATACTAAAACTTGACGCTTAATCTCAGAAATGGGTAGCTTACTATAAGTATAGTATCATGAGGCTTATGAATTCTAAGGTCAATCAATTAGCCTAACAAACACTGTCTTTGACAGACAATTAATTTTCTTAGTCAAAAAATACGTTAGAAAATTTGACATCATATAAGCTCATCAGCAAGAGAGAAGCAACAAGTATTACAATATTCAGTGTGTATTTAAACAATATGAAGAAGATTACCTCCTGAACATCTTCAAGAAAGGCTTCAGGTGATCCACTATAGGCTCCAAATGCCAACCTCAAGTCAATTGTCCGAAAATCTAGTGGGCGAGGCACCATCTCAGGGGAACCAAGCATTCCTTCATCATCATTTTCAGAAGAATGGGTCAAATTTCTCCCTACCAAATTGCAAAATACTTTATCCTCGTCAGCAGAAGCAGCACGACGCAAAAGTATTCGACATTTCCGCATAATAGTGTCAGATATGGACACAATTGTCCTCTTTTTTCTTTCCATGCGAGCTTTTTGTTGTGAGCATTCATTGAGAACATCTGCCAGCACTGAGAGGACAGCTTTCTGCATCAATAAGTAAGTACAATATTATACAAGATAGTGTAAATGAATAAATGCACACTTGGCACAAGGAACATTCAAGATGCATGTTATAAAGCAACAAAAACAGCAGAAAAATTTGACAACAGAGCAAACTGGGGATTCTGAACCAATCTGTAGTTGAAGTCAACATTCACTATTCTAAAACCTAAAAGGATTGCAAAAACTAAGAAACTCAGACATCAGAAATAACACCACTACACACATTTTGTACCCAAAAAAAAAAAAAAAAAAAAAAAAAAAAAAAAAAAAAAAAAAAAAAACCCTACTCTTGTAAAACTCTTCAACTTTCTCCTCATCTTACATGCACCAAATGAACAAAAGCCACTAAGCCTTTTTGGGACTTTCCGCACACATTGGCAAGTTGGGGTCCAATATTTTTCAATATGTCAAAATACATCAACTCTATGTTTCATATCTTTCATGATCATTTCAAAACGCCATACCTTTTGAGCTCTTCCCTGGTGTTTTGGGACATTTCATAAACATTTTTGGCATTGTCCAAAGTGTTGTGGAAATACCAAGGATCAACACTTACATAGATATGAAATTTAAACATATACAGACAGAAGAGGAAATTCCAAGGGGCCAGCTATTAATGAGTCAAAAGCTTTTCGTAAGGCTTCCACACCATGCTGCAACAACACCACCCTCCCCCCAATCCCTTTCTCATCCTCCCAAACCCAAAAAATAATCATTAGAAACAAAAGAACACATTCAAGACTCCAATGAGAAGCCAAAAGCGCTTGCATATAAACAAAAAGAAAACATTACAATCCTTGCCAATCCATTAATCAGGAGAAAAAAATTTAAAAAGGAAGAGCAACTAAAAATTTTCAAAAAAAGCAAAACCGCAAGGAAATCTGCGGCTTGCGGTTTTAAAGCCATGATGATAATAAGTTCAGAAAAACCACCTTAGTTGGTCCAGAAGCGTTTCCCTTGTAAACTTCCTTGCTAACAGAGTGCTGCAGGGTCTTTTTTGCCCAAGCGGGTGGATCCTTATTCAAAGCCTCATAAACACACTTCCTGATTCTTGTACCTACATTAGTTGGCAATTTCCTTACAGGTTCTAGGGCCTGAGCCCAATCTGGAATGATTCCATCACCATTACCCATCCCTTCAGAAGTACCAACTGGTTCCGGATCATCATCCTCTATGGTCAGACTATCATTTTCACTGCTTAGACATCCATAAATCCGCCTTCTGGCTTCTGCAAGTAGCTGAGAATCAATTATGTTAATGCAATTCTTATTTCTATACCATGCAAATTACAATACACACACACACAGGAGGAACTTCGAAAACAAAATCAGTTTGAAATTTAAAAGTACACGAGAAAAGGATCAAAGAGTAATCACAAATGAATGACAAAACATATTTCCGGGATAAATCATCTATACAAGCATATTTACTACAAACACATTCACGACAGATAAAGATTATTACATCAGAAAGCAAGGCGATTACCATGTTCATCTTAAAGATTCAAAAGAAACCTTATATCTTGCTTGATAAAAAAACAGCTATAAGGAATTAAGGATGCTAATCAAGCTTATGTGGCATTTGGTAATAAGAGTCCTAAGATAAGGTAAAATCTTCTATAACTAACCTTTTAATGGTTTAGTACACATTGGAGATACTCTTCTGCAACCACTACTTTGTCAATCGTTAGAACTACTTGCATCTCAGGAACCCATTACTATTGCATAGAGCCGACCTATGACTTATAAATTATTGTTGGGTGTGTTCTTTGTTCTCGCATTATGAAATTTATTGTAGAGCTCATCTTCCCCAAATAGCTCTTGGGTTGCTTTTAGGTGTAGCTTGCTACATATTGCTTGAAATATTCCTTCTTCTTTTGGACTATATATCATGCCTTATAGCAGATATCTCTTTTTCCTGTCCTAAACACAGATGATTGGTTTCTAGTTTGCTGTTGCATTCTTGTTTAAATTTGCAGAGCATCATATCAAAAGTCAATTATTTGCTCTGGAATAGAATACTGCTTTCTTTAGTGACATATCCTTAAGTTTCAGAATTAAGTCTTTTCTACTTGCTTTCCTTTTTTAAACAAAAATATTAGCTTTCTAGTAATATGTACTGCATTCGTTACATATTAGTTACAACTTTTGCCATTTAGGGGTGCTACACATTAGTTGCAACTTTTGCCATTTAGGGGTGCTACACATTAGTTGCAACTTTCTATTTCTTTCTTTTTTTGGTAAATTTTTTCATATAAAATTACTATTTACCCTTACTTAAAAAATCATAATCACAATTACATAACATAATTTGATCACATTAAACCATTTATCCAACATCATTAAATTAATGATTCCACACAATCGCTAATCTGGGTTCTTCCTCCATGAGTTTCTCTCTCCTTCCTCCATGAATTTCTTTCTCCTTCCTTGATCTAACCCAGACTATCCTAACATCGCTCTTAGATCTAACCCACAAAATACCGCTTTCAGATCTAACCCACAAAATCCCCATGAAAATCCTCACAAAACCCATGAAAACCTCACAAAACCTAACGAATTCCTTACAAAACCCACGAATTCCTCACAATTCCTCACAAAACCCACAAATTTGCACAAAGAGGGTGGTTGTTCGAGGTGGTTTGAGTTGAGAAAGGGTAATAAGGTGGTTCGAGCTAAGAGGGAGTGGTTTCGGGGTTGTTCGAGCCAAGAAGAGGTGATTTCGGGGTTGTTCGAGCCAAGAAGGGGTGATTTCGGGGTTGTTCGAGCCAAGAGGGAGTGATTTCGGGGTAGTTCGAGCCAAGAGGGAGTGATTTGGGGGTTGTTCGGGTTGAAATGGGGTGGTTTCAATTGTGAAGTGGGTGGTTTTGAGGTGGATATTGTTGGCCAACAGTGGTGGGATGACTATTGTTGGCTAACAGTTGTGGGTAGGGTGTTGTTGATGGTGGTGGGTAATTTATTAATTACATTCACTTTCTCCTACCTTGGTTAATTATCTATTCTTTGTTTCATTAATCCACCATTATGAAATTTTGTCTTAGAGCCCGTGTCAAGCTGAAAGTTGCAACTAATATATAACGGAGGTAGTAATAGTCTTCCTAATGCTTGTAAAATTTAGGTAGTAACAAGTTTACACGCTATCAAAAGACTTGCAAAAGGAAAAGAGTGAGGAAAAAAATATATATCAATTGATCGAAATCGTCTATATGGATGTTTCCAAATCATATAACTAATATATAAAGCTAAACTTTTAGCCATGTTACGAGACAGCGGCACTTGGCGTTTCAACTTTTTGCCAAATGTCGGTCATGTATGCAACAATTAGATATTAGTATGACAAGTAAGATTTACTTGGATATATTTTTTATGAATAAAAAAAGTGTATTTTTTAATAGGATAAAAACTAGGATAGGATTTTGTAGAATAAACAAAAAAAAAGTTAGTTTAGAGTTGTACTTTCAATAAATATGGAATATTTGGTTTCGAGTTTTATTTTTGATAAAAAAAACCTATATTTTATAGATAAAAATAAATTATAAGTTTAGCCAGATCACGAGACAGCGACACTAGACGTTTTTAACTTTTCACCAAATATCGCATTACGTATACAACAATAGAATTGGGTCACAAATCGTTTTAGGTCAAGTCACTTTAGGTCACGAGTCAAGAAATGTTCACACTAGCCCAAAGTTTCAAATTCAGCCAAAAGGCTTAGAACCTTTTTTTTGTTTTTTTCTTTGCATTTTAAGAAATTTCTAATATTTCAAGCATGTTTTTTTTTTCTACAATTGCAAATATAATAATTTAAATCAAACATTTTCACCAATACTATTATTAGGCATTATATGCCTACTGCATAGTTTAAATCTCCACAAAATCATTTAGGTCACGAGTCAAGAAATGTTCACACTAGCCCAAAGTTTCAAATTCAGCCAAAAGGCTTAGAACCTTTTTTTTGTTTTTTTCTTTGCATTTTAAGAAATTTCTAATATTTCAAGCATGTTTTTTTTTTCTACAATTGCAAGTATAATAATTTAAATCAAACATTTTCACCAATACTATTATTAGGCATTATATGCCTACTGCATAGTTTAAATCTCCACAAAATCATATCAATTTCTACTTGATTTTGTATCAATAATATATTTTAAAAATTGGTACATAAAAAAAAAAAGTTTATCTTAAAATTCAATAACGGGCATCGCACGGGGCACCAAACTAGTATTTTCATAAAACGTTACATCCCGTGCTTCACTCAAAAATGACTCTCCACTAACTGGGCCTTAAACATTATATTGAAAGGTTCCCCGTATCTCCCCACTAATGGCTCTAATCCTCTAAAATTCTACTTTTTCAATATATCTCTCCCTATTCTTATTTCTAGTTGATACACTTTCCTTATAAGGCCGTCCATGTTGAATAGACACACTTCTATCCATTTCATAATATGATATGGCCCCATTAAATCACAATTAAATCTCTCACATGTTAGGGTCCTAATTTTATGTGTACTTCTAAAAGCAAATAAAAAATCGCAACCTCTCCCCCAAAAAAACACAAAGTAATTGTTCCCACAACCCACTAGCTATTATAAGAAATTGCCCCAACACCAACTTTCACATACAATACAAAATCGATTAATATGCTGGGAACCCTTTATCAGTCAAAGTGTCAAACCATGTTACCTAAATAGAGAAAAAGGGAATAATAGCATACAGCTACTAAAATCCTAAAAAGACTTTGAATTCAATTTCTCATCATGACACACTCATCAATGCATCCATGTATACTCCCACGACAACGCTACTGTTTTCAATCAAAACCGTATTTCAAACCATGGGAAAAACCGGCAGAATTCTAACTGTTGTCTACATTGTCCAGCTTAGCATCGACCATAGCTTTAGTATCCATCCACTTATCCAACAAACAACATACATTTTGGTATCTCATTCTCAATAGACCAGGTTAATTCATTTACAATGCTGCATAGAGAAAAGACCTTGATGCAAATACCTAATTGCCCAACATGGTCCAAATCAAACAAGGGAATCTCTGGTTACCCTTATCCAATCACACAAATCTAGCCCACCATTAATGAAAGAGATACAATAAATGGACCTTGATCTGCATGCAGGATTTATTGGTGTGTTTTAAGGGAAAATCTGAATCAAATTTCTGGAGTAAGTTAGCCACATTATTGCTCCCTACCCTTCATCAGGTAAACCCCCTGGTATACGCAAATTTGGCAGCAGCTCCAGGCAAATGTCTCCCTGATAAGTTAGGTTCAAATTATGGTTGATTGGATTGTCCAGGTCAGTAGATCTTTTGTGTGAATTGAGACTGGCGAATATCACAAGAAGTGCCAAAGTGGTGACCCATCACCTAGACTAACATAATGATTACCAAGCTCATTCTTTAATACTAAATCCTGAAGTTGGATTCATTTCGACAGATACAAACACTGACACTAGCAGATTCTAGGAAGAGTAATATCAAAGAACAACGAAACTTTATTTGGATAACTAACAACCTAATACAGGGGATATATGCATAATCTTACCAGTGCATCAGCCTCAATTCCGGCTACCCCAACTAGAGAGCCACAGAGGACCCCTCCATCACCTTGTAAGCAACGGAAGACTTTTCCACATTCACGGATAACATTTTCCGCCGAATCAAGATTCCCATCCATTGACAGCACAGCTAAAATATATCTCCGAGCCAATTCTGGCCAAGTCAATTCATTGATAGGCAGTAGATTAAGCTTTGGCCTAATTGCAAGAATTGAGCTGTCAACATCTCTTCTTCTACCTCGCCTTGACTTTGACTCTGTGTCTATGCTTGGATCCACCATTGCTGCAACCTTTATCTGCAGCTCACTCACAAGCACATCAAGCAAAGAGATGTGGGCCCTCTTCAATGATACACCAGCGCACTTACTGTTAGTACACGATACTTGACTGGCATGAACCTCTTCCCTCACAGCAGCGGACTGCATTTCTATAAATTTATTCTCATCGGGAGGACATGCAATTTCACTACTTGATGAGGAAGTATGCTCACTCAGGATACTGGATCCATCTACAGCATGATCACCTAGAGAATCCCTTTCGCGAAATCCATGATGCGACAAACTCTCAAACCAAGAGCTAATGAGTTCTGTCTCAAGTTCATCAAAATTCACAGGCTCCAAACCCATAATCTCATGAAAACGGCGAAGTAACTCCCACACCTATGAGAAGCAAAATTGAGGATGAAGCATAGATTCATAATAGCCAAAACCACAACCCAAAAAAATAAAATTAAAAGCAAACTACCTAGATAAAAGGGAACATACCTGAAGAACATCTCCAACTCGCTGAGGTGGAAGCTTAGCACCCAGATGCTTCCCAGGGGGACGAATATGATCAGTGCCAGCAAGTTCCTCAGTTGTCCTATAATTTTTGTACAGGCCATTAAATACCTTGTCTTGTTTACACTGCTCTATGCTCTTCCCATTGACAAGTAACAGCCCATTACAAACCAATGGTGTGGTCAAACTATCATTTCTTCTCTTCAAAATTTCATAATTTGAGCATTGATGGACATCAGGAGATTGCTCAATAAGTTCCTGGACAAATTCTACATCCAATCCAAACCGATCCACACTCAACCAGTTCTTTAGAGCTTCAAGTGTTAAATCAGGTTCATCATCACTTGTTACTAACAATGGGACCTTCAGTGAGCCCAGCAAGCTACAAAATTTATCCAAAGAAGAGAATGCATCTTTGTTCTTGTAAGTCATGACATCACAGACAGATGACATGCCCTCTTCAACATGCTTGCAGAAGAACTTCAGAGAGCCCTTCTGCTTGTATGATTGAAGGCAAGCATCAATTAGTTTCTGGGATATATTGCTCCAAACCACAGATGAAGAGCGGCCATCAACTGAAAATTCACCAATCTTCTCACCTGTAGATAGATTATGAGCCAAGAGATCTTCTGGCTTCTCCAAAGTAGAATAGACTTCAAGTGTTGAACTGATTGCCTTCTGACCATTAACCTCGTTTGGACTACTTATAAGCCATGACAAAGAATCATCTTCTGGTGGGAAGCAAGGATCTGAGAGAAGCCTCTCAATACTGCATTCTTCTTCTAAGGGAGTTGTTTTCCCTCCAACTTCTTTACCTGGACCATTCAAACAGATACCACTTTTCCTCTGCAAAACAGTTGACCCATAAGGAATGGGGAGTGCAGAACATGCAAACCTTCTAACCTTAAAAACAGGTCCTGTATCACCACCATCCAACACATGGCAAAGAAAAAGAGAGCCAGTAAATTTATCATGCCAACATGACCTATAACCTACAGGCCAAATCTGACCAGCATCATGGTATGATGTTCTTGTATCAATTTTCCCCAAGGAAAGAACAAACAAATCTTCATACTGGAGAGGGAGCCCTTCCTAAAAATACAATCAAACATAATAAAATATGAGTGACCTTAAAACAACCGAGATGCAAACAATCATCTCACAAAAAAGCACTATAAAACAGGATAAAGTATCAAAATGATGCCATAAGGACCAGCAACTTACATTTTCTTCGATGCCAGTGATGCCATTATC
The DNA here is from genome assembly GCF_001683475.1 of Chenopodium quinoa. Classification (NCBI taxonomy): domain Eukaryota; kingdom Viridiplantae; phylum Streptophyta; class Magnoliopsida; order Caryophyllales; family Amaranthaceae; genus Chenopodium; species Chenopodium quinoa. The sequence continues at coordinate 88,900 of NW_018743787.1, forward strand.
TTCTTGTGCAGCATCCATAACTTCTATAATTTTTTCAGGCTTACTCATGAAGTTGTCTTTCTGCGAATTCCAAAAGAAACTATTACTATAATTACTCTTCAAATTGTCCTTGTTCTCCACAAAACCATTGCCTATTGGAATCTTCATTAGCTTCCTTCTTTTGGGTGTATGCAACCCATTCCTTTGTAATGTAGAGCCATAATCACTTCTTGTTTCAAGCTGCAAAGGAGTTCCATGAGATGATAAGCCAAGATAATTAGCAACATCAGACATGGTTTCAAACATCTTCCCATCTGGTGCACAGTAAACAGCATATGATTCACAACCATTCGTAGATTGTTTAAACTCCACACGCCAACCATCCTCTAGAACACCATGCCTTTCAGAAACAAAATCTCTAAGAGACTGCAAAACTTCACTTGAATTCCAAGATGGTAACCTAAATGTTGTGCCACTAGTCCTAACTCGTTCTAACTGAGTACCATATTTTATGTCTTCGTAGCTTCTAGCTGTAGACCGATTGTTAAGTGAAATGTCTTGAAAATCCAATCTCACAGTATGTGCAACTATAGTAGATGTCTTCTGAAAGCCAAATCCACTACCCGAATAGATAAATTGGGGATATGGCAGCAGGCCACCAGGTGCATAACTGCTGATAGTGCTATTGCCAAAACAGAGATTTCTACAAGGGGGAAAAAAAAAGGTATCAGTACTTAAGTGAAGAGACAGACATTTCCAAAAATAATTCGCTCATTAGACATTTGGATGGCATTAAAATTGAAAATGCACACTAATATATATATCCAGGTGCAGCAGTTAACTTCCAAAACATGATCTATGAGCCAGGCACCTTGGCGTTCATTAATAATGAATTTTTTTAGCTAAACTGAGATACAGCAGGAAGAAAGGATCAAAATTTAAAATGCTACACAGAGTATACTTGTCATATGTAACAACTAATGTGATATCAACTCAACTTTTGTTCAAATGACTAACGTCTCCCCCATGGTTCGAAAATGCGGTTTCGGTCGCGATCGCGAAAACGGTCGCAATATTTCGGTAACAGGACTGATGCGTTAATTGCGGACCACATCGCGGTTGTCGCGCATGAATTTTATATTTTAGTTTCATGTGGTTATAATGATTTTTCTCATAAAAAAAAAAATTGATTTTTCTCATAATTTTTGAAAATTTTATATGCTTAATTCTCTTTGTACGTAGTAATATTACTATGAGAGTACTTTTAGTAACTTCTAAAACACTTTTCATTACTCCTGTAACCTTTTAAATTAATTTTTAAATTAAATTCATATTCTATATTTGTATGTGCTAGAAATTAAAAGTGGGAAAAAGTATGGAAGGGAAGAGTTTGCTAAAGTGCTGGTGGGGTCAGGTTTAAATTCTAAAATGAAAAAAAAAGGTAAGACTTCCAGCTGTCACACTCTCTGGCTCTCATTATTAGAAAACAAAGACTTTCACTCATATCCTGGAACTGAAAGGGTCGAGCTGGTCGACTTTTATGGAGGAGTAGATATCCCTCGCCGGAGAAAAGAGGTAAGAGCATAAAATTTGGGAGTCTTTTCTTCAGATCTTGGTTGATAACGGTTGATGCTTCCGAAATTATGTTCAAAACGACCGATACGGCCGAAATTGCGGGTTTTTTTAAAAACAGCGTGCCGTACGGTTAAAACTCGGTTCGGTAATCTTCAAATCCGTTACAAAACGGGCGATAAGCGACGTTTCAGGCGCATTTTCGGACCATGGTCTCCCCCCGCCCCGCTCCACCACCACCACCACCCCACCCCACCAAAAAATGGGGGAGGGGGGAGATAGAGGCCTTGTTTGGGATAGAAATTTTTGGAGAGCTTTTAGCATATTCGGGCCTATTAGAAGTTTTAAACATTCTAAAAAGGTAATTCGTGAGTTTGGTAAACAGCTTGTAAAAGAGTTTTTTGGGCTGCAAAAACTCTATTTGAAAAAGCTCACAATATGAACTCTTTGAAATAGCATTTTGAAAATTTAGCTTTTTGAAAATTACACATGTTGAAATTATTAGTAATTAACTGTTTCTATTTACCTAACACTTCTACAGACAATCAACTAATCAAACTTGCTAATACAACAAACTAGTCAAACTACTTACAACTACCTATATCAATCTGTTAGTAGCTAATTACAAAGGCAGAATCTAAGTTGAATGCCTATAGAATTGGTGTATAATGTTAATTTAAACAAAGTCAATGTTTCTCCAACTCTTAATTTCACCTCAATTATCCATGTTGGATACTAGATACTTGAATTTCAGACATGAGTTTGATTGATGGACAATTCCTGAATTCCATTTAAAACAAAATCCAACAAATGTTCCATAAGGTGTGTTTGACACTTAAGAAATTTATCAGGGTACGAGAAATTTAAAAAAAGACTACTATCTTGCAAGATATAACTAAATAAGAGGTCATCTCAATCCCCAAAAACTCACCAAAATCAATCTTCTGAGTTTAGATCAGAGTTACATTTAAAAAAAGGTAAAGACAAACACTTTCCAAACCTGACATATATGAATATTAGCTAGTTGTCACACAATATCAATCAACATTCTCAAATCATTTCGGAGCCCCAAAAGTTTGCACATTAAGGCTGTTCATGGCCCTTTCAATTACAGAAACAACAGAAATTTCGTTCAATTAAAACCTAAGCACACATTTTGGCATTTCATTCTTTTAGCAATGTCGTTCAACGTATCGTACACCCCCTATCCTCAGCTCACTCTGATGTCTTTAATTTACAAACTTGCAACCCTAATGTACACCTCATCATGACAAGTTAGCTAGCTTGACCCACCTATCACGCCTCCATACACGTAAACAACATAACAACTAAAACCTAATCGCACATTTTGGCATTTCATTCTTTTAGCAATGTCGCTTGACATATGGTACGCCACCTATCCTCAGCTCACTTTAATGTCTTTAATTTACCAACTTGCGACCCTAATGTACATCTCATCCTGACAACTTAGCTTGCTCGACCACCGATCACGCCTAAACATCATAACAATGGCATTGATCGCAAATGCAGCAACTCACGTTCAAAAATGCAAAAAACTAAAACATGCATTTCTATCAGGCAAAAAATGTGACATTACAAACCTCAACATTCTTGCTCACATTATAACATGCAAATAAACATAAAGACAATAATATCGCCTCAAAACTACAATGACCCAACAACAAATTACCTAGAACCAGCAGCAGCGGCGGCGGCAGCAGCGGCAGCATCGACAGCAGCCAAAGCCTCGCCATCACAATCACTCGGCGGTGAAGCATTCATATCAAGCAACCTAAACCCTCTCTCCTCCTTCCTCCCAAGCCGCCACCTCTTACTCCCAACCCCATCCGCAGCACAGAACCTACAAACCCACTCATCCCACACAACCGCCGAACCCAGCAAAACCCCGGTACAATTAAAATGAAACCCACGCTCACACCCATCACAAACCAACCTCTCCGAAACCAACTCCGGAGAAGGTCCGCCGCAACCGGCGCACGGCGTCACATCCTCCGGGATCTCCGCCGGAGGACCCTCCGGAAACGGCGGGTTGTCGTGGATAGAGCGAACAATCGAAGTAGGAGAGAGAACAAAACTCGAAGGAGAAGGTAGGGTTTCTGAAGGAGATGGAACTTCGTTGAGATCGATTGCGAGTACTGAACGATGTTGTTGCGAAGATGTTGTTGTTGAGGTTGACGAAGGTTTCGCCGCCATTATCGACGACGAGTTTGACTCGGTGAGTTTCATCAGGACGAGTTTGATTGGTACACTTCTCTTTGTCGTCGCATTTTTATATTTTTCTTTTATTTTTTATTTTTTTGGGGGGTTAAAGAGGAGAAAATAGGTAGACCAAAAAGTGAGTAAGATTGAGAGTGAGAAAATGAAATAGAGGGCTTTAGAGAGAGAAAGGAAAGAAGGAAGGTTTGAGTTGAAAGAGGAGAGAGAAATATAAGATATTAAAAATAGTTTGTTTGGTGTTAAGTGTTAACACTTTGGCACGTGGTGATGTAATGTTAGGAGAAGGAAGAAGAAGAAGGGAAAGTAGAAAAAGTTTTGAAGAGTTGAAAATTGGAATTAAGGTTTTTCGTTCCCTTCCTTCAGTTCCTTGGTTTGATTTTTTATTGGATTGGTTTTTGCCTTGCCTTTTATTGAGGATTGAAAATTCTAAGGTGATTAAGGCCCTGTTTTTTTGAACTTCTGGGCAGAGTAGAGCAGAGCAGATTAAATTTTAGCAGATCAGATTAGATTAAATTTTAGCAGAGCGGAGTAGATTTCAGGATAGCAGAGCAGAGCAAATTTCAACATTATTATTAATACTATTATTAATGTTATTATTATTAATGGTATTATTATTAATACTATTATTAATGTTGTTTTTACTATTATTAATTATTATTATTACTATTATTATTATTATTATTACTATTATTAATGTTGTTTTTATTATTATTATTATTATTACTACTACTACTACTACTACTACTATTATTAATGTTGTTTTTATTATTATTGATTAGGGGATTTTGCTCCCACCAATCGGAATGCGCCACGTGGGCCAATCAGGTTCTGCCAAGTGTCCCCCAGCTGGACCTCTCAGGGCTTGCCACATGGCACACGCTTATTCGTCCACCCTGGACTTATTATGTCATGACACGTGGCATACTCCATGCCTAATGGAGAAGTCGGTCACCTAGGCCCAACTTCCGAGGGAAGCCCAATCAGCCCAAGGTTAACCTAAACCTAGATTGGCACGTTTCCCGAGGTTATAAATACCTCCCTTAATCCTCATTAAGGGAGATTACGCAAAAAACGCAGATTACACACATTAAACACTCTCACCTAGAGAGACCCAATCACTTTAATTTCCGCATTAATTACTCCTTAATCAAGTACTAACTTGACCGTCGAAGGCGGATCTCCAATCATCCGGAGCATCCGTTTGTTTTGAAGGTACAGGCGCCCGGTTCTAGTCTCGGAATTGTAACTCTCCCGCAGGACATCAGAAAACCCCGAAACATTTTGGCGCCGTTTGTGGGGAGAGTACTTCTAAGATGGCATCCACGTCTGTACCGACTCCTGAAGAGAGGCGTCCCCTAGACGACCCTCAAGTTCAGTCGGATCACGATACTGAGAATGAATTTGAAGTTGAAGCTCACACAGCTTCAGACGGGACCCTAAGGGCCCGACGTACCCGTCATACCGAAGGAGGGAACGGGAACGTCTTCAAACTGGAAGCGAGCCAGCAGGCGCACCGCCTGTTCGGCAGCAGCCGACTGATGGGTCTGCTCCCATCACAAGGAACAAACTCATGACCTTCATGAGGGACTTCAAGGGAGAAATTCAAGAGTTGATCAACAAGAAGCCGCCTGCTCTGGACAAGGAGCAGTCGGCTAAGAAACCCTCCACTTCACGGAAGAGGAAGCCAGTTCAAGGGCGAGAGGCGACCCCTCATCCTAAATCTAGGAAGTGGGAGCCACCTGCCCTTGATTTCACAAAATACCGTTTTCCTACTCCAGGAAATAGGAAACTTGTTCGTCATATTCATGCGGATGGGTCGAGGAAAACATACATAGACGCTCGGCTACTGCTAGAGCAGAAGAAGAGTGACCGATTGTCAGAGTCGGCCTCTACTTCAAACTTCCAAGACAGTCTGCGAAATACCTCGATGAGGCATACTCAGTCGTATCATGAGGGTCAGTCAGGCGGCACCTCCCGTCAGTCCGGCTTTCATAGCGACCAGGCGGCACCAAACTTACCGTTTGTACCGCAACAACAATATTTTTTACAGCCACCTCCGTTTGGTGGACATGCAGCAAAAAATGTCCAACCTATGGACTGGCAGCTACGGTTGCTTAGACTTGGTGAACAACCGTCGGCCTTCTCCAAGGAAATTACTGAAGCCGCTCAGCCGGCCAAAGTGAAAAATGTATTAGTAGGCGCCTATGACGGCACTACTAACCCAGAAGACCATCTGATGGCATTCACCAACCTGATGTACCTTCAAGGGTTGGATGATCCCACTTGGTGCAAGTGTTTCCCAGCGACTCTCAAAGGAATCGCACAACAATGGTTCGGCAACCTGCCGACTGGTTGTGTAAATAACTTCAAGACGCTTGCTTACTTATTCACCTCCAACTTCGCCATGAACATCCCTGCGAAGAAGACGACCCTTGATTTAGGAACAATTCAGCAGGGCGAGAAGGAGGGGCTTCGTTCTTACATCAGGCGATTTAACCTGATGAGAATACAGATTCAAGGGTTACTGGATGAAGTAGCCTATACTGACTTTTTCAGAGGTCTCAAAGACGGGTCGACCTTCAAATTTGATTTGGTCCGAAAGAGGGTGGCGACTATTCAAGAGGCCTTGATTGAAGCGGAAGCCTATATACAGGCGACTGATCTTTGTAGTATGGTAAAACAGTCAGACGGGAAAAGGTCCGACAAAAGAGAAGGACGACAGAAGCAGTCGTCAAACAAAGACGAGAAGAGAAAAGAGGTATGGGCAACTGATTCCTCTAAACAGCCGTCCTAGAAGAAGAAAAAAGAATTCAAACCATACTCCCCAAAGTATGCGTTTAACAAGGATAGCCAATTTATCCTAAAGGAAATCAAGGGACGGATCTCAATTGAGAAGCCGGTCCCCGTGAAGGGTTCTGCAAACAACCGGAACCAAGAAAAATTCTGTGATTATCATGAAGATGTTGGTCATCACACCAATGAATGCATCAGTCTCATGCGGTATCAGGATCGCCTGGCTGAGCAAGGTGATCTTGACACTTATGTCAAGAAATCTACGGGGAACACTTCCTCGAAAAAGCAGTCGGCCAAAAAGAATCAACAGGCCGACAGCTCCGATACAGATGATGCAGTCGTCTACACCATTGCAGGCGGCTTCTCAGGAGGCGGCCCCACTATTAGGGGAAACAAAGACAATATCAGACGGCTAGATGTAAATTCCGTTCACCAAGAACGGCCCTCCAAATATTCATTTCCTGAGATTGTCATCACTGAAGAAGATCTAGGAGGGGTAAGAGGGCCGCATGACGACCCTATCGTTATTGAATGTAAAGTGGCCAACCAGAGAGTTGGCCGAATCCTCATAGATACCGGAAGCTCCTCAGATCTCATCAGTAGCAAATGTCTGTCGAAACTAAAATATCAGACTGATTGCATACATCCGGCATCCCACCCTTTAGTAGGGTTTGGAGGAGAAGTCGTCCACCCAGTGGGACGAGTGGATTTACCCATCCGCCTGGGCGAAAAAGGGGAAGGACGACACATGGTAGTCCGGTTCCTGGTAGTAGAAGAACTCTCGGCCTACAACATGATTCTGGGACGACCAACCCTGAATAATTCCAAGGCTATTATAATCCCATCTCTTATGTTGTTCAAGTTTGAGAGGGATAATGGAACAGTCGGGTCCCTAAGGGGAGATCAGAGGATGGCCCGAGAGTGCTATCTCTCGGATGTCAAGCCCACTGTTATGGCCACTGGGTCGAGCGGTGGAAAAATAGACCTTGACAATGTCAAGGAGAGTGCGCCTGTTCAAGAAGCAGGCGGCAAGAAGAGAAAGGCATCCCAGACAGGGGCCGCAAGAAAAGACAGAAAATAGAAATCATTGGCAGAGGAGCGGTCGGATGAATTCCGCCCTCAGCCAGCTGGTGAGCATACGGACCTGATCTTAGATGACTCGCGTCCTGACAGAACAATCAAGGTTGGTACGACTGCTCTAAGGGACCTGGGTGACGACTTGCACAAACTATTGAAAGAATACAAGGACATCTTTGCATTCGAAGTCCATGAAATTCCAGGCATTAGTCCTGATCTGGCGGTACATAAACTGGCCGTGGATCCGAAAAAGAAGCCGGTACGGCAGAAGAAGCGAAACCATGGCGAAGAAAGAAGTCAGGCGGCAGCCGCCGAAGTTAAAAAATTACTTGATGCAGGGTTCATTCGGCAATGTTACTTCCCAGACTAGGTTGCAAATGTGGTGCTTGTTAAAAAGCCGAATGGCACCTGGCAAATGTGTGTAGACTACACAGACTTAAACAAGGCGTGCCCCAAAGACAGCTACCCTCTGCCTAAAATTGATAACCTGGTCGACTCAACAGCCGGCCATGCTTTGATGAGCTTTATGGACGCCTACTCTGGTTTCCATCAAATTCCTTTATGGAAGAAAGATCAGGAGAAGACGGCCTTCGTCACTGATCAGGGGTTATACTGTTACACGGTCATGCCGTTTGGTCTTAAGAATGCCCCGGCCACTTTCCAGCGAATGATAAACACTGTGTTCTTTGATCAGATTGGGAGAAATGTCGAGGCATATATTGATGATATGATTGTCAAGTCTAAACTTCAGAAAGATCATCTGTCGGACCTCCGAGAAACTTTCGCCACACTCAGGCGGCACCATGTCATGCTCAATCCCAAGAAATGTTTCTTTGGAGTTGATTCTTGGAAATTTCTCGGATTCCTTATCAATCAGAGAGGAATAAAGGCGAACCCCGAGAAGGTGCAGGCGGTCATCGACATGCAGTCGCCTCGTACCATCCGAGAGGTTCAGAAGTTAACAGGTTGTCTGGCGGCCTTGGGAAGATTTCTAAGCCGATCAGGCGACAAATGCCTATACTTTTTCCAGGCAATTAAGAAAAAGGCAAGGTTTGAATGGGGGCCGGATGCTGAGGCGGCCTTCCAGAAATTGAAAGTTCACTTGCATTCCTTGCCGAGGCTGGTCAACCCTTTGCCCAAAGAAGTACTCTACATGTACCTGGCCGTCTCTGATCATGCGTTAAGCGCTGTTCTCCTTGCTGAAAGAGACGGCTGCCAGCTCCCGGTCTACTTTGTTAGTCACGTACTGAAAAATGCCGAGTTGAGGTATCCCTTAGTGGAGAAATTTGGTCTTGCACTCTTCATGGCTGTTAAAAAATTGAAGCCTTACTTTTTGGCACATGCAGTCGTCGTGTATACAAACCAACCTATCAAGCGGCCACTGACCATCATGGAGTCGTTAGGCCGAATGATCAAATGGGCCATAGAAATACAGAGCCTCGAAGTTACCTTCGAGCCTAGAAAAGCAGTGAAGGGGCAAGCCTTTGCTGACTTTATTGTTGAGATGACTCGTCCTCCTGACTCTCAAGTTCCAGACCAAGTCTGGAAGGTATATGTGGATGGAAGCTCTACTTCAAATGGTTGTCGAGCAGGCGTCATATGTCAGTCGCCAGAGGGCGACAGGTACGAGTATGCTCTACGCTTCAGTTTTTAGGCCTCAAACAATGAGGCAGAATATGAAGCTTTACTAGCCGGAATCCGCATGTGCAAGACGGCAGGGGCAAGAAAAATAGACGCCTGTTCCGATTCACAATTGATAGTGAGTCAGTACAATGGCGAATACGAAGCAACCCATCCGGCCATGATCAAGTATTTACAGGCGGTCCGACAAGCAGTCGGCTCCCTTGAGGATTTCCATCTGACCCAAGTGCCGAGATCAGAAAACAACCAGGCGGATGCACTTTCAAAATTAGCATCATCCGCCTCCTGTGATACTCCTCGAACTGTTTTTTGGGAAGTAACGGAGAGGAGAAGCATTGAGGAAGACCCTATTGGAATCTTAGACAGAAGCTCAACCTGGATGGATCGTATTAGGGCATATCTGACAAATGGTACCCTGCCGGATGATCATCAACAGGCGGCAGCACTGAAAAAACGAGCAACCAGTTTTGAAATAATAAAGGGAGAACTTCACAAAAGGGGGTACCTTCAACCCTTCTTAAAGTGTGTTACTCCAGAAAAGGGGCGAGAGATACTATATGATCTTCACTCTGGTTACTGTGCTTCCCATATAGGCGGTAGGACGCTTGCTCAACGGGCAAGGCGGCAGGGCTACTTTTGGCCTACTTTAGAAGCAGATGCGATGGAGATGGTGAAAAAATGTGACAAGTGCCAAAGGTTTGGCAAGCTAATTCACCGTCCGGCTACTAACCTCACTACCATTCATAGCCCACTACCGTTTGCTAAGTGGGGCATGGATATTATGGGTCCATATACGCCTGCTACAGGCGGAAGGAGGTACATACTTGTTGCAGTCGACTACTTCACTAAATGGGTAGAGGCGGAGGCTGTAAAGGGAATCAAGACGAAGGATGTAATTTCATTCATTTGGAAAAATGTCATCACTCGGTTCGGGGTTCCCATGTCTATGGATTTTGATAATGGTCCCCAATTTGAGACGCCTGTTCTCAAAAGCTGGTTGGGTGACCAAGGAATTGCACACTACTTTGCATCTGTCGGCCGTCCGCAAGAAAACGGCCAGGTAGAAGCCTTTAATAAAATCATCTCAGACGGTCTCAAGAAAAAGATTGAACGAGCAGGCGGCCTATGGGCGGATGAATTACCACATGTTCTCTGGGCCATTAGGACGACTGAAAAAAGGGGCGACTGGAGAAACTCCATTCCTCCTAACTTATGGTGCGGAAGCTGTTCTTCCAATAGAACACTACGAGCCGACTCTTCGAGTAATGCTATATGACGAAGAGGCAAACTGGGAAGCCATGCGCCTGGCATTAGACTCACTTCCTGAAAGGAGGGGCAATGCTGTCTTGCGCCATGAAATTTACCGCCTGAGAATGACTAGATCATACAACAAAAAAGTACACAGGCGTCCACTCAAAGTGGGGGACTTTGTACTTAGAAAAATGGAAGCAGTTGGAAGGGCTAATGAGTCTGGCAAACTAACTCCCAACTGGGAAGGACCCTACCGAATCTGTGAAGAGGTCAGGGACGGTACCTACCGTCTGGAAACACCAGACGGCCAACCGTTGCCTCGAACTTGGAATGTAGATAATCTTAAGAAATATTTCTTTTGAATGATATAAATAGTCAAGGGCTACTTAATAAAAGTTTGCATACTTAATATTCAATTTTGTACTAAGAGGGGCACGCCTACTAACAAACAGTCGGCTACTCTCCATACTCAGTTTTCATTTTTACTTAAGAGGGGCATGCCTACTGACAAACAGTCGGCTACTCTCCATGTTTAATTTTTATTCTTACTTAAGAGGGGCAGGCCGCCTATACATTTACAGTCGCCAACTCTCCATTGAGTATTTCACTTTATCATCAGAGGGGCATGCCGTCTGTACCTTTACAGTCGGCTACTCTCCATTGAGTATTTTACTCTATCTTCAGAGGGGCATGCCGTCTGTACCTTTACAGTCGGCTACTCTCCATTGAGTATTTTACTCTATCTTCAGAGGGGCATGCCGCCTGTACCTTTACCCAATAGGCAGCTGCCCTCCTCTTACTTAGCATCTGCGTCCACCAAAGGACTAACCAAGGCCACAGGCCGAATGATCAGACTAGGCGCCAAGCCAACTGATCCAATCTTCAAAACTAATACGACCTATCCCAACATCATAGCAGGCGTCCGGCGGCATCCCTCCGGATGAAATTCGTCGCAGAGAGCAGCTCCCTTTTGGGTGGAACATTGCTCTATAAACTAATTACACGGCACCTATAAGACTGTCCCCAAGGGCAATCACGTAGCCGTTTTTGAGACAAGGATAACTCTATCACTAACCAAACCAGTGGTAGCAGTTGACATCTGAGTCAGATGACCGCCTGTATTACTTGGGATAAATGCAGGGGGTACCTCTTGAGTTAATAGCCAACAAACATTGGCGAATCAAAAGGTTCAGCCGGCCTCCGCCGCCTGGTACCTTTACTACTCAAGCAGGAGTGACGGCGACTGAGTAACACCAAAGTTAACTCATAGTCACTCTCTCAAACTTAGTATGGAGCCTAAAAGGTATGAGTCGTCCGCCTGTTTTTAGCAAACAGGGGCTCTCAACCACTACTCCTGCTAGGTTAACAACCTATGAGTTAAAAGCCAACAAACATTGGCGAATAAAGGGGAACAACCGGTACCCACCGCTTGATACCTCTACTACTCAGTTACTTGGCGACTAGGTAACAATCATGTTTACTTGGTCACTCCTTAAAAATTTAGTATGAAACTAAAAAAGTGTTCATACAGCACCTGTTCACACTAGATTAAATATGGCGGGGAACAGTCGGTCTAGACGGCCTAAAGTCTCTAGCCTAAAAACATGACAAGTAGGAAACCACTTTCCTACTTGGTTAATTTTATATGACAGAACTGCCTGCCTAAAGGGGATCCAGTCTTTAAAATGGTTCGAATACCGGTTGGATAAATGGCCGACTGATCGTCTAGCCTGGAAACAGACGACCAGTCGTCCAGGGGCATAGGCGGCGTGACTAACTATCTGTACCTGTCTGCAACTATCGGCCATGTAAAACAGTCGGTATAGTGTACAATTGGATATCAGAATATTCAATACTTGAACAAGTTTGAAGCAAAACAAAAATATTCATTAAAAGGAAGCCGGTCATTAAAGACCGGCAAAATATTCAGAGCCCCGGCCCCCTGGCCGGGTAAATACAAACAAACGGCACGCAGGCCGGGGAAAGAAGACATAAAGCTTATGAAGGGGGCAGATCTTCAATATTAGCAGCTGCCGCCTGGTCAGCACTCTTTTTGCTGGACTCGGCTTCAGCTTCATCCTTCTTTGATGTATTACCCCCAAGCGGCACAAGCGCCACCACCGGCTGCTGCTCCTCCTCCAGTGCCTCTTCCTCAGCAGCCGCCAGGATCTCTTGATTATATCTATCAGAACACTGGCGGTACGTTTTTTCCCAGGAGGCAAAGTCGGCATTGGGGAAGAGGCGGCCCCAAGTCATGCGCTGGATTTGAGCAGAGTCTTCCATCATCTCCCGGACCAGCTCTTTCTTTTCTTGCTCGGCCTTTTCCGAGAGCTCCTGAGTAAGACTCTTCTCCTGGGTCACCAGGCGTTCCTTTACGCTCGCCAAGGATTTCTCCAAGGTTTCGTATGAGGACATCTTTTGGCGAAGAGGTCTCAGCTCGATTTTGAGGTTGTTGATGGTCGCCTCCAGCTCGCTATTCCTCTTCTGGGCCGCCTCTAACTGAGCCCGGATAGCGGCGGTAGCCTGCGCCTGATAATAAAGAATATCAATGGTCAGAACTTCATTTTGGGCAATTTGAAACATTGCCTTATCACAGTCAGAGGCGGCCAAATCTTTTGCAGCTTTTACCTCTTTGTTCTTCCGGTCAAGCGGCTTGCGAAGGCCGTTCACTCGGAGCAGGGCCTAAGTAAAAAGGGGAACATGCGTCAGTTTCCAAACAAAAAAGAAAACAGGCCACCTGGAATTCAAATACTCAAAAATATGCTAAGTATACCTCAGCAAGGACCCCTGCAATCCCGTCTAGGTCAAGGGTGCCGACACCCCTGACCGCCTCCCTTTCAGCTGGAGGAACGACCTTGATCATGGACTTGGCCACTTCGACCAAGTCAGGCTCCTGAGGGCCGGCTGCATCAAGCATAAACAAACGGATTAGACCTAGTAAAGAAGGGAGCAAGTCTAAAACTTACAAGGACAATTTCATACTTCTGGGTGGCCCAGCTGGAGTTTTAGAAGAAGTGGCCGGCTGTTTCTCAGCCGCCGCATGTTTCCTGGCAGAACCAGGAGAGCTCGCAACAGTCGTCCTCCGGGCCTTGGGGTCCGGCTGTTGGGAAGAAGAAGCTCTTGGAGCGCCCGTCTAAAAAAGAAGAAAAGAGTCAGTATATGCATAAACACAACTCCAAAAGGAGGGTGAAAGGTTCGAAGCCCACCAAGGGTGCCCTGTTGGGGGAGTCGGTTGAACACTGTTGCATGATGGAGGCCCGCAACATGGCCGCCGCAGTCTTGGAGGCGGTAATTTTGCTTATGGCGTCCGCTGCAAAAACAAATAGCAAAGTTAATAAAAGTCATAACAAGAAATGCACGGAATAGCAGAGTATTCGACAGGCCGGCTACCTCTTGAGCACCGACTGCTGAGGCCACAAGCGGCCAAAAAGTACTCGTCGTAGAGCCATTTGAAGCTCGGGACGCAGTGCAGGGGTACTTGCTCTCGTACCCCTGAAGTAGAGTTCACCTTCGACTCTACTTTGAAGAGTCCTTTATCTAGGATCTCTTTCTTAGCCTTGGGGGGAACAGGCGGCATGCTGCGGCCGCTTGCAAGAAGGGGCGGATTCTTGTTCCACCTGTTGAAGCGCTTGTTCAGCTCTGTGTCTGAACTCTCAATGATAAGGAAGGTGCTCCGCCAGTCCTTCCATTTGTTTGCTTTACCTCTCGTCATGAGGTAGCCCCTGTGGCTCGTCAATTGATACCAGCCGGTACCGCCTGCCTTAGGGGTCCGGCTGAGGTAGTTCCTGTGGGCGAAAGCCTCGAAGTTCGGCTCCACCCCGTGCAGTTCGCACCCGGCCACATAGCCGAGTACGTTGACCCAGGAGTTCGGGGCTAACTGCCATAACCCCAACTCATACCCATCCAAGATCCTCTGAACAGCCGGATGTAGTGGGAAGGGCAGCCCAGCCTTGATGGCCGCCTCGTAGCAGCCAAAGCAGGCGCCATCATAACTGGTACCAGCCGGCTAGACGACTGTGTCTTCTGGATCCGGCACGAACACTAAAAAGTCGGGGGCCATTGTGTGGTTTGCGATAAAGCTCTCCACTTTCTCTTGCATGGCCGTGATCCGGCCCTGAGGTATCGTGTAGTAGTAGGGGGTATTTTGCTCTCGGTGAGAGGCGGATGGCTCCGCCCAATCGTCCCCCTTCTCAACTGCGTGAGAAAGCCTCGCCTCTTGTAGGCGACTGTTTTTCTCTTCTGTGTCCAGGGAAGCATGGCCAGAAGAGCTAGACTCGGATTCGTCCTCTGACGAGTCCGAAGAGGACGACTCCTCTCCTCTCCCGGAGGGGCCCGCCTCCTCTCCTTTCAAAGGAGCAGGAGAGAATGTAGAATTGTCAACTGTAAAATGGGAAGGGGTCACTTTGACTCCTCCCTCGGAACTGCTGGCTTTCAAGCCGCTTTGTTTCACTTCCACATCTGGCGCCTGGTCAGATGTTTCACTAATCGGCACCCTGTGGGAGGAGCCGTCTGAGTTTGAGATCCTGGCAGTCTTTTTTGTTCTGGCCATCATGCTCTGCATAGACACAGATGCAGTCGGACTTTGTATAAAGGGCAAAGATGGGTCCAGAAAAGGGCAGGCGACACTCCTAGTCCTAGATTCAGCCGTCCCCGGTGATCGGCTGATCGCTAACCTAGGTCGTGTCGTGTACTTCCGTGGTGCCATTTCAAAAAAGAATAATGTAAAGAGAAAATTAAGAGTAAGAGAACCGACGGTTACCTGAACGAGTGACGATTGATGAAGTTCTGAAAATCCTTTGCAGTCGGCTTGTCAGAGCAGGCGGTAGGTAGAAAGGGTCCAAAATGTCAGAGCAAGTTCAGGGGTCCGAATGTTCTCTCACAAAGTTTTCAAGTGTGAAAATGACCGAAGTCAACACTCCTTTATATAGGCGAAGTGAGAAGGCGAATGTCACTTCCAGAATTCAAAATTTTGGCGGGAGAATATCCCGGCCTCTCGCCGAGTGACACCTGTAGCAGGCCGTCGCCTGTTACAGGGCGATACCTGTCACAGGTAACACGTGACCAGTCACGTGCCACCTGTGAGGGGAAAATGATTAGAGGATTTTGCTCCCACCAATCGGAATGCGTCACGTGGGCCAATCAGGTTCTGCCAAGTGTCCCCCAGCTGGACCTCTCAGGGCTTTCCACGTGGCACACGCTTATTCGTCCACCCTGGACTTATTATGTCATGACAGGTGGCATACTCCATGCCTAATGGAGAAGCCGGTCACCTAGGCCCAACTTCCGAGGGAAGCCCAATCAGCCCAAGGTTAACCTAAACCTAGATTGGCACGTTTCCCGAGGTTATAAATACCTCCCTTAATCCTCATTAAGGGAGATTACGCAAAAAACGCAGATTACACACATTAAACACTCTCACCTAGAGAGACCCAATCACTTTAATTTCCGCATTAATTACTCCTTAATCAAGTACTAACTTGACCGTCGGAGGCGGATCTCCAATCATCCGGAGCATCCGTTTGTTTTGCAGGTACAGGCGCCCGGTTCCAGTCTCGGAATTGTAACTCTCCCGCAGGACATCAGAAAACCCCGAAACAATTATTATTATTATTATTATTATTATTATTTTATTATTATTATTATTATTATTATTATTATTAATGTTGTTGTTGTTATTATTATTGTTATTATTATTATTATTATTATTATTATTAATGTTGTTGTTGTTATTATTATTGTTATTATTATTATTATTATTATTATTATTATTATTATTATTATTAATGGTGTTGTTGTTGTTGTTGTTGTTATTATTATTATTATTATTATTATTATTATTATTATTATTATTATTAATGGTGTTGTTGTTGTTGTTGTTGTTGTTGTTGTTGTTGTTGTTGTTGTTGTTGTTATTATTATTATTATTATAATTATTAAGTCATACAACCTACAATAAATTAGTGGAAAGCCGAGATACAATCTGAGCCCCCACTCCTCTAGTTATAGCAAAGTCTACCCTAGTAAAAATATGAGCTGCAGCACGTGCTCCAATGTCTTGCGTCGTCGAGAACCTCTGAATTCGCTTAAGCAACGCAACAGCCTCCTTCTCCAATTCACCAAACGAAGAAAAGGAGAAGGGAATGAACCCATATCCAATCGCCAAATAACGAGCCTCATACTTAACCCGCTTCCGATGAGCTGCATCAGCCATAACCCGTCCAGGAATAAAGTCAGATAGCCCTGACTGTGTCAAAGGAGAAGATCCTGTCAAATCTACACAAACATCGCAACCACGATCCCAAGAATAAAGTAACACATCAGTAGGTCTGAGGGCCTCGTCGTTCCCTCCAGACAACCCAATGTCAACTTCTTTCCTTGCTAAAATCCCAAAATGATAGCAAACATCAACTAGGGTATCTCGAACGACATTATGTCTATGTTTTATACCCACGATTCCAGCACACGACACCGCGTGATCGCCAAAAATATCCCCTGGAAAAACCCTCGAACAAGTAGAGCACGGTGTCGAGGCAGAGAACAACGGAACACCCAATCGGTAGCATAACACACATCCGTAAGTCTTTGCGTTCATAGTCTGACCCAATCTTGAGATAGGAACGGCCCGAAGCCAAGCAAACGTGTGATCTCCCTGATGAGATTTCCACAATGCTGATAGACGAGAGGATAATGAAAAGGTGGATTCTCCAGAATCGGTAACCTTCGTGAAATATATATCTGCCAATTTCTTCATGAGTTTCGGGGAAGCGACCACAATAGGATTACTTAAAAAATCAGACTCCACCGCGCCATTAAATAGACCCAAAGCGTCTTCAAAAGCTCGACCATGACCAAGAATGTCAGCATGTCGTAGAAGATTTGTCTGCAACCCAGTGGACTGTAACCAAGAAGCAAGAAAAGCATAATGCCGAACATCACCTGCAGAATAAACACCAAGCCCTCTAAACGCAAATGGTAAATGTAACACCCCCGATTTACTAGCTATTAATAAACAATAAATAAAGGGAATATAAAGAACCTTTAAATAAAATTGCGGAAGCATACACCTAAATCGGAGGTATTACCGCCACACTCGACAACTTGTCAAGTGTTAAGGCTTACAAAATCCCAATGATTATAACCCAATAAATCTAGGTGAGTTATTTACAACTTTACAAACTCGTTATAGCATACTAATCGATCACTTGAGCTCCTTTAGCTATGATCACTTGATTAACCTGCTTAAACAATCTTGACTGCTCACCATTAAGGACAAATTCCAAAATAGATCGTCGCAGGGCCACCATTAGAAAAAAAGACATGGCCGCAAACACAAGTAGCACATCAAAACAACACACACGTCAGCAAAAGCTGAGTAATCACCACATATTAGAATATAGAGTATAATATAATAATTAACATTACTAGATCAATTAAACAATGTAGTTCAAAACTACATTACACATTGTACTATGAAAATAACCTTTAACAACTCAACCTCGAATAATAGTTCGAACCTTTACTCAATCAACTCATATAACCCATAAGTGTGCCATGCTCGTTGTTCTATACCTAGCCTTGGACATGGGTAATTCGAATAAAACCAACAAGTATAAAAACTTGAATACTCTCAATAACCAAAAAAAACACCTTGAACCAGACCACATACGGGCCAATTCCCACTGTAGGGGACCATAGAAAAATAAATAATAAAGATTGTACCTCATTCTTAACTCATGATTATTACCCTCTTACCAACAAGACAAGGACTAAGTCTATAACGTCGAGCCTCAAACCAATAACAAAATAATAATTCTTAACCTTTTGATCTCATACATCGATCAAATAATAATTCACAATTTAATAATAATAACTCCACAATGGCACAAGTTCCCAAATAATATAACAATTCGATCACAATTCTCAACTCTTAAAAAAAAAAAACTAATAACCCAAATATAATCAAATCTCAACCCTAAAAATAATACTTTGCATTAACAACCCTAAAACCTTGATAAAACAATACTCCCTATAGCAACAACATTAAAACCCTAGCAATAATTGTACAATCAATATATACAACTACTCAAATCTAATCAAATCATATAATACCCTAATACTTAATCATATGTACAAAGAGTACAAATAATAAATCATATCACACATAACATTAAAAAAATACAAACATCTCAAAAATATAGTGTGATTACACATAATAAATAATACAATCAAACATCTCCAAATTGATAAAGTGTTGATTTGGGTATTTTATACCCTGCCAACTGGCCCAATCAGAGCATGACATGTGTCACTGGAAGGGGCACTTAGTTGGACCATCCAGATGGTGACACGTGTCGAGCAGATATTGCCCCCTAGGATTGGCGGCTTTCGAGGCCCAAATCCCAAGGGGCCCTTAAAAAGCGGCGTGACCTAATTCCTAGGTCACCAGATCCTAGGAGGGGCACACTTTCCAAAAGGACCCTATAAATAGGGAAATTCTTACATTTATGACAAGACAGAGAATCACGTAATACGAGACAACACGTCACTTACCACAGAGCTGTCGTTTTCAAGGAACACACAACACTTTACCTGAGCTTGGAATCCGAGCAGATAAACTTTACTTCCGCACGTTTTATTACCGAACGCTTACTAACTTAATCTTCGGAGGCGGACCACCGACCATCCGGCGGTCCGTTTTCTTTGTAGGTGCAGGCGTCTTTTGTTGAATCCAGTCTCAGTGTTGTAACTCTCCCAAGGGACAAAATCCCCCAAAACATTTGGCGCCGTCTGTGGGGACAGTACCTCTGAAATGGCTTCACAAGCATCTGTACCGAACCCAGAGGCCAATCGGCCTCCAGAAGACGTAGAGGTCCAAACGGATCATGACTTAGGTGACGACGCTGATGTCGAAACCTATGTGGATCCAAATGAATCCCTCATCTCTAAACGCATCCGCAGTAAGGAGAGGCGGGAGCGCCACCATGACCAGGCAGGGCCAAGAAAACTGCTGGTCAGCCAAAGAAGCTCTCGGGGCGGCCAGTTGATCCTTCCCAGGCGGCAGGATCGACTCCCGTCACTCGAGATGAACTAATGACACTCCTGAGCAGCCTCAGGGGTGAAATCCAACAACTCACCTCAAAGAAGTCGCCTGCTCCTAGAAAGGAGCAGTCGGCCAAGAAGCCAGCCCAAGCTGGCAAACAGAAGTCGGTCAGGGACCGTCAGCCAACTCCTCATCCTGCCCCTAAGGAGAAGGCCCGGCCCCAGTTTGACCTTACTCGGCTCCGTTTCCCAGAAATGGGCACAAGAAAAGCCATCCGGCACATACAGCCGGATGGTAGCAAGGTAACGTTCTCTGACGCTCGGCAATACATTGAGGAGAAGAGAACCCAGCTATCAGAGTCAGCTTCAACGTCGACTTATCATGATAGCTTTCGGAATACCTCTGTGAGGTGTTCCCAGTCTGTACATGAGACTCCAGCAAGCAGCCAACGGGTTCAGTCTGGTCCTCATATGATTCAGTCGGCCCAGTACATGGTACAACCATTCTACCAGGCGCCAGTTTTACCTTACATGCAACCTTCCCTCTTTGGAGGACAGGCGGCATACGACTATCAGCCGATGGACTGGAAGCTTAGGCTGCAACACCTTGGAGATCAACCCTCTGCTTTCTCCAGGGAAATAACTGAAGTCGTACAGCCGGCTAAAGTTAAAAACGTTCTGGTTTGAGCCTGTGACGGGACCTCCAACCCAGAAGACCACCTGCTAGCATACACCCACCTCATGTATTTACAGGGGTTGGATGATGCCGCATGGTGTCGTTGCTTTCCAGCCACCCTAAAGGGCATAGCCCAGCAGTGGTTTGGCAATCTGCCGGCTGGTTGCATAAATAGCTTCAAGACGCTTGCGTTCTTGTTTGCTTCAAACTTCTCTATGAACATCCTTGCCAAAAAGACAAGTCTTGACTTGGGAAATGTACAACAGGAAGATAGAGAAGGCTTGCGTTCCTACGCCAGGCGGTTCAATCTGGTCCAAATCCAGATTCATGGGCTGTCTGATGAGGTCGCTTTCACAGACTTCTTTAAGGGTCTGAAGGACGGGTCTACTTTTAAGTACGAACTCGTCCGCAAATAAATCTTTACTCTGCAAGGAGCCTTGCGAGAGGCGGAAGCCTATATACAGGCGATCGAACTCTGGTCCTCCAATAAGCAGTCGGACAATAAGAAGTCCGATCGGCAGAAAGAGAGTCGGCCTGCTCAGCCGGCTCCTAAGCCAGAAGAGACCAAAAAGAAAAAGCAAGTCTGGGCCATTGATAACTCTGATCAACCGGCCCAGAAGAAGACAAAGGAGTGGAAACCGTACGTCCCAAGGTACGAATTCCACAAGGACTGTTGCTCCATCTTCTTGGAAATTAAGGATCGGCTGACTCTTGAAAAGCCGACTCCTATGAAAGGTTCCGCTGAAAATCGGAACAAAAACAAGCATTGCCATTTCCATGAGGATGTTGGCCATGACACGAACGACTGCTTTAGTCTCAAGCGGGAGCTCGACCGTCTGGCCGACAAAGGACAACTGAAGTCCTATGTGAAGTCCAAAGTGACTTCAAAGGCAAATCCGGGGCAGTCCAAGAAAACTCCCCAGCCTGCTGTGAGTGCCAAAACCGATGAAGATCCGGTATACACCATAGCAGGCGGATTTGCTGGTGGTGGCCCGACCATTCGGGGCACCAAGGACCATCTGAGAAAGGTGGTTAACTCTGTTGAGGAAGGGGATGCGGCAGGCACATCCACCTTCCCTAAAGTTGTCATCACCGAGCAGGACAAAGGCAAAGTCCGTCAGCCACATGATGACCCTGTTGTCATTGAGTGCAAGGTCGCCAACCAGTTGGTTGGCCAAATTCTGATTGACACAGGAAGCTCCTCTGACCTCATCAGCCTCAAATGCTTATCCAATCTCAAGTACAAAACGGATAGCATGATGGAGGTCTCCCACACCCTTGTTGGGTTTTTGGGAGGACTTTTTCACCCAGTCGGACGAATTGACTTACCTGTCCGCCTGGGAAGCAGGGGAGACGGTCGGCACATGACCATCCGTTTCCTAGTGGTTGAAGAGCTCACAGCTTACAACCTCATCTTTGGCCGTCCCACTCTTAACGAGTGTAAGGCCGTCATCATCCCTGCTCTCATGCTACTCAAGTATGAGAAGGATGATGGAACAGTCGGCTCCCTTAATGGGGACCAAAAGACGGCTCGAGAGTGTTACCTCTCGGACGTCAAGCCTACGGCCGTAGCATCCGGTCGGGGCAAGCAAACAATCTACCTCGAAGATATCGAGGAAGAACAGTCGGCCCCACCAGCCGGAAAGAAAATAAAGACTGATCAGCTGCTGGTGGTCAAAAAAGAAAACCAATAGCAATCACTGACCGGGGAACGGTCGGATGACCTCCGTCCCCAGCCTACTGGTGAACATATTGATATCCCTCTGGACGACAGCCGTCCAGAACGGACTATTAAGGTGGGGACAGTTGCATTTGCAAAGCTGGGTGAAAGCCTTCACCAACTGCTGAGGGAATTCAAAGACATCTTTGCCTTTGAAGTGGAGGAGATGTCAGGCATCAGCCCAGATCTTGCCATCCACAAACTCGCCGTGGATCCTAAAAAGAAGCCCATCCGGTAAAAGAAAAGAAACCACGGCGAAGAAAGAAGTCAGGCGGCAGCTGCCGAAGTAAAAAAGCTGTTAGATGCCAAGTTCATTCGGCCGTGCAATTTCCTTGAGTGGGTAGCTAACGTTGTGTTAGTAAAAAAGCCGAATGGAACTTGGCGGATGTGTGTTGACTACACAGACCTCAACAAGGCATGTCCAAAGGATAGTTATCCAATGCCTAAGATCGATAGTCTGGTCGACTCAACAGCCGGACATGCCTTGATGAGTTTTATGGACGCCTATTCAGGTTTCCATCAGATCCCCTTGTGGAAAAAAGATCAAGAAAAGAAAGCATTCGTCACTGATCAGGGGTTGTTCTGTTATACGGTGATGCCGTTTGGTTTGAAGAATGCGCCTGCTACTTTCCAACAAATGATTTACACGGTCTTCATTAATCAAATCGGAAGGAATGTAGAGGCGTACATTGATGACATGATAGTCAAATCCAAACAATAGGCGGATCATCTTGCTGATCTCCGAGAAACATCCGCCACACTCAGGTGGCACAAGGTCATGCTAAACCCAAAAAAGTGTGTCTTTGGTGTTGAGTCTAGGAAGTTTCTCGTATTTTTGATTGACTAAAGGGGAATAGAGGCCAACCCTGAGAAAATACAGGCGGTAATCGACATGCATACAGTCGCCCCATACTGTAAAGGAAGTGCAAAAACTAACAGGTTGTCTGGCGGCCTTGGAGAGATTCCTCAGTCGGTCAGGCGACAAGTGCCTCTACTTTTTCCAGGCAATAAAAAAGAAGACAAACTTTGAATGGGGGGATGATGCAGAGGCGGCCTTTCAAAAGCTGAAAACTCATCTGCACTCTTTGCCGAGGCTTGTCAGCCCTTTGCCCAAAGAGAAGCTCTTCATGTACTTAGCTGTCTCTGATCATGCCCTCAGTGCCGTTCTCTTAGCTGAAAGAGACGACATCCAGCTCCCGGTGTATTTCATTAGCCATGTTCTAAGAAATGCGGAGCTTCGGTACCCCATGGTTGAGAAATTCGGCCTTGCCCTTTACATGGACATCAAGAAGCTTAAACCCTACTTCTTGGCGCATGCGGTAGAAGTCTATACTGACCAACCGATCAAACGGCCACTCACAACCTTGGAGTCTTCTGGACGAATGCTCAAATGGGAGATTGAAATGCAAGGATTAGAAATCACTTACGAACCAAGGAAGGCAATAAAGGGGCAAGCATTCGCTGACTTTATTGTCGAAATGACAAGGCCGGTTGTACCGGACAATACAGACCAGGTTTGGAAAGTGTATGTGGATGGGAGCTCCAGTGTGAACGGCTGTGGTGCAGGGATTATCTGTTAGTCTCCTGAGGGAGATAAGTACGAATACGCACTACGGTTCAAGTTCCAAGTCTCTAACAATGAGGCCGAGTATGAGGCCCTGCTGGTCGGCATTCGGTACTGCAAGGCGGCAGGGGCAAAGAAGATAGCCGCCTGCTCTAATTCTCAACTGGTCGTACTCCAGGTTAATGGAACGTACGAGGCCACTCATCCGGCCATGATAAGGCGGTCAAGAGTGAAGTTGGGATACTTGAAGAATTCCATCTAACTCAAGTGCCCAGGTCTTCAAATAATCAGGCGGATGCTCTGTCCAAGCTGGCATCATCCGCCTCCTGTGAAACGCCTCGGTCAGTTTTCTGGGAGGTCATGGAAAGAAGAAGTATATCTGAGGAAGACCCCATTGGAATTCTTGACCGAAGCTCAACCTGGATGGACAGCATCCGGGCCTATCTTGCAGACGACACGCTCCCTGACTCACCACAAGAGGCGGCTGTTTTGAAAAAACGAGCGGCTAACTTCGAGTTGCGACAAGGAGAACTCTTCAGGGCTTGTTTTCTGAAACCCCTGTTGAAGTGTGTTACCCCTGAGAAGGGTAAGGAAGTCCTCGCTGCCAAGGCCAGGCGGCTTTACTTCTGGCCAACTCTGGAGTCGGATGCAATGGAAATGGTAAAAAAATGTGACAAGTGCCAAAAATTTTGCAAGCTCATCCATCGTCCGGCTACAGACCTGACGGCCATCCACAGCCCAATACCTTTTACCAAATGGGGCATGGACATTCTGGGGCCATATACAGCTGCACCAGGCGGCAAGCGCTATATACTGGTGGCTGTGGATTACCTTACCAAGTGGGTAGAGACGGAGGCAGTAAAAAATATCAAGACAAAAGATGTCATTTTCTTCATCTGGAGGAGCATAATCACCCGTTTCGGGGTGCCCATGTCTATGGTTTTTGACAATGGTCCTCAATTTGAGACGCCTCAACTCAAGACTTGGCTAAGAGAGAAAGGGGTCTCAAGCTTCTTTGTATTAGTCGGCCGACCTCAAGCAAACGACCAGGTCGAAGCCTTCAACAAGTTAATCTCAGACGGGATTAAAAAGAAAATTGAACAGGCTGGTGGTCTCTGGGCGGATGAATTACCACACGTCCTCTGGTCCATCAGAACGACTGCTAAAGGGGCAACTAGAGAAACCCCGTTTCTCATGGTGTATGGTGCAGAAGCTGTCCTGCCCATTGAACACTATGAGCCGACTCTTCGAGTCATGCTATATGACGAGGAAGCTAACTGGGAGGCCATGCGGCTGGCATTGGACTCACTTCCAGAGCATAGGGGCAATGCTGCCTTACGCCATGAGATTTACCGTCTGAGAATGACACGAGCTTACAACAAGAGAGTACACAAGCGTCCTCTCAAAGTGGGGGACTTTGTGCTACGGAAAATGGAGGCAGTCGGTAGGGCGAATGAACAGGGAAATCTAACCCCAAATTGGGAAGGCCCCTACCGAATCTATGAGGAAGTAAGAGACGGCACCTACCGCCTGGAAGACCCAGACGGCAGGCAGCTGCCTAGATCTTGGAATGTAGACAACTTGAAAAAGTACTACTTCTAAGTACGAATGTAAAGACTTCAATTTTGTTATCTCAAGTTTTGTTAATGAGAATATGCCTTCATTTCCTAATTTGTCTTTTTATTTAAGTTTCTTAGTGTCGCCTGTACAAAGTACAGATGACCAATGCGTTTGGAAAACGTCTGTCCCTACAGCAGACGCCCCAATCCTTCTAAAGGAGCTGATTGCTTTAGAACAGTCGTTCCTACGAAATTCATTAAGTTAATATCGACACTTAACAAATATTTACCCAACCATTTAAGAGGCCTAACGCCAGATAAAATAATGATGAGGCCCATGGCCGGATATTAATAAACAAAAAGAGACCGAATGGTCACAGTTTGCTCCAACATGAGTATGACCGTCTGCTCCATCATGAGTTAGATAACCGACGACGTCCATTCGGGCGAATTCGTCGAGGAGAAGCATCTCCCATTTGGGTGGCACATTGCTCTACAAACATAAAAAGCGGCCCTACCGAATGTTAAGGCAGCATTCGCAGTCATTTGTTTTATCGAAAGTGAAATCTAAAAGGCCTGAATTTTCTAACTGTTCTAGCACAGCTCGAAAATGGTCACTGTTTCATGAGTAGAGGCTAATAAGGCATTAAGCCGGATGCGCCTGTTTTTGCCCAGGGGAAAAGCAGGCGGAACATTCTTGTTAATATACGAGTTAAGTTAACTACTTAAGCACCTAATGAGGCCTTTGACTGGATGACGCCTGTTCTTTGCTTTTGGGGCAAGACAGGCGGACAATTCTTTTTAAAGAGCATTTGCTAAGTTATAAACTCATCTTATCTCAAAGAGGCCTATGGCCGGATGCGCCTGTTTTTAGCTCACGGGGCAAAACAGGCGGAAGTTTTCCCCTAGCAAAATTTGCTAAGTTGGAAATTTGAGTTTTGTTTGAGCCAATGGCTGAATGAAAACTTTAAGTTGCCAATTCTGGATGGAAGTCTGCCGAGTGGTTTGGGGCAGTCACCATAGTGATTGATTGACTTAGACACCATGAATACTCTTCTAAGTATCAATAATTTCTAAGTCAATCAATCCAATAAACCGAAACCACTCGACATCCGTCCAGGGGCAAGAACATTCGCATGGTATACAGGTTATAATACTTAGCCAAAAACATGCAATGAAAAATTCAAAAATGCAAAGGACAACAATATGAATAACTTCAGCCAAATGGCCGAATGATTTAAATTAAAAAGACCAATCGCCATTAGACGACTGGTTAAGATTGTTTTCTGGTAAAGCCAGAGAAATTGTCAAAGTACTCGACCCCTCGGTCGGTAAAGATACATCAATACTCGGCACGCGGCCCGGAAAAGCAAGTACATGGCCATTCGGCCGCAGAAAAAATAAAAAGCTTAAGTGATCAGGGGAGAGTCTCTTCATTGGCAGCCGGCCTGTTGCCCTTCGGCTGCTCTTCATCATTTTTCTCTCGTTCCTCCACCTGATCTTCCTCCTCTCCACCAGAGGACGACTCCCCAGAAGAGTCGGACCCAGAGCTTTCCTCGGCCTCAGCAGCAGCCTTAGCTTCATTCTCAGCCTCGTCAAGAAGGCGAGCGTCGAATGCTTTGCTGGCTTCATCAAACTTGGATTTCCAAGTCTGATAGTCCGAGTCCGGCTGCACAACCGCCCAAGTGTCCCGCATGATGGAATCATAGTCGCTCATCATTAGCTTAACAAGAGCTTCTCTCTCTTGTTCAGCTACGGACTCAAACTTGGTCTTCAGCTGATGCTCCTGGTTGGTGAGGCGCTGCTCCAGGCGGCCCACCCTCTGCTTGGCTCTCTCGGCCTCTTCCTTGGCATCCTGAAGAGGCTCGAGCTTCTCCTTAAGACTTGTGATTTCTTTCTTAAGGGAAGTGATGTGCAGGCGGGCCGAGTCCAGGTCCTTCTTCACCTGCATATTGGCTTCCGCCTGCGAATACATCATATCAAGCGTCAGAAGCTCATTTTGAGCAATATCAAATTGAGCTCGATCCAAGGCGGACTCGGCCCGAGCTTTATCGGTTGTTACCTCTTTGAACTTGTCCTTAAGGGGTTGCCTAAGCCCTTGGATGCGCAGCATGGCTTGCAAAAAGAGTCGAATGGTTAAAACCAGGCGGATAAAGACTTGAGAAAAAAATAAAAAAGAAAAAAAAGAAGAATTGCTTAAGTTAAAGACTCATACCTCGCAGAGGTTCCCTAAGATGCCATCCAAGTCCAGAGTGTCGACCCCTCTGACAGACGCTTTGTCGTCAGGATCAACCGCCCTCAGCATGGACTTGGCCATCTGGATTACAGTCAGCCTCTGCAGAGGGACTGAGAAGGAAAGAGAGTTAGAAAAATAACACAAATATATCTAAATGGAAGAACAAAAACGGTGAATGGTTTTTACCGCCGTCTTGTGGTTCCTCCTCTTTTCCAAAACTCCTCCTCTCTCCTGCTGAGCTGACAGCAGTGGTGGGTTGCTTGAAGCCACCCTTCGATGTCCTCTGGACATCCGGTTTGCTGATCCCCCAATCAGTTTCGAGAGAAGAGGCGTCTGGGCCTCTCTTGGGCTTGTGAGCAATGTGCTTCCGTCCGCCCTTGCCGGATGCGCTCACATCACCCGCCCTTGTCTTTTGGATTTTAGGGTCGGATGGTTTTGAGGGAGATTTGGTAGGGGCACCCTACATCAACACAAAATAAAACAAGTCAAAAATCATTCGGACAAATTTAGCATTAGTCAGAAATGATAAGTATAACGAGTTCTCACCTTGGGGGTGCCGCCAGTTTTCTGCTCATCCACCTTAGTGTGGGTGGTTGCCTCTGCCCTGTTTAGGACATTTGATTTGTATCGAGCAGCAGATACAGCCGGCTTCCTTGAGGCCGAGAGCTTCTCCATTGCCTTGTCTGCAAAAATGAACAAGTGTTAGCACCATCAAACAAGTATTGAAAAGCAAAATGAAATTGCATATTAAACAGACGGCTGACTACCTCTCGGCATTTCAGAGCTTAGCCCACAGGCGGCTAAGAACGTTCCCTCCTCAAACCATTTGTACAAAGGGAGATATCATTGAGGGGTGACCTCCTTGTCCCCCTCATCATTCGTGCTCACAGACACGGTAAACAACACTTTGTCCATGATCTCCTCCTTTGCCCGCCTAGGAAGAGGCGGCAATGCACTCCTGCCTGCTAGGAGAGGTGGATTCTTATTCCACCTGTTATACTTTTGGTTCAGGCGGCTGTCGGCGGACTTGACTATGTAAAACTTAGTCCTCCATTCTTTCCACTTGTTCTCTTTGCCAACAACCATCATGTACCCCTTGCAAGTGGTCAAGGTGTACCAGCCCTCACCGCCCCTAGCAGGCGCCCTACTCAGATAGTGCATGTGGGCGAGCGCTTCAAAGCTCGCCTCCACCTGCAGCATCTCACAGGCGGCAACGTACCCTAGAATATTAATCCAGGAGTTGGGTAGAAGTTGCCAGATACCCAGTTGGTATCCATCCAAGATCCTCTCCACGGCCGGATGGAGAGGGAAGCGGAGGCCAGCTTGGAAGGCCGCTTCATAACAGCCGAATGCTCTGTCCTCATAGCTGGCCAGGCTCGGCCAGGTAATGGTGTCGTCCTTGTTAGGGACCGATAAAGTATAGCCATAGCCCAGAACGACCTTGCGCCTAAAATTGGCAAGGCCGGATTCCATGGAGCTCCGCCTGCTGTGCGGAACATGATGATAGTAGGGGGCTCTCTCCAAGCGCCTGGAAGCGCTCGGCTCGGCCCAGCTTTCCCCCTTATCCACTGCCAGGGACTCCCTGGCAGAATCTATTTTTGTTCTTTCCTCCTCCGAAGTTATGGAGGCATTCTCTAAAGAAGATGACGAGGCCGACTCGTCATCAGAGCTCTCATCAGAGCTAGGGGACCGCCGACTGGTGCCAGCGGGGTCCTCCCACAGACTCTCTTCCGGCGCCTGTCCAGAAGGCCCGGGTTGATATTGTTCATCCGCCTCCCCCAGGATTCCATCACTGGGAGTTCCACTAGATGGGGGCGAATGGTAATAGGTGGGGGTTGGAGGATTTTAAGAAGGGCTGTTAGGATGCTCCGACACCTCACTTCGAGGTACTCTTATTGAGTTATCTGAATATACAGTCGACCCATCCGAATGGTAAAAAGTTCCATCGGAGCTATATTGTCTTGCTGTTCTTTTGGTTCTGGCCATAGTGTCCTGCAAAGACACGGAAACGGTCGGATTCGGAGAAGTTTGCAAAGCAGGGTCTTTGGCCAAGCATTCGGCACTGCTAGTTCTAGATTCAGCCGTCCCCGGTGACCGGTTGATCACTATCCTATGCCATGCCGCATGCGATTGGGAAACCATTTTTTCGAAAAAAAAGAGAGAAAATGAAGAGTAAAATGAAGAAAAAACAGGCGTTACCTTTAGAAGAAGGGTGAAAGACGCTTGGTTGGATGAAGAACGGTCGGACATTTGGCCGAGTGTCGGATGCTTGAAAAGTTAAAACACTTGGGGAATTTTGAGATCCTTTAAGTCAAAAAGTCCAAGATTCTCCAAAGATTCGCAAAGGTGTGAATTTAAAAGGGGGGGTCAAACCTTACTATTTATAGGGGGGTAAAACCCTAAAAATTTTCCCTCCAACAGTAACTTTTTGAATCCGACCACTCGGATACTGACACTTGTCACAGGTGCCACGTGCAATACACGTGACCCTTGTGAGGGGAAAATGATTTGGGTATTTTATACCCTGCCAAGTGGCCCAATCAGAGCATGACATGTGTCACTGGAAGGGGCACTTAGTTGGACCATCCAGATGGTGACACGTGTCGAGCAGATATTGCCCCCTAGGATTGGCGGCTTTCAAGGCCAAAATCCCAAGGGGCCCTTAAAAAGCGGCGTGACCTAATTCCTAGGTCACCAGATCCTAGGAGGGGCACACTTTCCAAAAGGACCCTATAAATAGGGACATTCTTACAATTATGGCAAGACAGAGAATCACGTAATACGAGACAACACGTCACTTACCACAGAGCTGTCGTTTTCAAGGAACACACAACACTTTACCTGAGCTTGGAATCCGAGCAGATAAACTTTACTTCCGCACGTTTTATTACCGAACGCTTACTAACTTAATCTTCGGAGGCGGACCACCGACCATCCGGCGGTCCGTTTGCTTTGTAGGTGCAGGCGTCTTTTGTTGAATCCAGTCTCAGTGTTGTAACTCTCCCAAGGGACAAAAACCCCCAAAACAAGTGTGATTACATAAAATAAATAATACAATCAAATTATAAACAAACAATCTAAGGGTTGATGGTGTGATTAGTGATTACCTTTGGGAACAATTAAACATATACGAAGTATAGAGCAAGGTAAAGCATTGACTCACAACTTGCAATTCACACGCATGATATTGAAAAGATAAGTGGGCTCATAAATAGAAAGTTTGGTGGAAGATTAGGCTACAAAATTGATTGATGATTTGATAATCAAGAGTAAATGGAAATTGTAAACTCTTAAATTGATGGAAGCATGATCACGTATAAGAAAGAGAACGACCGCTCCTTTTTTTTTTTTAATAAAATATTTTTTGAGAGTTAAGAATATTTTTAGGGTTTAAAATAGTTTATATACGTTTTGAATTGTACAGTGCTATTTAAATAAGATAGGGTTTAAAAACTTGACGAACTCTAAATAAAATTATTAGATTAGAAAAGTTATATAATGAATAAAAATAATTTTTTTAATAAAATATATTATATAAAATCATAAAATATTCGGGTATTACAATAAAGTGGCAAGCCGCCACTGCTAATTGCCAAACCTAGGTCCTGAAGCAGTAACAATACGCTCCTAAGAAGATCGAAGAGCCCCGTCAAAAGTGCGCTGAGCCGCCTCAAAAGTACTAGGGGGACAAGTACGCAACGCAAAGTAGAGTTTAGAAACTCCGGTACAAGCCCTAAGTAACAATAGCTCACACTAAGGATCATCCTGCGTAGCAACCTTATCCATAAGCGCAACGGTCTTGGTCACCCTATGCATCACAAGCTCACTACTAAAACCAGAATCAGAACTAGCAGAAAGACACCACGCGAAGGTCGAGCAATGTTAGGTGGAAAGACACCCACAAGCCTGCTTCGGGGGTCTTCTATAGGCCAAATTCGGAAATGTGTATCATATTCAACATATGTTAATAGTAAAAAGATAAAAGACAACAATTTAACATTTTCAAATGATTACAACCGCATATCAAAATAGGAACATAAATATATTAGCGTCTAACATCGTGATGAATTAACCATCCACTTCCATCTGATTTTGATTCTCATCATCTTCATTGTTGCTTTGATCTTGGTTGTTATCACCTTCATTGTCGCTTTCCGATCGGTTAGCCCTCCAAATTCGAAGTGCTATATCATGTCTCACCATGTCCATACTATCTTTACGGCATTGGGCATACATAGTTGAATCTGCAGCTCTTATATTCTCATCATGTTGAATGATTGGTATGCCAAGCTTATGCATCCGAATAAAATTATGTACTGTGCAGGTGGCTATAATGATTGACATTTGACTCTTTTGTGTCGCCTGTGGCATGTTTTTTAAAATCCTCCACATTTTTTTCAACTGTCCAAACGAACATTCCACCTTCATTCTTAATGATGAATGTAGCTTATTAAAATGTTCTTTTAATCCTCTAGATGGCATCGTTCTAAAATCAGGCAAGTGTACTCTTACTCCCCCGATGTACGGCGTCATATATCCAAGAGTATTTGGATATGCCGAGTTTGCGAAATAATATTTTCTTGAATTATATAAATTTTAGAATATGCAGAATATTTTACACGAAATAAATCAAAATAGTGTCAAACAGTAATAATGTGCAAAGGTTTGATAGCCAAATGGGTAAATCGAATAGGAATTAACAAAACCATGGTAATTTTGACAACTATAACCAAGGTGGTGGTTATAGGAACCAAGAGAACCAAGGTTCTCGAGGTAACTATAACAATCAAGGTTATAGTGGCCAAAATCAAAACCAACATTATGGCAATCAAAACCAAGGTTATGGAAATCATAATCAAGGTGGTGGTAACCATAATCAAGGTTATGGTCAAAATCAAAATAGGGGTAATTGGAACAATTAAGGGAGAGGCAATTTTCAAAATAATGCTCAAAGAGGCCCTCCATCGGATTTGCTCCAAAGACTCAAGTTGATAATTCCTATTCACAATCCTCTTCTTCTAGGACTAATTTGGAGGAAATAATTGAAAATCAAACAAAGTTGTTGAGCACTTACATGGCCGTAAGTGACAAGAAATTCAATGAGGTGATGACTCATAATAAGATGCTAGAAAACCAAATTTCTCAACTTTCCAATGCTTTGAAAGACCATGATAGTCCTTCTTCTTTACCTTCCCAAGGCTTAGATCCCAAGAGACCTGTGAATGCTATTGTTACAAGGAGGGGTAAGGTTCTTGAGGAGAGTTTGCCTAGGAAGAGTAGAGCTAAGGAGGTCCCCAAGGAGGTCTTGGTAGAGGATGAGAGAAATGGTGCATCTTTGAGTGAGGTTGTGATTGAGACACCTAGAGAGGTGAGAGTGTTAAAAGAAATTGTGAAACCCAAGCTTCCATATCCAAAAAAATTCATGAGACATAAGTTGGATGAACAATTTGGAAGATAAACTGACATGCTTAAGCAACTTCATTTTTCTCTACCTTTTATCGAAGTTGTTATCCATATGCCCAACTATGAAAAATTCCTCAAAGATATTTTGAGTGGTAGGAGGTCTTGTGATGTGGTGGAGACAGTTAAATTGACCGAGAATTGAAGTTCAATTATAATGAACAAGATGCCACCCAAGTTGAAAGATCCTGGAAACTTCTCTATCCCTTGTACCATTAACAAGATGTAAATTGATAATGCCTTATGTGACTTAGGAGCTAGTGTTAGCTTAATGCCATATTCGGTTTACCAAAGACTTGAGTTAGGGGAACTTATGCCTTCCAAAATCACCTTGCAATTGGCCGATAGGTCAATTAAGATTCTTAAGGGGAAGGTTGAGGATGTTCCTTTGAGAGTAGGGAAGTTTGTGATTCTGGTAGATTTTGTGGTCCTTGAAATGGATGAAGATGCTACCATTCCCATAATTCTTGGTAGACCTTTTTTGCTACCTCGGGTGCTATGATTGATGTTAAGAGTGTAAAAATTTCACTCAAGGTAGGAGATGAGGTTATTGAATTTGATTTGAATGAAAGCATGAAGTATCCATGTTCTTCTTTAGAAAATTGCATGTTGATTGATTCTCTTGATATTGTTGTGTCTTCCATGCATGAGCACTTGCTCACTTCTAATGTTCCTCTTAAGAATGTCTTGTTGAACAAGGATAAGATAGGTGCTCCTATCAAGGAAGTGGCAATGTATGAGGATTTGCTAAATGGAAGCATTGAGGAAGTGGATGAGAATTTGTGCATGAATATTTCAAGCCAAGAAGCTTTGCAAGCTGCCACTTCAAAGGAAGGTAAAGGTGTACCAATGGTTGAGCTCAAACCCCTTCCATCACACCTTAGCATCAAGGGATCAAGATGGAGCGGTCCCAATTCAGGCCAAGAGTGTTTTTCTGAATGATTTTGTAGAAGTCTCAATGAAAGATTCTTCTTCTCCGCTCAAGGTCAAAAGCAATCGTCTCAAGAAGTATTTTGACGATGCTTTTGTTGGTTTTGTTCACTCATTTTTTCAACGACAACAACCTTAATTGGTGGATGACGTCGAGCTAACGACGTTAACCAAAAGCGCTACCCGGTAGGCAACCCGATTTTCTAACCTTTTTCTTTGATTTTACAATTTTCTATACTTTCTCCCTTGAGAAATTTTCTTATTTCTCTTTATTTTTGTTTGTTCTTTTGATCCTAGGTACCATGACATTGGATCGGAGAAAATTTCCAACAATTTTGGTGCCCCTTCAAGATTTCGTGAGGTTTGGTTAAGCTTAGAGGAAAGGGTTCGTTGAGGTTATATGTTCTCGTGTTTGCATTCCCATCGATTTTTATTCATGTTCAAACATATTTTAGATTGTTTCTTATGAAAATTTTGAGTCCTTGATCATGACATTCGATAGGGACGGTAAGAATGCAAACACGAAAGCATCGTTAAGGGTGTTTCACTTTTTAGAATTTTCTCATGTTGCATGTGGTGCGCGCGCACCACAAAGATTACCCGCGGGCGCAGGTGTCTGCACATCAAAAACACCAAATCCGACTAGGAACTCCCCGCGGGCTACTCGCGGGCGCGGCAATATCGGGAGTGGGCACGGCAATATCGGGAGTGGACGCAGCCTTCTGTTGCGCGCACGCACCTGACAACCCTTATAACCCCAAAACGCACCCTACTCTTTCAATTTTCTCATTTTTCCCTCCTAAAACCCTATAACCTCTCTTACAATATCAAACCTACTTCACCTCTTTTGCTATCATTTAAACATCAATTACAATTGCCAACATCAAGTTTTCAAATCTAAAACCAAAAAGTTTCAGATTTTCTTCCCCAATTCAATAAAAAATTAGGACTTTTTCAAAATTTTGAAGTTTTGTGTTGAGATTTGGAGCTTGTTTTTGGGAGTTCTATTTGTTCTTACATCTTCATTTTGAGCATTTTACAAGCATTTCAAGGCTCCATTGAGGTATGGTTTCTTATTGTCTATTCATCTTCTTCCTCTTTGATTCAAGCTTGAACCCTTGTTATGCTTTCATGGTGAAACTCTTTGGTTAGTTCTTTTCACTTGAAATTTATGTTGAATGATATCATTGAGTGTTAAATTGAATTTTCTTCATGATAACTATGTAAACTTTGATTGAATTCTTGAATAACCATTGTTGGCTATTTTCTCTCTCATGGGTTTTCTTTATGATGGTTTCATATCTTTGATAATTCAATGTTTGGGATATATTTTGCTCAATTTGACTCATGATTTGGTTTCTTATGTTCAATTTTGCCTTCAATCCATGTTTATTTTCTTAATATTCATGATGTTATTAATGTCATTGTTCATTTGTTACCATCTCTTGATTCTATTGTGAAATAATTCCATTTTGTGCTTGTTCTTGAACAACTACTTATGCTAAGTCTTGATACTTTGTAGATGGCCACACTTTGTCATAAGAAGCGAGCTAGAGCGAGTTCAAGCAATCCTAGGTATGTTGTTCCACCTACACCCGAGGTTGAAGAAACTTATGGCATTGAATTTCAAAAGAATCACATTGGGATTGTTTCAAGCGTCTATCCAAGAGGAAGCTTAGGCCAACGAGATTATATGATCAAGCAACAACCAAGTTTCTAGGGATTGATGAGGATGTTCGCCTTCTTGCGGAGGGCCTTGATCTTTCAGAGTTTTTGGATTTGAGTGCCCCTATTTATGCTCGGGTGACTTATGAATTCCTCTTTTCTCTTGAAATTGTCCATGAACCGGGTGCAAATTACTCAAATATTTTGACATTCCAACTCTTCAACAATGATCACTCATTGACGGATGCTCAACAATGTTCATATTTCAAGTTTCCTTAGGTCGAGGATCCGGATCATTGTATCTATCCGACTCATAGTAGAATGGCAAGTGATCATGGATATGATGAGCAACGCTGGTGGAGGAGTATCTCTGAGGAAGGAAAGTATGACCCTCAAACTTCAAAGTCCGCTTCCATGATTCATCCGGCTATGCGGTATTTCAACCGAATCCTCACATACGCTCTTTGCTCCAAGGACTCTTTGGGAGCTATCTCCCGTGAGGAGCTTTGTTGGTTGTGGATAGCCGACCAAAATGACTTTGAGATTGAGTCAGTGGATTTCACAGAGCATTTGATCTCTCGATTCTTGGATATTCGTGATGGAGTTTGCCTATCGGGGTGCATCCAATTGGGTGAAATAATTTCTATCCTAGCTCTTTGCATCAATGATGACTACAAGACTTTGTTAGATGAGCTTCCCCCGATTATCGATCCCCGAGAAAAGTCTCCCTCTCATTTCCTCAACATCTCCGCCCTTGTGAATCAAAAGTTTCTCGATCGAACTAGAAAGGATGATGTTTTTATTTGGAAAGTTTCTCGGTATAAGGAATGGTTCCTCATCCCATGCAAGGAGGCAACTACCCGACCCGAGGAGAGAGATTCCTTGTCTTGGAGGCCCCTGGTGCGAGATATTAATCCTTATATCAGACGAAGGACAAATTGTATAAGAGGTTGTTCAGCCAATGCGTGCTCATCGAATGCTCATTCTCTTCCCCCGCCTAAACCGGGAGGTACACCTACCCTTTCTCCCTCTCCCACTCCTTCTACTTTTGATATGTCAACCATTCATGCCAAGCTTGATTCTATTGCTAACGTGTTGTACTCCATGCCTTCTATGCAACCCCCTTCCCTTGGTTATGATTACCATATGTATCGACTATATGATTTGCATGTTTGGAGGGGGGAGATAGAACCTTACATCAACTATCCGTACCTCCCGGTCCAGCAAAGACCTGTCCCTCAATGGGAGCCTTTTGATCCTACTGTGGGTCCTAGACTTTGTTACCCTTATTGGGAGGGCCCCTATGTTCATCCTAGTTCTATCATAGGCACTACCCCGGTCACTTACAAGTATAGGCGGCCCAGTGGTTGTGATTATGCTTATGATCCGGCTAATCCTTCGCCTTTTCCAGACCCCAAGACTTTTGGTAGGTGGGATAGGTCGGGTGAGCTGATCTTAGATGATTGGTCTCATTATTTTGAGCTTAATAGAATTAGGAGGGAAAGTCGGTTGAGGGGTAAGGCTCCCATGGAGGTGAGCGAGATGGCAAGGTCTAGTCATTTGATGGAGACCGGTGAGGGGAGTTCCCATTCTACCCCTTACCATAGTGCGGAATGATACTACCATGGCCCCCCTTCCTATGTGCTTTATATGATTTTTCTCTTTTGCCTATATGTTTTTAGGTTTAGAGTTAGAGGGGTGGCCCATTTTAAGCTTGGGGGAGTTTTATGTCATTTGTTGTTGTGCTTCGTTGTTTCCCCCCTTGCTTTTGTAGTTCATTCCTAGTCTCGTCTGCTTCTGGTATCGATCTCTGTGTCTTTTGGTTTTATGATGATGATGCCGCGCTTCTGTTGATTTCTCTGCCCGGCTTTTGGCCTTGTTGTTTGATTCGCTGATCGTTTTCTGATGCGTTTCTCTGTAACTCTGTTATGATGATTCCTAATGATGATTATCTGATATCTTGTTTCCTGTTACTGTTTCGGTATGATGTCTCATTGGATACTACTCTTGTTGCTATTCCTACTTGCTTTTCCTTTATTTTCTTTATTTTATTTTGTTTGGAAGTTACTAACATTTTTCTTTGTATATAGTTCTTACATTCTCATCGTGCTCTATTGCTTAAGCTTTGGATTTCAACGATTCGTAAGGTGCTCTTACACCTTGATTATGTAGCATAGCTTTGGCGCCCAGTGAGATCTTTCTATATCTCTTCTCTTTCTTTTCTTGGTTTCTTAGTTTAGGATTAGCTTTAGGATGAGTTTAATGGTCTGAGGATGTTTGCTTTGTAACACCTAGCGTGTTTGGGGTCATTGGCGTTGTTGCCGAATGACCACTTGTTTGACGATTTGGGTATTACTTGTATTTGCTTGGATTCTTGTACTTTTCTCTCTTTGTTTTGATTTTTAGTACATTTCTTTATTTCAAATAAGAAATGAAACATTTTTGAGGCTATTCTTTTTCTTTTTGCTTGTTTATCTCTTTTCTTTGGATATTCTACAACTCGAAATTTTGCCTTTGCATGTATGCTTTCCTATGTTTAATTGGTGTGCATGTTTTGAGAATATTTGCGGTTGACTCTAGGATAGGGTATGCTAAGGTAGCGGTTTAGACCTTTTGGGGCTTTGAAGCCGGATTCCTTTGGGTTTGTGGTAAGACGGAGTTGCTTCCTTTGGTTGATTTGACACCTTTAGTGAGTTTTTGCTACATCCATGTGAGGTTCATTATTTTTCAAGCCTTCAACATATATTTGCATGAGCAGCATGGATCCTTGACTATTGCAGACCTAATCTAGAATCTTAACTCATAATTCTCAAACTCGAGACCGAACCAACTAGGGAGGACAAAGGCATCTTTTTTGGGGTGGTAATTTTTTCATTTCTAGGATTTTTCTTTTTTTTAGTTCATTGGGTTTACATTTTCCTTCTTTCTAACCATTTGAGCCTTTTCCCTTTTTTTCAAGCCACATCTTTAGCTCTTGAGCCTTTTGTTTCATTTTCGTTTCCATTATTGGTTTTTGTGAAGCAATTGATCATTATTGTTGGAGTTTGTGGTGAAGAAGTTTGGGTTTTGGTTTTCTTGAAAGCAAGTTTATGTTGTGATATTTGTGTGTATAATGGCAAGTGAATAAAGTAAAAGCCGTCCAAAGTAAAACAAAAAGGCAAGGACAATGCAATTGCAAATTTGTAAAAGCCGTCCTAAGTTTAAGAGGCATGGACATTGTTTTGTTATAATTGAAAATACAAAAAAAAAAAAAAAAAAAAATAAAATAAACAAAATAAAAAAGTGAAAATAAGAAAATCCAAAAATATTTTGATGTAATTTCTTTTCCCTTTTCAAGCATTGAGGACAATGCTTCCTTTTAGCTTGGGGGAGAAGCGTTTATGCATTTTGTATATATACTTGTGGATATAGCTTTGAATAAGCTTGGGGGTGTTAGTTTGTTTTTGTTTGGTGACTACTTGATTGTGATTCTAAGAAAGGTCCCGTCCTTTGCTTCACTTTTAGGGATACCACCAATTTTAAAATTTTAGCCTACCCTTAACCTTTTGCCCTTACGTTACAACCTTTGGGAAAGTCCTTTCGACCTAGTGGTTGAGTCATATACCGAGGGAGGGAATTATGAGTTAAATCCTAAGGACAAGGGATGAAAGGTCAAGATGTCGAGAAAACCTCAAATTCTACACTTTTTCCGGTTCCTCCGAGGAACCATAGAGATGCTTACTAGGGGAAGATTTGAAACCATAGGGAGAACGCGGCTAGATTGGTTGGGATGAAAGTGGATTGTGCCTCATTAGTTCTCTACGCTTAGCATACCTTATGTTTCAATCAATCGTGAATATCTTGAAGCATGCATACCCATTTCATATACAAAAGTGTTCATGCATTTGCATTTGACCGTTTGTGAAAGTCCTTGTCAAAAGCTATTTGTTTGAATTTTTGTTTTACTTTCTTTTCTTTTTAAATGATTTTTCCTCGTTTTATTTCAAAGAGTTGTGGGTAAAACTCTTAGAAAACCCTTACGAGACCTCACTCGTCCTCATAGGCGACTTTGGGGTTTAAAGGGCTTGTTGTAGCTAAAAACAACCGTGATTCCTACGATAGTGAGTCTTAGTGTATATTTTACTTCTCTCTCTTTTTATGCTTAAATAAACCCTCCTTATTCCTTTTTAGCCTTTGTTTTGCTCGGGACGAGTAAAAGTCTAGCTTGGGGGAATTTGTTGAGTTTCATTTATGGCACTCATAGGGTAGCGTTTTAGGATATTTTCACTATATTTTTCATGCTTTTCTTTTATCATTTTGGTCATTTCTCCTTCAGTTTCTCTATTTCTTCTTTCTTCGTGTTTTACTTTCCTTTATGTGATTTTCTTCGTGTTTTCCTTTTATATTGCTCTTTTTCTCTTCTATTTTCTCTCTTTGGTTTCTTTTGTAGGTGCCTAAGGACTTAGCTTTGCAAAGGATTCAAGAGGAGCAAAAAGAGCTAAGCAAAAGAGTTTCAATCCTCTTGGAGAGGGCGCTCTACTTCTTCTCATGGCCACGGGCGCGGGACCTAAGGGCCACGGGCGCGGGTTAAGAGCATCATTTTGGTGATTTTGGGCAGGAACTCTTCGCGCCCTAGCAGCGGTCTAGCCGCGGGCGCGAAGAATCTGGAGAGACCGCTCCAGATAGGGAGACCGCGGCCCCCCTGCTTCACCAGGAACAAGGCATCTTCCGCGCCCTGAGCCACGGGCGCGGGCTACAGTACCCGCGGGCGCGGATTTGCCCAAATTTCCCGCGGAGTTAGTTATGGGTTCCGTACCCATTTCTGCGCGCCCCCGGGGTCTTCTTTGAGAGGGCTTGGCCGATCAGTTTTTCTTCTTTATCTATAAATACTCTTGTTAATCCTTTTAAAAGGCCAACTTTTAGATAATATTTTATTTGCTTAGTTTTTAGAGAGAGAAACTAGAGAGAAGTTAGAGAGAAAGTAGAGATTGTAATCTTTGGATTTGATTTGTAATTCAACATTGCTTCTTCAATCAAGTTTGGAATTCTTCTTCATATCAATCAAAGTTTGTGAGATTTCTTTCCTTTGAATTTACTTCAATTGCAATTTACTTTTATGCTTGAATGCTTGGTTTGGATTTTGATTTAGTTTTGAGAATTTGTTGATTGATTGTATTTCCTTTTGGCTTAGCTTGAGATGGATATTTTTGTGATTGGATTCGTTTTGGCTTTAAATTTCACCATGATTAGTGAGTAGATTAGTTGCTAGGGAAAAGGGGAAGCATGCTTGATTGATGATTTTTGCTAGTTGATGATCCTAGATTGATTGAATTGTTGCAATTAAATTGGTTGACATAGTTGTGCATGTGATTAATTAGACTAGGAGTGATCAACCTATAAGATTAATCTAGATTGCATTGCAAATTTCAATGACACGAACAATTGATTTGAGAATTGCTTTAATTGATTGAATTTGATTGTGATTCTTCTTGTTAGCCAATCATAGTGAACCCTAGTTTGGTTTATAGGAGATAACCTTTGAATTCCTTTGATTGCAACTATTGTTTGTCCCTTGCAACGTTAGAATCAATTGGGTGATCTATCAATTAGCATGATTGTTAAGCTTGCATGTGGAACCTATATCCCTAGTGTTTAGTATATTGATTGATTTCTTTGAATTGTCTTGATTCTTGTTATCTTAGTTACAAAACTCAACCATTGATAATTCTTCGATTTAGCTTAACATTAGACTATAGCATAGCTTCGATTCTTTCCTTTGGGTTCGACCCTTAACTTGCCTTTATACTCATATAAGGTTTGTTATGCGTTTACAAATTTAGTTTGACCAAGGGAGAATCAGATAACGACCTAGTTTCAACCCTTGTCACTATTACAGCGTAGTTTCTTTCTGAACTACTTGAATTGTAGACTAGTTCGTAAGATGTAACCGATTATGTTGTTAATGAGAAATCTAGTTGTAATAATTAGGGTTTAGTTTGTTGTAGAGTATTGAAATTTTATCTTCGTAGCCGTAGACGGTGGATTTTCTGGGGATTGTTTGAGTGATTAAACTGGATTATTTTGTGTAATATGAGGTCTTAAAATGAATTCTTCATACAGACTAGTTACAATGTATTGAAAAGTTGTTTTGTTGGGGATTTTTTTTTGTTAATGTGAAATCTGGTTATAATAATAGTCTTACATGGTTTGTATGACAACGCAAAGGATTGGGATGAAGTCACACTTCTCTTCAGTGTTCATAGAGTAAATGGTTTCATGTTTTATGTCCTATCTATGTCCATGTAGTTTCTTTTCTTGAAATATAGGGTACATATTTGACTCACCATGTGCTGAACATTGCATACTACTACAAATATGTCTAAAAACATTGGTTGTGTAAGAAGGAATATCAGGTTACAAATATCTTAGCCTACATGTTTTACCTAGTTTTCAAACGGAACAAAGCTTGACTCCGCATTAGATTTGGGGTACCATTTGTAATAGCTGGACCTGTATAGCCTTTGCAGATTACCTATGTGGTTTAGATAATGTATATAATGTATCGTGTTGTTTAAAGTATTGGCCTTTATCTATTTTGATGTAATCTTTTGTGATTAAAGTAGGGAACTTTATAATTATGTAGGATGTTATGATCTTGATGGATCATATAAGTATTTTGTTTCGAACTCTGATTATGGAAGGTAATATAAGTATGTTGGCTTTAATTGTGAGTTTATTTATTTATCTATAGGCTAATTGATTGTTGAATGAAATTGATTGTTTATTGGGTTTTTTTTATATGCTTCAATCTGTCTATTACTTCATTAAAAAATGATTGTTTGGTAAGATGTCTGCGCATCATTGTTGAAATGGTTAATAGTGAACAGGAAAGAAGGTAAGGCATAATAATAATAATAATAATAATAATAATAATAATAATAATGCATAAAAATAGTTGGTTTCTTTCATTCTTATAAAACAAAATGAACAGTATTTAAGAGATGAAAAAGGATAATTGGTCTTTCTTTTGCATGAGTGCTACAGACACAGAACTTGTAACATCTTCATAGTGAGCTTACCATGTAATTACCCCAAGCTCATGTGTATAGAGTAGTAAACTTATTCTAATTGAAAAGAAAGAAGGTAAGTAATGATAGGTTGAAAAGTTATATGCTTATATGTCAGAATGACACTCAAATTGATATATAGCAGGATGCATGCACTGATTGTAAAACATAAGAGTATATAGTACAAGAATATGTTGAATTCATGCATTAGTTAAGCATGCAAAAGAGACATTGTTTGTAAGCTTAAGTCAAAGTGCATGCAAGGCAGAAACACTAAGCTGTTCATATCAGCTACAACAACAAAAGCGAGGCTTCAATGCTAATCACAAGAAACAACGTTTGGCAAGTAGTCAGAGAATAGCCAACATGTTAAGAGCAATTAAGAAGGTCTGAAACAAGAACACAACCAAAATGATAAGCAAAGCTTATTAGGAACTCTATTAGATGATAAATTGGTGTTCCATGGCTATGTAGTTAGTTACAGGTATTTATAGGTTAACGGTTTTCTGCTGCCCGAATTTTGATGAGAGAAGGTGAAAAGGCTGAATCTCATTATTTGGGATGATGACCTTAGCAGTTGTAATGTTTCCAAGCTTGCTCTTCA
The DNA here is from genome assembly GCF_001683475.1 of Chenopodium quinoa. Lineage (NCBI taxonomy): Eukaryota > Viridiplantae > Streptophyta > Magnoliopsida > Caryophyllales > Amaranthaceae > Chenopodium > Chenopodium quinoa. The sequence goes on from NW_018743787.1 coordinate 131,950, forward strand.
TAGTTGATGCAACAGCCGGGTTCAAGACTCGAGAGAGACCTTAATTACTGGGAGGATGTCCTCTGCTTCTTATGGTATGCTAATTTAAATTTTGTTTGGCTTTTAACACACGAGACTTCAATTTTTTATGTCTTGTTTGCTTTTAGAATAAGCATGTGTTGCCTTTTGTTATTACCTGTACGGTGCAGACACTAACCCTTTAGTTTATTATCCAATAGGTATAGACCTATATAGCCTTTGCAGATTACCTATGTATATCGTGTGTGTATTTTGGTTTTGAATACATCGGTTTATAATCATTGACTGTGCAACGCAGGGGACTAGTTTATATATTCTGCTTGCTTTGGTTTGTGGTGAACAGATATGTTATGCTCTAAGACTTTGAAACTGGTAAATCGTACTGCAACCGACCATTTTTTTATGAATATCATCCTGTAGATTTGTTTGTGTTTTGTTTTATTAATTTTATTTTAAAATACATACTGAGATGGGTATGTGATTGCAGTTACTGGAGGCTATCAAAAGAAAAAGAAAAGGCTCGTATAATGGGAAAGATCCCCCCACCAGACTCTGGTTATCCCTTTTACCCCAGCAACATGAGTCATCACACTTTAGGTTCGCAGGTTTCCATACCCTGTAGTATTTTTCTTTACTTGGTGCTTCATTTTGGCTTGTTGTCTCAGATGAGAACGAATTACAAGGCACATAACATTTACTCCTCGTTAGATTTAGGGAGACTCTTCATGGTATGCTTACAAGAGAAACAAGGGGCTCGGTATGTTTGGTGGTGATTCAGCCGTACATACAGATGCAAGCACGGTAATTTCACTACGTGAAGATGGCAGTCACATGCTTCACACCTCTGTTTCTGGGGTTGCTACGCGTACAGTCTGAAATTGAGCTGCCAGCGCCTGTGCAAATGGGTACTCCTCCTCCTCACACCATCTGGCTGTTCTGTGTCTGCAGGAAATACCGAGCTCTCAGCAAACCGACGTTCTACGGTGCTCTACAATGCTAAAAAAAAGAACTGATGATCAGCAGGTTTTATGATAGAATCATAATGTGTCCACATAACGGGAGTTTGTGCTGTAGACAATCTTCCTGCCTATAGTTTTTCAATTGTCGATTTGTACAACAATTACGTCGGTAGGTTATAGGCTTACTTTAGGGGTTCAGATTCTCTCCAGAAACCGGATCAACTAGTTACTAGTGAATTAGAGAGGGGCCGGGGTGAGCTAAGGGGTGGAGTGTTTTTTTATATTCTTTTTCTTTTATTTGATTTTTGTTTAATATAAATATTGCGTATTCCTCAACTATACCCCACACTTAGCCCGTTAACTTCATTTACTTCTCTATAATTCGGATTATGTTTGGTTTAAGCCCTTAATTCATCTGTTTCCCTCTCCACTGAGTATTGAAAATTGGTCAATGTGATGGGGTGGGTGGGCTGGGGGAATACACTTCCTCCGTTTCTATTTATTTGACACGTTCAATTTAGGCACACATATTAAGGAGGGAAGAGAGAGTGAGAGAGAATGATAAAGCAAGTTGGGTACACTTAAAAAGCAAGGTGTAAATCTTACCCAAAAAGGAATCGTGTCAAATAAATAAATAAAAACCCTCCTAAAAAGGTTATTTTTCTTGAAGTTACTAACGTGTGTATTATGTTATTAGAAAGAGATACGAGGAATCCAAGTAAGTGCTTTAATTGTTTGCATTGTTTTTATGATATAGAAATCATGTCTAGGTTGTTATTATGATTCCTAGTGTCATGTTAGGGCGTTTTGATCTACCTAGTATCATGTTTAGGGTAACAATTATAATTTCTATTATTAAATATGATACTTGTGTTTCCTGCGATGCTTCCTATTTTCTTTCCTATTATTCATGTTAGTATCATGTTAGGGCTAAAACTTTGATTTTTAATGTTTAGTGACATTCTAGGGTTTGTTATTAATCTTGTTAGTATCATGACTAGGATCTTGATATTATTATGCTTTAACATGATTATTTTAATTAATATGATTGTTATTTAAACTATGATTATAATTAATAATTATGATTATTATTATGTTGCTTGATATTATATTATTGTTATTGCTTGATCACGTCTTTTATGCATGTTTAAAGGGAATTGGTACTTGTAATCACGTTTAATAAGATAATTAATAATCTTGTTTAGGGTAATTTGATTATAATTCAAGTGATTGCCAATAATAGTTTTATTTGTGCATTAAATTCAACCAACATAGATAAACAGGTTTAGGGTTAAACCTAATGATTGCATGTTAGTCAGAAAGCGCACATGAGTATGATCAGAATAAAGTAGAGGCCTATTATTAGGGTAGATTCAATCTCTTTTAGGTTGGCTTTGTACTTTCATCCCCGAACTACCAGTCATGGTTCTAGACCTATTGGAGTTAACGATCTCCTGGATTGTTAAGGGGTGTAACCTTCACTTCGTGAACGGTGTACAAGTTCCTAAAACTTGTTGGTGACTCTTTTGCTCTATCTTCTTTCCCTTTGGACGCCACCGTACTTTAGTGTATGATCACAGTGGGGTTTAAGTTTGGGGTAATTCTTGAAATATTCCCTACACCTTGTGTATTGCGTAATCCAATGAATAAAAATAATGATTTACCTACTATTAATTAATGGAGTCTTAGTAATAAATAGTTGAGTCATGTGTCGAGTCTATAAACTAATGATGTGTGATGATTGATTATCATGTTAGGGATTTCTTTTATGTTTTGCAGCTTGTATGTACTCAGCTTTGTTGATTGCGTGCTTTGTGTGTCTTTCTTTGGTCATGGCCTTCGCTTTTCAATGACCGTGTGACGATCCAATTTTTACATTTGTAATATTAGGGAGCAGATTAATCACAGGTTCTTACACATGTAGCATCTGTTTCTAGATGGTGGGATCTTGAGTGGAGTGTTGGTTGCTTTTCTTATTTTTATTGTTATTTACTTATAAAGTTATTTAAACTCAACTTTACTTTCATACTATTTCTATTGGTTTGAGTTTTGAATAAGGGCCTTAATGGTTCCAAGTTGTAAGATTTAGTTTTGTTTTGGTTATTGGTTTTGAAACTTATATATAATTGATTTAGTTTTTTCCGTTGCTATTTTCTAAAAAGCCTTAACGTTTGAACACGTGGCGGTAGCACGCCAGTAATTCTCTTGAATATTGTTCAGGGTCCTCACAGGTTTAAAGAGAGAATTATTGTGGTGTTATAAAGTGGTATATGGGAGCTTAGGTTAGATTTAATTACCACTAAAGCCAATTAGCTTAGTATCACTTAGGCGCATATTTAATGGTTGAAAATTTGAATTTATAGACTATTTTTTTTTTATTTGAAACTAAGTATGTTTTAAACCATTTTATTTAAAATAATTTTGAAGTTTACTTTGTCTACTTGGTGAGCTTTGGGTAGACTTAAGAAGGGAATACATGCATATTTCATACATATCTTTTCATTTAATTATCACATGAAGTGTTATTTTTCTTATTTATTTAACATGTGGTAATTAATGTTCTGATTGATTTATTTTGTGATATGCTTGTGTTATGCTTTTTGAATGTTCGTTGCGTTGGGTTGATGTAGAAAAGAGATGAGCGACTCAGTAATCACGTCTGAAAGCATGAATGGTACTAGGAACAACCCCATAGTCGTGTCTGAGGATGAGAATGATACTCGATGTGAAGATACTCTGGAGAATTTGGAAAGGATTATTACGCCAACTAATCCTGATGAGGAAGATTACCAGAGCTTACATGAGTTTAAGACAACAAAGAATAACAAGCATAAGATTTAAACATACAATAGAATTTTCCATGAGTATTTTCTTATTGAATTTCCAGATGAGGATGATGTTGAATGGCTACAACCACCACTTTTAGATCCAAATGTTGGGAGGGGAACTACTAGGAATCCGAATCAGCTTTACAAGGTAGTAATTATTGAAGACTCATATGATGAAAATGATCCTGATTTTGATGTTAATAATTATAATGAGAAGAAAGATAAGAACTGTTTCAGGGTTTTCTGATGTCCTGCGGGAGAGTTACAATTCTGAGACTGGAACCGGACGCCTGTACCTGCAAAACAAACGGATGCTCCGGATGATTGGAGATCCGCCTCCGACGGTCAAGTTAGTACTTGATTAAGGAGTAATTAATGCGGAAATTAAAGTGATTTGGTCACTCTAGGTGAGAGTGTTTAATGTGTGTAATCTGCGTAATCCCCCTTAATGAGGATTAAGGGAGGTATTTATAACCTCGGGAAACGTGCCAATCCTAGGTTTAGGTTAACCTTGGGCTGATTGGGCTTCCCTTGGAAGTTGGGCCTAGGTGGCCGACTTCTCCATTAGGCATGGAGTATGCCACGTGTCATGACATAATAGGTCCAGGGTGGACGAATAAGCGTGTGCCACGTGGTAAGCCCTGAGAGGTCCAACTGGGGGACACTTGGCAGGACCTGATTGGCCCACGTGGCGCATTCCAATTGGTGGGAGCAAAATCCCCTAATCATTTGCCCCTCACAGGTGGCACGTGACTGGTCACGTGTTACCTGTGACAGGTGTCGCCCTCTAACAGGCGACGACCTGCTATAGGTGTCACTCGGCGAAAGGCCGAGAGATTCTCCCGCCCAAATTTTGAATTCTGGAAGTGACCCTTCGCCTTCTCACTTTGCCTATATAAGGGAGTGTTGCCTTCGGTCATTTTCACACTTGAGAACTTTGTGAGAGAACATTCGGACCCCTGAACTTGCTCTGACATTTTGGACCCTTTCTGCTTACCGCCTGCTCTGACAAGCCGACTGCAAAGGATTTTCAGAACTTCATCAATCGTCACTCGTTCAGGTAACCGTCGGTTCTCTTACTCTTAATTTTCTCTTTACTTTATTCTTTTTTGAAATGGCACCACGGAAGTACACGACACGACCTAGGTTAGCGATCAGCCGATCACCGGGGCCGGCTGAATCTAGGACTAGGAGTGCCGCCTGCCCTTTTCTGGACCCATCTTTGCCCTTTATACAAAGTCCGACTGTATCTGTGTCTATGCAGAACATGATGGCCAGAACAAAAAAGACGGCTAGGATCTCGAACTCAGACGACTCCTCCCACCGGGTGCCGATTAGTGAAACATCTGACCAGGCGCCAGATGTGGAAGTGAAACAAAGCGGCTTGAAAGCCGGTAGTTCTGAGGGAGGAGTCAAAGTGACCCCTTCCCATTTTACAGTTGACAATTCTACATTCTCTCTTGCTCCTTTTAAAGGAGAGGAGGCGGGCCCCTCTGGGAGAGGGGAGGAGTCGTCCTCTTCGAACTCGTTAGAGGACGAATCCGAGTCTAGCTCTTCTGGCCATGCTTCTCTGGACACAGAAGAGAAAAACAGTCGCCTACAAGAGGCGAGGCTTTCTCACGCAGTTGAGAAGGGGGACAATTGGGCGGAGCCATCCGCCTCTCACCGAGAGAAAAATACCCCCTACTAATGCACGGTACCTCGGGGCCGGATCACGGCCATGCAAGAGAAAGTGGGGAGCTTTATCGCAAACCACACAATGGGTCCTGACTTTTTAGTGTTCGTGCTGGATCCAGAAGACACAGTCGTCTGGCCGGCTAGTACTAGTTATGATGGCGCCTGCTTTGGCTGCTACGAGGCGGCCATCAAGGCTGGGCTGCGCTTCCCACTACATCCGGCTGTTCAGCGGATCTTGGATGGGTATGAGTTGGGGTTATGGCAGTTAGCCCCGAACTCCTGGGTCAACGTACTCGGCTATGTGGCCGGGTGCGAACTGCACGGGGTGGAGTCGAACTTCGAGGCTTGCGCCCACATGAACTACGTCAGCCGGACCCCTAAGGCAGGCGGTACCGGCTGGTATCAATTGACGAGCCACAGGGGCTACCTCATGACAAGAGGTAAAGCAAACAAATGGAAGGACTGGCGGAGCACCTTCCGTATCATTGAGAGTTCAGACACAGAGCTGAACAAGCGCTTCAACAGGTGGAATAGGAATCCGCCCCTTCTTGCAGGCGGCCGCAGCATGCCGCCTGTTCCCCCCAAGGCTAAGAAAGAGATCCTAGATAAAGGACTCTTCAAAGTAGAGTCGAAGGTGAACTCTACTTCAGGGGTACGAGAGCAAGTACCCCTGCACTGCGTCCCGAGCTTCAAATGGCTCTACGACGAGTACTTTTTGGTCGCCTGTGGCCTCAGCAGTCGGTGCTCAAGAGGTAGCCGGCCTGTCGAATACTCTGTTGTTCCATGCATTTCTGTTATGACTTTTATTAACTTTGCTATTTATTTTTGCAGCGGACGCCATGAGCAAAATTACCGCCTCCAAGACTGCGGTGGCCATGTTGCGGGCCTCCATCATGCAACAGTCTTCAACCAAATACCCCAACAAGGGGGCACCCTTGGTGGGCTTCAAACCTTTCACTATCTTTTTGGAGTTGTGTTTATGCATATACTGACTCTTTTCTTCTTTTTTTAGACGGGCGCTCCAAGAGCTTCTTCTTCCCAACAACCGGACTCCAAGGCCCGGAGGACGACTGTTGCGAGCTCTCCTGATTCTGCCAGGAAACATGCGGCGGCTGAGAAACAGCCGGCCACTCCTTCCAAAACTTCAATTGGGCCGCCTAGAAGTATGAAGTTGTCCTTGTAAATTTTAGACTTGCTCCCTTCTTTACTAGGTCTAATCCGTTTGTCTATGCTTAATGCAGCCAGCCCTCAGGAGCCTGACTTGGTCGAGGTGGCCAAGTCTATGATCAAGGCCGTTCCTCCAGCTGAAAGGGAGGCGGTCAGGGGTGTCGGCACCCTTGACCTAGACGGGATTGCAGGAGTCCTTGCTGAGGTATACTTAACATTTTTTTGAGTGTTTGAATTCCAGGACGCCTTTTTTTTTTTTTTGTTTGGAAACTGACGCCTGTTTCCCTTTTTACTTAGGCCCTGCTCCGAGTAAACGGCCTCCGTAAGCCGCTTGACAGGAAGAACAAAGAGGTAAAGGCTGCAAAAGCTATGGCCGCCTCTGACTGTGATAAGGCAATGTTTCAAATTGCCCAAAATGAGGTTCTGACAATTGATATTCTTTATTATCAGGCGCAGGCTACCGCCGCTATCCGGGCTCAGTTAGAGGCGGCCCTGAAGAAGAATAGCGAGCTGGAGGCGACCATCAACAATCTCAAGGCCGAGCTGAGACCTCTTCGCCAAAAGATGTCCTCATACGACACCTTGTAGAAATCCTTGGCGGCTGTTAAGGAACGCCTGGTGACCTAGGAGAAGAGTCTTACTCAGGAGCTCTCGGAAAAGGCCGAGCAAGAAAAGAAAGAGCTGGTCCGGGAGATGATGGAAGACTCTGCTCAAATCCAGCGCATGACTTGGGGCCGCCTCTTCCCCAATGCCGACTTCGCCTCCTGGGAAAAAACGTACCGCCAGTGTTCTGATAGATATAATCAAGAGATCATGGCGGCTGCTGAGGACGAGGCGTTGGAGGAGGAGCAGCCGGTAGTGGCGCTTGTGCCGCTTGGGGGTAATGCATCGAAGAAGGATGCAGCTGAAGCCGAGTCCAGCAAAAAGAGTGCCGACCAGGCGGCAGCTGCTAATATTGAAGATCTGCCCCCTTCTTAAGCTTTATGTCTTCTTTCCACGGCTTGCGTGCCGTTTGTTTGTATTTACCCGGCCAGGGGGGCCGGGGCTCTGAATATTTGGCCGGTCTTTAATGACCGGCTTCCTTTTAATGAATATTTTTGTTTTTCTTCAAATTTGTTTAAGTATTGAATATTCTGATATCCAATTGCACATTATACCGACTGTTTTACATGACCGATAGTTGCAGACAGGTACGGATAGTTAGCCACGCCGCCTATGCCCCTGGACGACTGGCTGTCTGTTTCCAGGCTAGGCGATCAGTCGGCCATTTATCCAATCGGTATTCGACTCATTTTAAAGACTGGATCCCCTTTAGGCAGGCGGTCCTGTCATTTGTAAAATTAACCAAGTAGGAAAGTGGTTTCCTACCTGTCATGTTTTTAGGCTAGAGACTTTAGGCAATCTAGGCCGACTGTTCCCCGCCACATTTAATCTAGTGTGAACAGGTACTATATGAACACCTTTTTAGTTTCATACTAAATTTTTAAGGAGTGACCAAGTAAACATGATTGTTACCTAGTCGCCGAGTGACTGAGTAGTAGAGGTTTCAAGCGGTGGGTACCGGTTACTCCCCTTTATTCGCCAATGTTTGTTGGCTATTAACTCATAAGATACCGACTGTTCTTATCCCAAGTAGTCTAGTCGGTTGGTTGACACGGATGGTTACTGCGAACACTTGTTTGACCTGATTAGTCAGTTAAGTGAGAGGTATCCTTGTCCGGGAAACAGCTACGTGGTTGTCTTGTTTAGACAGTCGTATAGGTGCCGTGTAATGATTTTATAGAACAATGTTCCACCCAAAAGGGAGCTGCTCTCTGCGACGAATTTCATCCGGATGGATGCCGTCGGACGCCTGCTATAACGTTGGGACAGGTCGAATTGAATTTTTATATTTTGATCAGTTGGCTTGACGCCTGGTCTGATCATTTTAGCCATGAGCCTTTTATAGTTCTTGGTGAACTCTATTATGGGAGAGTAGCCGGTTGAGTGAAACAAGCGGCGTGCCCCTCTTAAGTAAGAATAAAAATTAAACATGGAGAGTAGCCGACTGTTTGTCAGTAGGCATGCCCCTCTTAGGTAAAAATGAAAACTAAATATGGAGAGTAGCCGACTGTTTGTTAGTAGGAGTGCCTCTCTTAGTACAAAATTGAATGAAACAACAAACTTTTATTAAGTAGCCCTTGACTATTTACATCATTCAAAAGAAATATTTCTTAAGATTATCTACATTCCAAGTTCGAGGCAACGGTTGGTCGTCTGGTGTTTCCAGACGGTAGGTACCGTCCCTGACCTCTTCATAGATTCGGTAGGGTCCTTCCCATTTGGGAGTTAGTTTGCCAGACTCATTAGCCCTACCAACTGCTTCCATTTTTCTAAGTACAAAGTCCCCCACTTTGAGTGGACGCCTGTGTACTTTTTTGTTGTATGATCTAGTCATTCTCAGGCGGTAAATTTCATGGCGCAAGACAGCATTGCCCCTCCTTTCAGGGAGTGAGTCTAATGCCAGGCGCATGGCTTCCCAGTTTGCCTCTTCGTCATATAGCATTACTCGAAGAGTCAGCTCGTAGTGTTCTATTGGAAGAACAGCTTCCGCACCATAAGTTAGGAGGAATGGAGTTTCTCCAGTCGCCCCTTTTTCAGTCGTCCTAATGGCCCAGAGAACATGTGGTAATTCATCCGCCCATAGGCCGCCTGCTCGTTCAATCTTTTTCTTGAGACCGCCTGTGATGATTTTATTAAAGGCTTCTACCTGGTCGTTTGCTTGTGGACGGCCGACAGTTGCAAAGTAGTGTGCAATTCCTTGGTCACCCAACCAGCTTTTGAGAACAGGCGTCTCAAATTGGGGACCATTATCAAAAACCATAGACATGGGAACCCCGAACCGAGTGATGACATTTTTCAAAATGAATGAAATTACATCCTTCGTCTTGATTCCCTTTACAGCCTCCGCCTCTACCCATTTAGTGAAGTAGTCGACTGCAAAAAGTATGTATCTCCTTCCGCCTGTAGCAGGCGTATATGGACCCAGAATATCCATGCCCCACTTAGCAAACGGTAGTGGGCTACGAATGGTAGTGAGGTCAGTAGCCGGACGGTGAATTAGTTTGCCAAACCTTTGGCACTTGTCACATTTTTTCACCATCTCCATTGCATCTGCTTCTAAAGTAGGCTAAAAGTAGCCCTGCCGCCTTGCCCGTTGAGTAAGCGTCCTACCGCCTATATGGGAAGCACAGTAACCAGAGTGAAGATCGTCTAATATCTCTCGCCCCTTTTCTGGAGTAACACACTTCAAGAAGGGTTGAAGGTACCCCCTTTTGTGAAGTTCTCCCTTTATCATTTCAAAACTGGTTGCTCGTTTTTTTAGTGCTGCCGCCTGTTGATGATCATCCGGCAGGGTACCGTTTGTCAGATATGCCCTGATTGGATCCATCCAGGTTGAGCTTCTGTCTAGGATTCCAATAGGGTCTTCCTCGATGCTTCTCTTCTCCATTACTTCCCAAAAAACAGTTCGAGGAGTATCACAAGAAGCGGATGATGCTAATTTTGAAAGTGCATCCGCCTGGTTGTTTTCTGATCTCGGCACTTGAGTCAGACGAAAATCTTCTAGGGATCCGATCGCCTGTAAATACTTGATCATGGCCGGATGGGTTGCTTCGTATTCTCCATTATACTGACTCACTATCAATTGTGAATCGGAACAGGCGTCTATCTTTCGTGCCCCTACCGCCTTGCACATGCGGATTCCAGCTAGTAAAGCTTCATATTCTGCCTCATTGTTTGAGGCCTGAAAACTGAAGCGTAGAGCATACTCGTACCTGTCGCCCTCTGGCGACTGACATATGACGCCTGCTCCACAACCATTTGATGAAGAGCTTCCATCCACATATACCTTCCAGACTTGGTCTGGATCTCGAGAATCAGGGGGACGAGTCATCTCAACAATAAAGTCAGCAAAGGCTTGCCCCTTCACTGCTTTTCTAGGCTCTAAAGTAACTTCGAGGCTCTGTATTTCTATGGCCCATTTGATCATTCGGCCTGACGACTCCATGGTGGTCAGTGGCCGCTTGATAGGTTGATCTGTATACACGACGACTGTATGTGCCAAAAAGTAGGGCTTCAATTTTTTCACAGCCATGAAGAGTGCAAGACCAAATTTCTCCACTAAGGGATACCTCAACTCGGCATTTTTCAGTACATGACTGACAAAGTAGACCGGGAGCTGACAGCCGTCTCTTTCAGCAAGAAGAACAGCGCTTAACACATGATCAGAGACGGCCAGGTACATGTAAAGTACTTCTTTGGGTAAAGGGCTGACCAGCCTCGGCAAGGAATGCAAGTGAACTTTCAATTTCTGGAAGGCCGCCTCAGCATCCGGCCCCCATTCAAACCTTGCCTTCTTCTTAATTGCCTGGAAAAAGTATAGGCATTTGTCGCCTGATCGGCTTAGAAATCTTCCCAAGGCCGCCAGACAACCTGTTAACTTCTGAACCTCTCGGATGGTACGAGGCGACTGCATGTCTATGACCGCCTGCACCTTCTCAGGGTTCGCCTCTATTCCTCTCTGATTGATAAGGAATCCGAGAAATTTCCCAGACTCAACTCCAAAGACACATTTCTTGGGATTGAGCATGACATGGTGCCGCCTTAGTGTGGCGAAAGTTTCTCGGAGGTCCGACAAATGATCTTTCTGAAGTTTAGACTTGACAATCATATCATCAATATATGCCTCGACATTTCTCCCAATCTGATCAAAGAACACAGTGTTTATCATTCGCTGGAAAGTGGCCGGGGCATTCTTAAGACCAAACGGCATGACCGTGTAACAGTATAACCCTTGATCTATGACGAAGGCCGTCTTCTCCTGATCTTTCTTCCATATAGGAATTTGATGGAAACCAGAGTAGGCGTCCATAAAACTCATCAAAGAATGGCCGACTGTTGAGTCGACCAGGTTATCAATTTTAGGCAGAGGGTAACTGTCTTTGGGGCACGCCTTGTTTAAGTCTGTGTAGTCTACACACATTCGCCAGGTGCCATTCGACTTTTTAACAAGCACCACATTTGCAATCCAGTCTGGGAAGTAACATTGCCGGATGAACCCTGCATCAAGTAATTTTTTAACTTCGGCGGCTGCCGCCTGACTTCTTTCTTCGCCATGGTTCCGCTTCTTCTGCCTTACCGGCTTCTTTTTCGGATCCACGGCCAGTTTATGTACCGCCAGATCAAGACTAATGCCTGGCATTTCATGGACTTCGAATGCAAAGATGTCCTAGTATTCTTTCAATAGTTTGTGAAAGTCGTCACCCAGGACCCTTAGAGCAGTCGTCCCAACTTTGACTGTTCTGTCAGGACGCGAGTCATCTAAGATCAGGTCCATATGCTCACCAGCCGGCTGAGGGCGGAATTCATCCGACCGCTCCTCTGCCAATGATTGCTATTTTATGTCTTTTCTTACGGCCCCCGTCTAGGATGCCTTTCTCTTCTTGCCGCCTGCTTCTTGAACAGGCGCACTCTCCTTGACATTGTCAAGGTCTATTTTTCCACCACTCGACCCAGCGGCCATAACAGTGGGCTTGACATCCGAGAGATAGCACTCTCGGGCCATCCTCTGATCTCCCCTTAGGGACCCGACTGTTCCATTATCCCTCTCAAACTTGAGCAACATAAGATATAGGATTATAACAGCCTTGGAATTATTTAGGGTTGGTTGTCCCAGAATCACGTTTTAGGCCGAGAGTTCTTCTACTACCAGGAACCGGACTACCATGTATCGTCCTTCCCCTTTTTCACCCAAGCGGATGGGTAAATTCCCTCGTCCCACTAGGTGGACGACTCCTCCTCCAAACCCTACTAAAGGGTGGGATGCCGGATGTATGCAATCAGTCTGATATTTTAGTTTCGACAGACATTTGCTACTGATGAGATATGAGGAGCTTCCGGTATCTGTGAGGATTCGGCCAATTCTCTGGTTGGCCACTTTACATTCAATAATGATAGGGTCGTCATGCGGCCCTCTTAACCCTTCTAGATCTTCTTCAGTGATGACAATCTCAGGAAATGAATATTTGGAGGGCCTTTCTTGGTGAACGGAATTTACATCTAGCCGTCTAATATTGTCTTTGTTGCCCCTAATAGTGGGGTCGCCTCCTGAGAAGCCGCCTGCAATGGTGTAGACGACTACATCATCTGTATCGGAGCTGTCGGCCTGTTGATTCTTTTTGGCCGACTGCTTTTTCGAGGAAGTGTTCCCCGTAGATTTCTTGACATAAGTGTCAAGATCGCCTTGCTCAGCCAGGCGGTCCAGATACCGCATGAGACTGATGCATTCATTGGTGTGATGACCAACATCTTCATGATAATCACAGAATTTTTCTTGGTTCCGGTTGCTTGCAGAACCCTTCATGGGGACCGGCTTCTCAATTGAGATCCGCCCCTTGATTTCCTTTAGGATAAATTGGCTATCCTTGTTAAACGCATACTTTGGGGAGTATGGTTTGAATTCTTTTTTCTTCTTCTGGGCCGGCTGTTTAGAGGAATCAGCCGCCCAAACCTCTTTTCTCTTCTCATCTTTGTTTGACGACTGTTTCTGTCGTCCTTCTCTTTTGTCGGACCTTTTCCCATCTGACTGTTTTACCGTACTACAAAGATCAGTCGCCTGTATATAGGCTTCCGCTTCAATCAAGGCCTCTTGAAGAGTCGCCACCCTCTTTCGGACCAAATCAAATTTGAAGGTCGACCCGTCTTTGAGACCTCTGAAAAAGTCAGTATAGGCTACTTCATTCGGTAACCCTTGAATCTGTATTCTCATCAGGTTAAACCGCCTGATGTAAGAACGAAGCCCCTCCTTCTCGCCCTGCTGAATCGTTCCTAAATCAAGGGTCGTCTTCTTCGCAGGGATGTTCATGGCGAAGTTGGAGGTGAATAAGTAAGCAAGCGTCCTGAAGTTATTTACACAACCAGTCGGCAGGTTGTCGAACCATTGTTGTGCGATTCCTTTGAGAGTCGCTGGGAAACACTTGCACCAAGTGGGGTCATCCAACCCTTGAAAGTACATCAGGTTGGTGAATGCCATCAGATGGTCTTCTGGGTTAGTAGTGCCGTCATAGGCGCCTACTAATACATTTTTCACTTTGGCCGGCTGAGCGGCTTCAGTAATTTCCTTGGAGAAGGCCGACGGCTGTTCGCCAAGTCTAAGCAACCGTAGCTGCCAGTCCATAGGTTGGACTTTTTTTGCTGCATGCCCAACCAAACGGAGGTGGCTGCAAAAAATACTATTGTTGCGGTACAAACGGTAAGTTTGGTACCGCCTGGTCGCTATGAAAGCCGGACTGACGGGAGGTGCCGCCTGACTGACTCTCATGATACGGCTGAGTATGCCTCATCGAGGTATTGCGCAGACTGTCATGGAAGTTTGAAGTAGAGGCAGACTCTGACAATCGGTCACTCCTCTTCTGCTCTAGCAGTAGCCGAGCATCTGTGTATGTTTTCCTCGACCCGTCCGCCTGAATATGACGAACAGGTTTCCTCTTTCCTGGAGTAGGAAAACGGTATTTTGTGAAATCAAGGGCAGGCGGCTCCCACTTCCTAGATTCAGGATGAGGGGTCGCCTCTCGCCCTTGAACTGTCTTCCTCTTCCGTGAAGTGGAGGGTTTCTTAGCCGACTGCTCCTTGTCCAGAGCAGGCGGCTTCTTGTTGATCAACTCTTGAATTTCTCCCTTGAAGTCCCTCATGAAGGTCATGAGTTCGTTCCTTGTGATGGGAGCAGACCCATCAGTCGGCTGCTGCCGAACAGGCGATGTGCCTGCTGGCTCACTTCCAGTTTGAAGATGTTCCCGTTCCCTCCTTTCGGTATGACGGGTACGTCGGGCCCTTAGGGTCCCGTCTGAAGCTGTGTGAGCTTCAACTTCAAATTCATTCTCAGTATCGTGGTCCGACTTAACTAGAGGGTCGTCTAGGGGACGTCTCTCTTCAGGAGCCGGTACACACGTGGATGCGATCTCAGAAGTACTCTCCCCACAGACGGCGCCAATAATGTTTCGGGGTTTTCTGATGTCCTGCGGGAGAGTTACAATTCCGAGACTGGAACCGGACGCCTGTACCTGCAAAAAAAAACGGATGCTCCGGATGATTGGAGATCCGCCTCCGACGGTCAAGTTAGTACTTGATTAAGGAGTAATTAATGCGGAAATTAAAGTGATTGGGTCTCTCTAGGTGAGAGTGTTTAATGTGTGTAATCTGCGTAATCTGCGTAATCCCCCTTAATGAGGATTAAGGGAGGTATTTATAACCTCGGGAAACGTGCCAATCCTAGGTTTAGGTTAACCTTGGGCTGATTGGGTTTCCCTCGGAAGTTGGGCCTAGGTGGCCGACTTCTCCATTAGGCATGGAGTATGCCACGTGTCATGACATAATAGGTCCAGGGTGGACAAATAAGCGTGTGCCACGTGGCAAGCCCTGAGAGGTCCAACTGGGGGACACTTGGCAGGACCTGATTGGCCCACGTGGCGTATTCCAATTGGTGGGAGCAAAATCCCCTAATCAAGAACGACAATGTGATACCTTGAGGATTTTTTTTTAGGGTGGAGTTAGCATGAATAAGGCATTTGCCATTGATAATGGTTATTAGAACCTCATTATAGTATGATTTAGATGATTAATTTTAATAAGTAGCCAATGCTACAGAGTTATTATTTGGGATTGATACCTTTATTTAAGTTATAATAAGAAGTTGTTATTTTATTATTAAAAGCCTTATTTTACTTTTATTTGTGAGTAAGAGCAAGTTTAATTTTTGTGATCATATAATTTTGGGGAGAATTTCTTTGTCTATGATTAAATTCAGTAAGAGTGGCGCGAGATGGGGAAATTATTTTCTTAACTTCACTTAATCCTGCGTATGAATCGTGTTTATATTGTGCGGTTTTGCTTGGGACAAGGGGGTGCAATCTCAAAGTACCCTTTTGAACCAATTTATGTGAAAAAATTTAATATTATGATTCAATGAATATATATGTGTGAATAGTATTTGGGTTTTATTTAAAATGGAGTGCATATTTATTCTATTTAAGGCGTAGAGCTAGAATAGCTGAGAACGCTGCCTTAGCTGATGCTATTCGTTTGTTTGCTGAAAATCCGAACCAAAATCGGGAAGACCAAGTCGACCCCCAAGCAGAGATGTTTAAGAAGCTTGCCCAGGTTAGGCCACTAGTTTTTAAGGGAGATGTTGACCCTACTTTCCTAGAAAACTAGATTCGAGAGTTTGACAAGCTGTTCGTGGCACTCAATTGTCCTGAAAGTATGAAAGTTGACTAGGCCGCTATGTACCTTATGGACGAAGCTGATATCTAGTGGAGAGAAAATGCTGTGATCGTTAGGGCCAAACCTAACTTTGGATGGGAAGTGTTTAGGGTAATTTTACCCCGCCACGTGGTCCAACCAAAGGATGACACGTGTCAACTTCAGGGTGGCCCAAAGTGGACCAATCTCTGCCTGACACGTGTCACTCCAGAAATCAGGGGGAAAAGGCGGCCTTCAGGCCCAAATCCCGAGAAAACCGCAAAGCGACGCAGCCCATTGATTAGGGTTCAGTGACCTAATCAGGGGCACAAATCTCAAAGACCCTATAAATAGGGAGATATCCCTCTTTTTGAGGGCACGTTTTACCATTCATTTAAAACAGTCCCTGTGATAGAGACATATGAGCTTGGAATCCAAGCAGATACCCACTTAATTTTCCGCATCTTTTTCTCTCCCTACAAGTTACTAACTTGTGCGTCGGAGGCGGAGCACCACCCAACCGGTGTCTCCGTTTGTTTTGTAGGTACAGCTCCCGCCAGATCAGTCTTCGTGTTGTAACTCTCCCGAGGGACAAAAACACCCAAAACATTTGGCGCTGTCTGTGGGGAGAGTACCTCGAAGATGGTTCAAGATTCTGTACCCCCTAACCGTCTGGGCGAAGACCCAGAAGTCTTTACAGACCAGGAGGATGAAGATCCCCAGGTCGAAACCTTTACAGCCGATGACGGCTGTAGACACCTATTTGTGTCTCCCCAAAACCAAACCCAGTGATGAGTGCCTTTCACGTCGAATCAATATCGAATGAAACGAATGTGTTGAAAGGTCTAGTGTTGCGGAAAGTTTTATTTCTTTTCTCTTCTCTCTGTTTTTAAAAAATTATTTTAAGAAAACAGCCAATCCAGTTTGGTTGGTCCATGATATGGGTCCAATAGTGGTGTAGTTGGATGGGGCTTGCAAAGACCTTTCCAACGATATATTATAAGCTCAATTCCGATGAATATTGAGGAAGTTATGGCAAATTTACTAAACTGGGCCCGGTTTGAGTTTTAAGTACGGCCCAATGATCTAGGGGAGGGCCTAATATGATTTATCATTCCTAATGTAATTAGGAATGGTTTTGGTCTTCTAGAACATTCTAGAAGGTTTTATCATTCTTAATTCAATTAGGATTCTTTAGAGTTTTAATCAAGATCAAATATCATTTTCGACTGAAATTATATTATTTTATTTTCCAGTACGGGAAATTTATCAGATTTTCGAAAACGCGTTGAAATACAATTTGGCGTCCAACCCCAGGCCTTGGCGCCTGGAATCAGGATTGGCGCCAGACGCCAGCCATTGGCGCCTGGCGCTAGCCACTGGTCCTGGCGCCAATGAGCCAGGGCTGGCGCCAAGGTGGTTTTGCGATCTTCAGATTCTGTTTTGATAAAATAATCTTTTTTTGGATGTTTTTCTCTATAAATATCGTATCAAAACTCTGTTTTCATGGACGAATTCACCATCTATCTTCACCATCTACCATCATCATTCATCAACAATCTCTTTACAAAATTATTTATCAACTCTCTTCATCTTCATCATTCATTCATCAATTTTCAATAACATTAATCTTTTAGCATTCTTTTCTAAACCTTGCTTTTCATACAAAATTCCGCATTCACAAGATCTAGAAGCACCTAGCCATATTCGAAGTTGCCTTCGCCCTAGACGTGAAAGGTTTAATTTCTGAGGGTTTGGTCCCAAATCTCTCTTTCAATTATTTAATTGTTTTGATTATTATTTTCCTTGAAGTTACTAACTTGTGTATTTTGTAATTAGAAAGAGGTACGAGGCATCCAAGTAAGTACTTTAATGGTTTAATTGATTTATGATGTAGATATCATGCTTAGATTGTTATTTATGTTTCCTAGTATCATGTCTAGGGTATCTTTAATTTTAAGTATGATAAAGTATGATGCTTCCTATGTTCTTTCTAATACTTATGATTATGATTATGATTTATTATGATTATTTATTATGTTGCTTGATATGCATATTATTTTATTATTGTTATTGCTTGATCACCTTTTATTGCAGGTTAAAGGGAATTGGTATTTGCAATCACGCTTAATAAGATAATTAATAATCTTGTTAGGTTAATTGTGATTATAATTCAAGTGATCGCCAATAATAGTTTATTTGTGCATTAATATTCAACCAACATAGAGAAACAGGTTTAGGGTTAATCCTATTGATTGTATGTTAGTCAGAAAGCGCACATGAATACGAGTAGAATAAAGTAGAGGCCTATTATTAGGGCAGGTTCAATCTCTTTTAGGTTGGATTTGTACCATCATCCCCAAACCCTTATTTGGTTCATGACCTTATGGAGTTGGCGATCTCTTGGATCGTTAAGGGGTGTAACCTTCACCTCGTGAACGGTTTACAAGTTCCTTAAAAACTTGTTGGCGACTCTTTTGCTCTATCTTCTTCCCTTTTGGACGCCACCGTACTTTAGTTTATGAACACAGTGGGGTTCAAGCTGGTGGGATTTTTAAGGCTTGAAAATATTCCCTACAATGGCTCTCTCAGAATCAAGCGCAGCCGGCCTAGAGAGACTCTGGAGTGGGGTGCCTCCCAGGCGGGTGCAAGTCGAACCCCTGGGCAGCCGAAAGGGGAAACCCATACGGCCACAAGATCAGCACCGGTCACCTGAGACGAACTCATGAGGTTCATGACAAGTTTCAAGGGTGAAATTAAAGAGCTGATCACCCAGAGCCGGGATGGCCCAAGTAGATATCAGTCGGCCAAGAAGGCTCCTCTGGAAAAGGGGAAGTCAGTCAAAGATCGGCAGCCAACTCCCCATCGAAAGGAGAAGGAAGCCGGGACCAATGATTGGTCCAAGATTCTTCTTCCTAAGAGGAATAACAATAATACCCGCCAAACTCAACAGCCGGTGGGAAGTAAAAAGTCATCTCTTGATGCCCGGGAAATAATCAACCGGAAGAGAAATCAACAGCTTTCTGAGTCGGCTTCAACGTCGAACTTCCCTGACAGGTTCAACAATACTTCTGCAAGGAATGCTCTCTACCTGCATGAGAGCCAGACAGGTGGTAATACCGTCCATTCTGGCCCTCATATGATTGGAACTGTGCCGTATGTACAGGTTTACGGTCAGTATCCCCCTCACTTCATGCAGCCGGCCCTCTTCGGGGGTCAGGCGGCATATCAAAATGTCCAGCCACTGGATTGGCAGCTCCGTCTGCTACGCCTGGGTGAACAACCTTCTGCGTTCACCCGGGAGATAACCGAGGCAGCACAACCGGCCAAGGTTAAGAATGTATTGGTAGGTACCTATGATGGTACCACCAACCCAGAAGATCACCTTATGGCATACACCAACCTCATGTACCTACAGGGGTTGGATGATGCCACCTGGTGTCGATGCTTCCCGGCTACATTGAAGGGCATTGCCCCAACAATGGTTTGTCAACTTGCTAGCCGGGTCCATTGACAATTTCAAGAAGCTCGCCTTTCTGATTGCTTCCAACTTCTCAATGAACATCCCTGCTAAGAAAACAAGCCTTGATTTGAGCACCATTAAGCAGGGGGAGAGAGAAGGGATGTGCTACTATGTCAGGCGGTTCAATCTGATTAGAATTTAGATTCAAGGACTGTCTGATGTGGTAGCCTTTACAAACTTTTTCAAAGGTCTGAGAGACGGGTCAACTTTTAAGTTCGACCTAGTCAGAAAAGGGGCTTTCACCTTATAGGCGGCCCCGAGGGAGGCGGAAAGCTACATTCAAGCTACCGACCTCTACTCACCTGGTAACCAGTCGGACTCCAAGTCCGACACAGAAAGTCAGCCGGTCTGCTCAGCCGGCCAAAAATAAAGAAGAGAGCAAGAAAAGAAAAGAAATCTGGGCGGTTATTGACTCTTACTAGCCGTCCTAGAAGAAAAAGAAAGAGTTTAAACCGTACGTTCCTAAGTACGAGTTTAACAAGGACTGCAACTCCATCCTCATGGAAATCAAGGACCGGTTGTCCATAGAGAAGTCGAATCCAATGAAAAGTTCCATTTAGTCAAGGAACAAGAACAAACTCTGCCAATACCATGAGGAGGTTGGCCATGACACCAACGACTGCTTCAGCCTACTACGGGCGTTGGACCGTCTGGCTGACAAGGGGATGTTGAAGTTTTACATTTCCAAGTCCCCAGCCGGGGCAAAGAGAAGAACAAGGGTCAGTCATCCAAGACTACCCCCTAGCCTGCTAGTAGCTCGGATACCGACAAGGAGCCGGTCTACACAATAGCAGGCGGGTTCTCCTGTGGTGGCCCTACCATCCGGGGCACCAAGAGCCATTATTGAAAGATGGACAAGGATGATGATGAGCAGGCGTCCGTAAGCACCTACTTCCCAGATGTCTTGACCAATGAGAAGGACAGGGGCAGCGTCCGCCGTCCGCATGATGACCCGGTCGTCATTGAATGTAAGGTTTCCAACCAGCTGGTTGGAAGAATCCTTATTGACACCGGCAGCTCATCAGACATCATCAGCCTCCGGTGCCTGCAAAAGCTGAAATACAACGTCAGCAGCATGCATCCGGTCACCCACCCCTTGGTTGGTTTTGGGGGTGGGATGGTCTACCGAGCCGGAAGAATTGACTTACCCATCCGGCTGGGAGAGATGGGCCAAGGACGACATATTGTCGTCAGATTCTTGGTCGTTGAGGAGTTGACCTCTTACAACATTATCCTTGGCCGGCCAACCCTCAACGTAGCAAAGGAAGTAATCATCCCGTCTCTCATGCTCATCAAGTATGAGAGGGATGACGACACTGTTGGTTCCCTGAATGGGGATCAGAAGACGTCCCGAGAGTGCTATCTCTCAGCCGTCAGAGACACTGTGGCCCCAGGCGGCCAGGATCCAATAGACCTTGACAATGTCAAGGATGCCGACCCAGCACCTGCCCCACCAGCAGTCGGGAAGAAAAGAAAGGCACCTCTTCTGGTGGAGGTGAAGAAAGAGAAAAAATAGCAATCACTGACCGGTGAACGGTCAGACGAGCTTCGTCCCCAACCGGCTGGTGAAAACATTGATCTCGTTCTGGATGACAACCGTCCAGAACGTACTGTAAAGGTTGGGACGGTTGCTCACGCTACCTTGGGTGCAAGCTTGCACCTTCTGCTGAAGGAATTCAAAGACATTTTTGCCTTTGAAGTGGAAGAGATGCCAGACGTCAGCCCGGATCTCGCTGTCCACAAACTCGCCGTGGATCCTAAAAAGAAGCCCATCCGACAAAAGAAAAGAAACCACAGCGAGGAAAGAAGTTAGGCGGCAGCTGCCGAAGTCAAAAAGCTGCTAGACGCCAGGTTCATTCGGCCCTGTAAATTTCCCGACTGGGTGGCCAATGTGGTCCTTGTTAAGAAACCGAATAGGACCTGGCGCATGTGTGTTGATTACACAGACCTCAACAAGGCGTTTCTAAAGGACAATTACCCGCTTCCAAAGATCGACAGTCTGGTCGATTCTACAGCCGGTCACGCCTTGATGAGTTTTATGGATGCCTACTCCGGCTTCCATTAGATACCTCTATGGAAAAAGGATCAAGAGAAGACGGCCTTCGTCACTGATCAGGGGTTATTCTGCTATACCGTGATGTCGTTTGGCTTAAAAAATGCGCCTGCCACCTTCCAATGGATGATTAATACGGTCTTCATTAATCAAATTGGGAGGAATGTGGAGGCGTACATTGATGACATGATAGTCAAATCCAAGCTACAGACGGATCACCATGCTGATCTCCGAGAAACATTCACTACCCTCAGGCGGCATAAGGTCATGTTAAATCTAAAGAAATGCGTCTTTGGTGTTGAGTCTGGGAAGTTTCTCGGATTCCTGATTGATCAAAGGGGGATAGAGGCTAACCCCGAAAAGATACAAGCGGTGATTGATATGAAGTCACCCCGTTCTGTCAAGGAAGTTCAAAGACTCACCGGTTGCCTGGCCGCCTTGGGGAGATTCCTAAGCCGGTCAGGCGACAAATGCCTTTACTTCTTCCAAGCAATCAGGAAGAAGACCAGGTTTGAATGGAGGGATGATGCTGAGGCGACATTCCAGAAGTTGAAAGAGCATTTACGTTCTCTACCTAGGTTTGTCAGTCCTTTGCCTAGGGAGACGTTGTACATGTATTTAGCCGTCTCAGATCATGCCCTCAGTGCCGTTCTCCTTGCTGAGCGAGACAGCGTGCAGCTCCCGGTTTAATTCATTAGCCATGTTCTCAAAATTTCTGAACTCCGGTACCCCATGGTTGAAAAATTTGGCCTTGCTTTGTATATGACATTCAAAAAGCTGAAGCCTTACTTTTTGGCACATCCGATGGTGATTTCCACCGACCTGCCACTCAAGCGGCCAATGTCTACCTTGGAGTCATCCAGGAGAATGTTGAAATGGGCTATTGAAATTCAAAGTCTTGAAATCACTTATGAACCAAGAAAGGCAGTGAAAGGTCAGGCGTTTGCCGACTTCATTGTTGAAATGACCCGTCCGGTGGCTCCGGATAATCTTGATCAGGTTTGGAAAGTGTATGTAGACGGGAGCTCTACAAAGAACGGCTGTGGTGCAGGTGTAATCTACGAGTCTCCAGAAGGAGACAGATTTGAGTATGCACTACGCTTCAAGTTCCAGGCCTCTAATAATGAGGCGGAATATGAAGCCCTGCTATTCGTCATCCGTATGTGTAAGGCGACGGGGGCCATGAAAATTGACGCCTACTCTGATTCACAATTGGTCGTTAGCTAGTATGAGGGAAAATATGAAGCAACTCATCCGACCATGATCAAATATCTTCAGGCAGTCAAAGAAGAGGCTGGGGCACTTGAGGAATTCCGTCTAAATTAAGTGCCTAGGTCGGAAAATAACCAGGCGGATGCGTTGTCAAAACTGGCATCTTCCACCTACCATGATACGCCTCGGTCAGTCTTCTGGGAAGTTCTTGAAAAAAGAAGCATCTATGAAGATCCCATTGGAATTCTGGATCGAAGCTCTACCTGGATGGATGGCATCCGAGCCTATCTTTCATACGGTACGCTTCCTGATTCGCCATAGGATGCAGCCGTCCTGAAGAAGTGAGCTGCGGGCTTCGAGTTGAGAAACGGAGAACTCTTCAAGGCGGGGTTTCTTAAGCCTCTGTTCAAGTGTGTCACCCTAGAAAAGGGGAAGGAAGTTCTCGAAGACTTGCACTCGGGATTCTGCGCCTCTCACATAGGCGGCAGGTCCCTAGCCGTCAGAGCCAGACGACATTATTTTTGGCCCACTCTTGAGGCAGATGCCAAGGAGTTGGTGAAGAAATGTGACAAGTGCCGAAAATTTGGCAAACTTATTCACCGTCCGGCTACTGATCTGACGGCCATCCACAGCCCAATCCCGTTTGTAAAATAGGGCATGGACATTCTAGGTCCTTACTCGCCTGCTCCAGGCGGTAAGCGCTACATCTTGGTGGCTGTGGATTATTTCACCAAGTGGGTGGAGGCTGAGGCGGTTAAGAACATCAAGACCTCATACGTAATTTCCTTCATATGGAAGAACATTATCACCCGGTATGGGGTACCTATGTCTATGGTGTTCGATAATGGTCCTCAGTTTGAGACGCCTCAGCTAAAAACTTGGTTGGGAGATCAGGGGATCTTAAGCTGTTTTGCATCTGTCGGCCGGCCCCAACCAAACGGCCAAGTTGAAGTCTTCAACAAACTAATCTAAGACGACATTAAGAAGAAAACTGAAAGAGCCGGTGGCTTGTGGGCAGAGGAGTTAATCCATGTCCTATGGGCCATCCGGACAACAGCAAAAGGGGCAACCGGTGAAACCCCATTTCTCATGGTTTACGATGCTGAAGCCGTCTTGCCCATCGAACATTACGAGCCGACTCTCAGAGTCATGCTATATGATGAAGAGGCAAACTGGGAAGCAATGCGCCTGGCATTGGAATCACTCCCAGAACACAGGGGCAATGCCGCCTTGCGTCATGAGATTTACCGTCTGAGAATGACCAGAGCCTACAACAAGAAGGTACACAAGCGTCCCTTGAAAGTTGACGACTTATTGTTACGAAAAATGGAGGCAACCGGTAGGGCTAATGAGCTGGGAAAGCTAACTCCAAATTGGGAAGGCCCTTACCGGATCTATGAAGAAGTAAGAGGCGGCACCTACCACCTGGAAACTCCAGACGGCAGGCGCCTTCCTAGAACTTTGAATGTAGACAATTTGAAAAAATACTACTTCTGAGAACCAGTTTTTTGTAAACAAAGTCAATTAATGAGAATTCAGACTTTGTTTGCAAAATCATTTTCGTTTCTCCGCCTGGGTAATACTCAGATGGATCCTTTGTTGATTTCACTAGGTTTGATACCTAGTATGAATTGATAATTGTATGTCCGTCTGAGTAATCTTATTTGTTTAAAATAACTAAGTTTGACACTTAGTGTAAATTTAATGTCGTAACAATCCGATTAAAAATTAAGCACAAAAACTCTTAGTGGCTATACAACCGGTCTCAAACAAGACCAAAGGCTTAAATGGCCGGATGGTTGCTTATTTTATAAAACCGCCTGTCCTTATCTAAACAAAGGCGTTCGACGACACCCCTCCGGGTGCAATCGTCGCAGAGAACAGACTATCTGTCGGTTCTACGTACCTATGCAGACGGCAAAAATTGAACGACCACATTGGTCAACTCAGAGCCGTCTGACTAGAATGATCTGTAAAGAACGACCAAGTTACCGATTACCGGATTCCCCTAGGCATTAGTTGGTCACCGGCTGAAGTTCTCACAGGCTATTTATCCCAAAGCTGCACTTTCTATCCCCATTGGGGCAAAAGAATTATGCAATGGCTATGAAATCTCTACCAAGACGGACAAACTCCGTCTGGGTAGTGATTGGAACGCCTGTTGGTGTACGGCTGTGCACTTAGTTTGGGGCAATCACCACTGTGATTGATTGACTTACAAACGTATCATGCTCTTTGCATCATCAGACATTCCCAAGTCAATCAACAACTCCATCTGAAACCATCCACACAGTCGTTCAGGGGCAAGGACAGTCAGGATTTTGATAAGCTCGACAAAAAATCGCCGTATGCTTTTGATAAGTTAGGAAAAAATGCAAAAATTGAGATTCAAACGCAAACGCAAAATGATTAAAACCGACTCAGTCGGTGCATTCATTAAAATTACGGACCCCGTCCAGGAGAAAAGAGAAATTGTTAATTAACCCGGCTCCATAGCCGGTAAATACAAAGATACTCGGCTCGCAGGCCGGAAAAGTAAGTTTTGGCATACTGCCGCAGAATCAAAGAAAAGATAAAAGAGATTGGCATACTGCCGCTGAAAGATCACTTATGGCCTGCAGGCGGTGCCTCCTGGTCCTCTTCCTCATCATCTGAGGGAATCTCTTGTGCTACACCTGGACCAGGTAGCTCAGGCGCGGGGAGCTCATTGTTGGAGTTGACCCAGGCATCAAAGGACTCAGGCTCTAGCTCACCTGTGTCTCTCAAGTACACCACGTACTTGGCATAACTGTGAGCTAGTGCCCAGATGCTGTAATCCACGTCTGGATACAAAGCAGCCCAAGCGATCTTCATACGGGCGTCATTTCAGCATCACTCTCAGCAACCAGGCGGTTTTGCTCTGCCTCCAGGGTTGCTGCAAATTTTGTCTGAGCGTGAGCATCCTCCTTCTCCAGCCTCTCAACTTTGGTCTTCATTTTGGTGTTCACTTCAAAAACACCTTGAAGTGTGCCAAGGTCCGCTTGGGCCTCCTTGAGCGCCTCATTAGCCTTCTTGAGGCTCTCATGCGCCTTCTTCTGGGCCTCCTCTGCTTTCTTCTGGGCCGTCTCAGCATCGCCCGCCCGTTGGTTGGCCGTCTTCAGATTCGCCTCCAGCTGCTGGATTTTTGACGCCTGTGTCATTATGATTGCTTTAGTTTCAAGTTCATTTACGATAGTTGAGTATAAAGCAACATTATCAACGTTTGTGGCGGACTTCTTGGCCCTTTTAACTCTTCCCATTTACGGGAATAAGGACGCTTGAGCCCGTCTACTCGCAGCATAGCCTGCAAAAAAGCAAGCGGTATGAGTATCGCCGGCGGGGTAAATTACTTGGAAAAAACAAAAATTGTCAAGTCTCTTACCTCAGCCAGAAGGGATCGAATGCGTTCCAGATTGAACGTCTCTATCCCAGGGATGTTGTCTTTATCCCTCTTCCGGACGGCGTCAAGCATGGCCTTGGCATGCTTCTGGATGTCTGGCCAGCGGGGAGATTGATCTGCACCATAATCAATACGTGATGAGTGCAAAACTAAGGAAGCACCTATTTGTTGGCGACCGTCTGAAGATGACGTCTGTTGAGAGTGGAATTTCACCCGCAAAGGCCACCCCAACTCAAGCGGGGATTCAAAAGGGTTCTTACCTTTAGAGCCAACCAAGCGGGAACCGCTTGCAGGCATGGTGAAACCCCCGGTCGCTGATACGGGGTTGACGAGGTCGAGGCCCAGGCTGCCGCCTACCCTCTCGTTTTGCCCCGCTATCCGCATTTGTTGATTCCCGGCTGAGGTGCCAGGAGTTGAGGCGGAGGTGGATTTTTTGGTTTTGTTGAGAACGGTGGGGGTTTCCTCCCTAGCCCGTTTGAGATTTTTCACAAACGTCTTTCCAACCTCTCCCCCTGCGAAAATAACCAAGTTAAAGTTAGCATCCGGAGAAAATAATCTTTGAGGACAATCTAAGAAAGGGTCAGGCGTCTTTTTACCTTGGCCTTGAGTGCGGCCGCCACTTTTTCCGCAAGCTCCTTGCGGATGACTGCAGAGGACCGCTTGGGTGTCTTTTCCGTTTGAAGCATGTTTAGAGCTTCTTTTGCAAAAATAGATTGGTTAATATCATAAATCAATTCCGATACAAAAGCACTATATGTGAATATAAACTCAGGCGCATACGTTTGGTAAACATATGTCCTAGCCCCGCAGGCGGCTAGAAAACACTCATCCCTGAGCTAGGCGCTCTTGGGGATCCAGTTCTTGGGAACTTTTATTGTTTTCCCTGTTGACAAGGTTGCGTCTGTGAAGCCGAAAAAGTCTGCCTCAATGATCTTGTCAAAATCCTCCTCTGGGATCCGGGGAAGAGCGCACTTCCGGCCCTTTAGGTCGGGCTTCTTATTGTACTGGCGGAATTCATAATTCTCCCGCCTGCTGGGAGCTGACGTCAGGTAGAACCTGTGCTTCCAGCCGTCGAATTTTGAGACCTTGTCCAAGGTCATCATGTATTGGGGATGCGTGGTTAGAGTATACCACGCCCTCCAGCCGCCTGGGCTTCGGCTAAGATAGTGCATGCTGGCAAAAGCTTCCCAGCCGGGGTTGAGCCCCTGGAACTCGCAGGTGGAACCATACCCCAAAATGTTTGTCCAAGAATTGGGGGTAAGTTGCCAGACTCTGAGGCCGTAGCCTCTCAGTATTGCCTTCACCGCCTGGTGAAGGGGAAAGCGAAGACCAGCCTTGAACATCGCCTCATAACAACCAAAGTAGCTGTTGGCGTTCTCTTGATCATCCTCGTAGGCGATGGTGCCATTCTCAGGCGGCACTCTTACTTTATACCCATCTCCTCACGGGTGCATTTGCGTAAAGTTTTTTAAGTTCTCCTCCATTTGGATCCTGTCCTTGGCGGAGACGTGGATGTTGAAGGGATCGTCCTTCTCGTTCCACTTCTTCCTCTCCTCCTGCTCGTTATTCTCAAGCAGGGGTAAATCGTCGCTGCTCCCAAAAGTGGAGGCGGAGCTGTCGCTCTCCGTCTCCTCCTCATTTTGGGTTAACGGGGCTGAGACGGCCTCATCACCGCCTTGGTTGCACTCTTCCAGAAAGGAATATGCGGGGGTTGAAGGGGCGCGCGGAGGGGATCTCTCCAGAGCCGTCTGGTCTCCCTGACCAGACGTTTCTCCCTCAGGCGTTTGGCCGCCTGAGCCTTCGCTTCTGTAGTTCAGATCGGTTGCCGTTTGCATAATCCGAGCCATTGTGTCTTGCACAGACACATAAATGGTCAGAATCCAAGGCAAAGGGTGGTCCCAACACCCCGAGACGACACTCCCAGTCCTAGACTCGGCCGTCGCAGGTGACCGGCTGGACTCTAACCTAGGCTGTGCCGTGTGTGTTGGTGATGCATCCATTTATTGCAAGAAATATGTACAAGCGGTGAAACAAGAAAAAGAGCTAAGAGAGGCAGAGACGGTACCTTTGGATTTGATATCTGAAAAAGGACGGGTCCGGCTGGGTTGATGGAGTACGAGCTTCCTTGCCTGCGCCTGACTCAAACGGACGACTTCTGCTCTCTCAAAGTTCTTTCTCTAGAAAATTTCTAGCGCTGCTAGCCTGCAAGCCCAGCAGCTTGTGTGGGCTGCTCGTGCTCTCAGCCAGCGAGCCACGCACCTACTATGCGGGCTGCTGCTAAGAGCTGTTGCTCCTTGAGCGCCTTGGCCTATCATTGGCGCGGCAAGCCTGCGATACTAGCATTGGTGCGCTAGAACGCACCAGCCAGCCTAGGCTCGGCTTGGTGCGCATGCTAGTCACCATGCTATATCAAATTCCCCTAGCACTCAGTTTGCACGGGGAATTCCGATGCTAGGGGTATTTTAGTCTTGTTGATTTATTATTATTTTCATGTCTCGTCTATTACTATTTTTTGATTGGTGCGCTAGAACGCACCAGCCAGCCAAGGCTCGGCTTGGTGCGCATGCTAGTCACCATGCTATATCAAATGCCCCTAGCACTCGGTTTGCACGGGGAATTCCGATGCTAGGGGTATTTTGGTCTTGTTGATTTATTATTATTTTCATGTCTCGTCTATTACTATTTTTCGACTTTACTTCCGACGCTCTAAGCTCAAATTCCCGACGTCTAAATATTATTTACTCGGTTCACTTATTAATTAATTCATAATTAATTAGTCGCTTCAGTTCGTTAGTTTCTTGGGTGTGACCCGAAGGGTTCATTCAAGATTAAGCTGTAATATTAATTATGCATTAATATTACTTATCGGAAGCGGCGTCCACCCAGGCATTCCGATCACTTGACCTTACTGAATATATTAGCTTTCTAATAATTCTGAACCCACTAACGGAATAGTACACTTATTCAAAGGACACCATTCCTTTCAATCTCTCACTTGTCCTTCCGGACAAGTGCGTATTTAGTGTACAACCGTTTTCCTATGTCACTTAATGTCTCTTCATAAACTATAAGGTAAGATTATTTTGTCATCCTTATTACTTCAAGAAGTGTTTCTCCATTCCGAGTCCGACTGTCAATAAACAAATGATTTCTAAAATCCATCCGAGCACGACCATGCATTTTTACAGCCTCGTTCTACGAGAGGCCTTGTATACAACAAAGACATCTTCCCTATTTTATTAGGGGGACATTCCCAGTGTTGTAATGTAGCTCCTCTTACTGAGAGGACCTAGCCGCCCGAGTGTTGCCGTTATAATCCCCTATTACGGCAGACGTTTGACAACATTAAAGCGGACTAGTACTCAAACAAGAGAACTCACAATACTCATGGTTGAGGAAATAGTTTCCGATAGCCATAATGAGAAGTATACTTATGATGATTTTTAATCTCTTAAAGTATTCTCATATGTCAATCCAGTATGGTTCTAAACCTATACCTGTGCAAATGATTTATGACAATGATGACCTTGTAGCACAAAAAACGGTGCTATAAATCAGACTACACACTAATCTCAATTGGTCATTAATCGTCCATTGTTTAAATGACCTCGATTAGGGACAGTTTTCGATTATAATATTCAACGTTCACTTAATAGGTGTTTCCTTACCAAGACTGGTCTTGATACCCTATTTTGAATATTCCAAGAATCGAATGGACTCATTATTTAATCCTAAACCACAATTAAATAGCAAACGAAGTGATAAAATATTGCATTATATTACTCCAAAACTTGAATGATTTTTCTTAGTGTCTTACATTAAATGTTCAAAATTTAACTAAAACACTAAACAAGGAAATCAAAGCCAGTATCCTACATGCCTGATTCTCATTGCCTCAATGTGCTTGTTGTGCTTCACTTGAGGCAAAGGTTTAGTAAGTGGATCGGCTACAGTGTCATCCGTTCCAACTTTCCAAATTCTGATTTCACCTTCTGATTTCCATTCTCGAATCATGTGAAACCGCCGTTTGACATGTTTGACTTTCTGATGTTCCCTTGGCTCTTTGGCCTAAGCAATAGCTCCATTGTTGACACAATAGAGGGCTATTGGACCCTTTATGGATGGTACAACATTAAGTTCACCAATGAACTTACGAATCCAAACAACCTCTTTAGCCGCTTCAGCAGCTGCTAAGTACTCGGCTTCAGTCGAAGAATCTGCAGTTGTACTCTTATTGGCACTCTTCTAACTGAATGCTCCTCCATTTAGACTGAACACATATCCAGATTGCGATTTGAAATCATCTCTGTGTGTCTTGAAGCTTGCGTCGGTATAACCTTCAATAACTAATTCCTCTGAACCACCATACACCAAGAATTTATCCTTGTTCCTTTTCAGGTACTTTAGGATATTCTTGACCGCAGTCCAATCGGCCTCTCCTAGATCTGATTGGTAACGGCTCGTAGCACTCTAGGCATACGATACATCTGGCCTAGTACATATCATGTCATACATGATAGATCTAATAAGCAAAGCATATGGAATTAAATTCATTCTTTCCTGATCATCAGGGTTATGCCATGTGACATTGGCAGGTGACCTCTCTTGGCCCCTTCCATGCCAAATAGAGCAAGTACCTTATCAATATAAGTACTTTGACTCAATTAAATCATCCTTTTTGATCTATCCCTATAGATCTTGACGCCTAGTATGTAATGAGCCTCTCCTAAGTCTTTCATTGGGAAACATTTTCCAAGCCAGGCCTTTACAGACTCTAACAACAGAATGTTGTTTACAATGAGCAATATGTCATCGACATATAAGACTAAGAAGGCGATGTCACTCCCACTGACCTTCTTGTAAACACAAGATTCATCTGGATTCTTGATAAAACCAAACTTACCAATGGCTTTATCGAATAGCAGATTCCAACTTCTGCTAGCTTGCTTTAGTCCATAAATGGACTTCTTAAGCTTACAAACCTTCCCAGCATTGTTTTGGACGACAAAACCTTCTGGCTGTGTCATGTACATAGTTTCTTCCAAAATACCATTTAAGAAGGCAGTTTTGACGTCCATCTGCCATATTTCATAGTTATAATATGCAGCAATCGCTAGGAGGATCTGAACGGATTTAAGCATTGCGACTGGTGAAAAGGTTTCATCGTAATCAATACCATGAACTTGTATGTAACCTTTTGCCACCAATCTAGATTTGTAAATGAATACATTTCCATCTTTGTCGGTTTTCATCTTGAAAATCCACTTACATCTGATAGGTGTATATCCTTCGGGTATGTCAACCAAGTCCCAGACTTGATTTTCAAACATGAAATCCATTTCAGGGTCGGTGCTTTCCATTGCTTGCTTGTAGGTTGCCGGTTCATCTCCATCCATAATTCGGATGTCCTCTGAGATCTCGGTTAATACTAAACCAAGATATCTATCAGGTTGAGATCTCGGCCTCTAAGACCTACGTAGGGTAATGGATTGAGCATTTGCATTGTCGGTTTGACTTTGCACAATTTGATCATTTTGACCTGCGTCAACAGATGCTGTTTGAGCACTTTGACTATCATTCTGATTTTGTTGCTCATCCTCACGAACTTCGTCGAGTTCGATTTTCCTCCAACTTGTTATTTTGGAAAGGTGTTCCTTCTCCAAAAAGACACCATCGCGAGCAACAAAACACTTTGTTCTTCGATTTTTTGTAGAAGTAATACCCTTTGGTTTCTTTTGGGTAACCCAATAAGTAAATCTTGTTAAATTTGGGATGAAGTTTATCAGAAATCAATTCCTTGACATATGCTTTGCATCCCCATATCTTTAGAAAAGACAACCTAGGAGGTTTCTTTGTCCATAATTCATATAGAGTCTTTTCTACAGCTTTTGATGGTGCACGCTTCAGTGTTAGTGTCGCAGTTAAAAGTGCGTGGCCCAGCAAGAGATAGGAAGATCACTAAGACCAATTATTGATCGTACCATGTCTAACAAGGTCCTATTTCTCCTTTCCGATACTCCGTTCCATTGTGGAGTTCCTGGAGGTGTTAATTATGAAAGTATACCCTTTTCTTTCAAATGGTCATCGAATTTTTGGCTCAAGTATTCACCACCTCGATCCGATCGAAGGGCTTTGATTTTCTTGCCAAGCTAATTTTCAGCTTCACTCTGAAATTCTTTGAAATTTTCAAACGAATAAGATTTATTCGACATTAGGTAGACATAACCTTATCTACTATAGTCAACTGTGAAGGTGATAAAATATC
The DNA here is from genome assembly GCF_001683475.1 of Chenopodium quinoa. Lineage (NCBI taxonomy): Eukaryota > Viridiplantae > Streptophyta > Magnoliopsida > Caryophyllales > Amaranthaceae > Chenopodium > Chenopodium quinoa. The sequence continues at coordinate 164,346 of NW_018743787.1, forward strand.
GGTGTCCATTTCTTGTGGTTAAGCTCATTGGTCCACATACATCAGTGTGTATTAGACCTAATAAGTCTCCTGCCCTTTCTCCCAGCTTGGAGAATGGCTGCTTAATCATCTTGCCTAATAAACATCCCTCGCAATTCTCAAACGATTCTAAATTGATAGAGTCAAGAACGTCTTCTTGTAGAAGTCTCTTAATGCGTTTGATGTTAATGTGGCCAAGACGACAATACCGCAAGTAAGTTTTGTTTGACTCCATGGTCTTATCTCTTTTGTTAGTATTGTTCACATTATAAACTTGTTTGTCTAAATCAAGCACATAAAGACCACTTTCAGAATGTGCAATACCATATATAACATTAACGAGATAAAACGAACATTCATTGTCTTTTACACGAAATTAAAAACCCTTGGCGTGCAATGCGGAGATTTAAATGATGTTTTTGTACTTTTAGGAACATAATAAACATTATCGAGTTCTAATACTAGCCCGGTGGGCAAAGAAAAATTGAGAGTTCCTACGGATACGACACTAATTCTAGCTCCATTGCCGACCCGGAGTTCAACCTCTCCCTTCTCTAGCCTTCTAGCGTTCCTTAGTCCCTAAGAATTGGAACAAAGGTGTGAGCCACATCCGGTATCTAATACCCATGATTCTAAGCTAGTGAATTTAAAGTCTATAACGAATATACCTGATTCAGAATCAACAGTTTCGTTCTTCTTATCTTCCTTGAACTTGAGGCAATCTCTCTTCCAATGTCCCTTCTTCTTACAGTAGAAGTAGTCGGAATCAGATTTAGAAGATGTTACCTTCTTCTCTTTGTTATCCTTGGTATCTTTAAACTTAGGCGGAAAGGTTTTCCTCTTTTCCTTCCCCTTAAAGCCTTTCTTCTTCTTGCCTGAAAATTTGAACGGCTTGCCCTTTTTAATCATGAGCATATCATGCTTCTCCTTATCCTTGAGCATTTGCTCTGCTTGCTTCAACATACCATGAAGCTCGGTGAGGGTTTTCTCCATGCTGTGCATGTTATAGTTCATCTTGAACTGATCACAGCCTTTGTGTAGCGAGTGGATAATGATGTCAATTACCATCTCGGTTGAATACCCAGCATCAAGCCTTCCCATGTTCTCAAACAATCCTATCATTTTGAGTACATGTGGGCTGACTGGCTCTCCTTTCTTGAGCTTTCTCTCAAGGATCTGCCTGTGGGTTTCAAACCTTTCAGTTTGGGCTTGCTCTTGAATCATATTTTGAAGTTCAGAAATGATCTCAAAAGCTGACTCCTTCTCAAAGAAGTCTTTGAAGCTCTGGAGACATTGTGGCCAACAAGATGCATTTGACATCTCGATTGGCACTTTGCCATCAATTTAGGGCAGCCTGAGTCACCTCCTCATTGGGAGCCTTGGGCATTTAATCATCAAGGACATATTCATTTTGCTCCTGCATGAGAACAATTCGCAAGTTCCTTTGCCAATCAAGAAAATTTGGCCTACTCAACTTCTCGTTGTCGAGAATTGAGCGTAACGAGAATTGATTGTTTGAGTTATTTGAAGACATGATTCTACAATTGAAAGAATTTGAACTGAAAAACTATTCATGAAATTTAAATAAGATTGAATTCATGCATTTTTAATCAAACTTATTTAAAACGTCTTATTCACACATTTAAAGTTGTCCCAGTTTGGTGAGAATAAGTCGATTCCAAGATCCGAAGAAACAAAGAGTGGTTAAGCATGCTTTGGCTTTTCTTAAGACTCAATATCCTAAGGTAAGAATCGCTTTGCTAATGGCTCTAAGCCACTCTTGGTTGAATAAATCGTCGCATCTAATGCTCTCTTAATAATTTATTCACTTTGCCACAACATAGGATTCCATCACTCATATCGTTGAGTACAACCAAAACCAACTTGCATACCTGGTATGCCTTACGCTCCTAGGAGAGGTAGTGATGCCTCGCTTTTGCGTAGCCCAACACTACCCTCGTTCGGTTGGTAAGTGTTGTCTTGGAATGGCAAGTTTTACTCAATATTTAGGGACCTAGGGTTTCTATGTTGGTTGATTTAAGTGAACTTAATTAATCATCACAACATTCGAAATCCTAAACATGCATCTAACATAAATATAGATGCATTTGGAAACTAGTATGACCCCTTGAGATCTTCAAATCTTCAAAAGATCTTCATTTGCAACTTCATGTCTACGTCTTCCATGAACCTCCATCTTCAAGACATGACCATAATTAAATGCAACTACTACTATCTACGATTAGGACTAATCTAAATATTAAGGTACAAAAATACTCAACATTACCCAGCCCGTATTTAGATTTACAAAAATACTTCACGGATCGCAGTCCGTATTTTCTATACTAATCGGGCCCCACTAGATGCCATTTCATAAAATCTATGAGAGAATATACATTTCATTCATCCATTCACTATTTGTGAATGGCCCATGCATTTTACAACGATAAACAAATAACAATGCATAAACACGCGTGAACTAGTAACTAATCTAGGTGGTTAATCCAATTAACACTCCTAATTAAAACTAGTCAAAGTTGTTTTAACCGGTTATGTAAATAAGCGCAATTAATATTTGAAGCTCCCACTAAATTCCGCATCCAACTTAATTAATCCAATTAATTAAGCCGGTAATTCCCAAAATTTGTCAAAATAAATTTTTCCGATGCCGCTCAAAACCGAGGCTTAGCCTCCAAAATTTATTGAAATAATTAAAACAAATTAGATTAATAAAATAATTAAAACGAAAATTTTTAAGCAAAAATATGTAGTCCAAAATGTCTAATTGCCTAGCACTAAAACATGGACTGCTCACATTGCGCACAAGCGTTTTGATGCTCAATGAACGTGGGAGTGGGCCCGATGTCGCTAAGCGTTATGCCGCTCACATCAGCGAACTTTCACTCATCAATAATGTGGCCCTTGATGGCCATGTTGTACGAACTCATTGCACTACATGGCTTCGCAAGCAACGTCTACGCATACCCTTAATTACACGACGTATGCACCAAGTCTCAAGCGATGCACCATTAGCCCATGCTTGCACCGGCCGCGTCCAGCCACGCAAGGTAGCACTTATAGGCGCGCACATCATCTTGCTACTGCTGCGCCGTGCTGCTGTTTGGTGCTTGCTGGCGCGCCATGCTGCTGGCAGCAAGCAGCAGCCACGCATCGGCTCGCGCACAAGCTCGGGGCTACATCCTTGGTAGCCACATGCAAGCTGCTATGTAGTCTAGCTAGCTAGCCAAGTGATGTGTTGCCTCGTTTTGTATGCCATAGCCTCGGGATTTTGATCCCAATTTTACGTGACATAATTATTAATTCTAAATTAATTTTAAACTAATTCATTGAGCAAAATAAAAATTTAAATAAGTCTAACTTAAATAAAATTTTCGAAGTGTAAGTAACCAAAATAATTCCCAAGAACCATTCTTTAATTAAATTGGTTTAACTTGGTGCAACAAAAATAATAGGGCAATTACTCACTTTTAATTTAATTATTTTAAAGTAACCTTGAGTTTTTGACAAAATAAGAGGGAATTGGAAAAAATGAACTTAAGTTCAATAAAGATTCCAACTTTAATACTTGTGAATCCTTGAAAAATCATATCTTCCAATATGAAGATAAATAATTTTTCTATCACAAAGTTTCAAACTTTATGATTCCAATCAACTAAAAAATGATTAAATCAACAAAGTTTAACAAAAAATTTATGGAATTTAGTAATATAAAGTTTCAATCACTTAACATAATTAAATATTAAATCTTTTATACTTGGAAGCCTCAAAGAACAATAATTTCACACTTAATGCAGTTAGTTATCAATTATGTGATAAATAAAACCAAGCATTCAAGCACAAATTACTACAAAGTAATCATGCCTAAACAGGTTTAAAATTGCATATAAAATATGTATTGAACCAATTACATAACCACCATAAATATTCAATTAATTTTCAAGGTTAGAAATACTTAAAATTTTCGTAAAAATGAAAAAAAAAACCCTCGGAAATAGCATTTTTGGTCGTTTTTTTTGCTAATAACCATTTCCTGGAAGAATAAACCATTTTCAAAACACATTTTCCACCCAAAATTCTTTATTTTTGGGTTGAAATCTGGGTTCGGGGCTGAAGGTAGCTTAAATACGAGGTTAAAATAGATAATACGAGCTACTAATCAAATTAGCAACTTAAACCTGAAAAATTAAGCCATAAAAATAAACGAGCGTGGCTCTGATACCGCTGTTAGGGTTTGGTAAGTCCAACATACCGCGGAAACGACCCCGACCCAAAGAACCACTCGCAATAAATAAAACCATAAATCATAAATAAATAAACATATAAGGATAAAATTGGAATTTACCTTTGACGCGTGCTTCACCCTCAAAATCGGGCTCTTACATGAAAGCTTTAGCCCCGCTTACACGAAAGCCTTTAACGAAAGTCCACCCACAACCCGACCACCGAAAAATGGTCCAATGCCTAGGAGTTAGCAAGGCCCGACCAAAAACCCGAGTGATTAAATGAGTTCAAAGGTTTTCACAATGGCGATGCCTTTTTCAACTCTCACTCAAGTGATTTTCCCAATACCCCAACTTGGGTATTTATAGGGAAAATAAGAGAGTGAAAAAGCTCTCCCATCAATGTGGGAGAATTTGATTTTTCCATTTTATTTTAAAGCTAAAATAAAATTAATAATCAAATTAGTAATAAATCAACAAGTGGCAAGCTCATGAGAGAGGTTAGGTGAGGACCATTTGGTGGAGGGGGGGACTAAACTTGCTCCCAACTCCCTCTCTAAAAACTGGCCAACATACCCCCTTAAGCTCCATTAAAATCGCGTCACATGGCACAACACTTGGGCACCAAGGCACCCAAGGTGGGCTACCATGCGCGGCGGCCAGCAGGCCTAGCACAAGCGTGCGGGCTGCTAGCGCTGCTAGCCAGCAAACCCAGCAGCTTGTGTGGGCTACTCGTACTCTCATCCAGCTAGCCACGCACCAAAGATGCGGGCTGTTGCTGAGAGTTGCTGCTCCTTGCGCGCCTTGGCCCAGCATTGGCGCGCTAGCAAGCACCAGCCAGCCGAGGCTCGGCTTGGTGCGCATGCTAGCCACCATGCTATATCAACTGCCCTAGCACTGGGTTTGCACGGGGCATTCCGATGCTAGGGGTATTTTGGTCTTATTGATTTATTATTATTTTCATGTCTCGTCTATTATTATTTTTTGACTCGACTTCCAACGTGCGGTCTCGACGCTCTAAGCTCGAATTCCCGACGTCTAAATATTAATTACTCGGTTGGCTTATTAATGAATTCATAATTAATTTGTCCCTTCGATTCGTTAGTTGCTTGGGTGTGACCCGAAGGGTTTAGTTAAGATTAAGTTGTAATATTAATTATGCATTAATCTTACTAATCAAAAGCGGCCTCCACCCAGGCATTCCGGTAACTTGACCTTATTGAATATATTAGCTTTCTAATAATTCTAAACCCACTAACAAAATAGAATACTTGTTTGAAGGACACCATTCCTTTCAAGATAAGGGGGTCCCCAATAGGCTCTGTGAGATAGGAAGGGATAAAAATAGGGCAAGAAGGGATGTGGTCAAACCTTTGAGAAAAAGGGGTATGAGAAATGGGAAAAGGGGTATATACTCCCTCAACACAGGGTTTCACATCACTAATGAGGGCATGAAAATAAATCATAGAGTCCTCAAATGAAGATCTCTCACAATGTACATTTACCTCAAGCTCAAAAACTTCAAGGGAATCACCCTCATCCTTCCTTGCACCAAAATAAACCACCTTTCCTTTAACTATCTCAAAACCTAAGTCCTCGAAACCGTGCAAGAGTGGAGGTAGAGTCATTGTAAACTCATCTAAATCCCAATAAGCTTTCTCGATGAACTCATCCAAGAATCTATAAATCTTCATATGACTCTCACAAAACAAATGGGACATTACCTCAAAAGAGTCTATGTATTCATAGATTGAAGGCTCACAAACATACACTTGAGGCTCATTAAGATGGAAAAGAGGGTTAGGATTTTCAAATTCAACACTCTCTTCATTCTCAACTCCTTCACCATCACACAAATGCTCATCAATGGTATCCTCACACTCTCTTGTTTGCTCAAAATCACCACGTCATCCTCAACACACACATTGGATTTGTAATTTTCAAACACAAGCATCAAAGATGACAATTGGCTTTCTAGCTCTTCACCTCTCCTTCTTCCTTCCTCAAGATTCTCCACACTATTTTTTATCACCTCCAATTGACTTCTCAAAGAATTAAGAATCGACTCGTTTTTAGGCCCAAGATCATCACTAAGCTCAATATGCATAATTTGAGTTTCCAAAGTAGCAATAAGAGATTCAAAAGGTGTAGAAGATTGAGGCTCAACAAGAGAATAAGAAGTAGAACAAAGATTAGAAGAATCAACATTGAAATCATGAGCATATACATCGTATAGGGGAGTGGGGGCACAATCAAATATATGAGATTTATCAACTTGAGCATGCACCTCATTATCATGAACAAAAGAGGGACAAAAATTGAAAGCATTTGTTCTAGGTTCACTAATGGGATCATGTGATACATCATGGGAAATCATGCTAGCATTAGGAGAATTAACACATTGCACATCAAAATTAGAAACATGATTACCCCAAGCATCATCAATTGACAATGCTCTAAATCTACCATTATGCATGCATTAACCTTTATTCTTAGTTTGTTCATTTAAACCAAAATAACAAATCTCACAAGCCTCCCAAAGACTACTACAATGATAGTAAAGAAATCCCTCAAGTCTATGGAAATATTCACAAAAAGGCTCATTGTTATATTGAGGAAATGATAAACATACCTTTTTTTACAAAGCAAAAAAAAAAAAAAAAAAAAAAATAAAAAAAATAAAAAAAATCAAAGAAAAGTATATACAAAGACCTCAACTCAAGCAATCAAAACACTCAAATATAGACACCGTTCCCCGGCAACGGCGCCATTTTGACAAGGGGTGGAACTAGGTCGTTGAAACTAATCCTCCCTTGGTTAAACTATATTTATAAATACTTAACAAACCTATATACTAGTATAGAGATGTAGGGAATATTTCAAGCATTACCCCAAACTTGAACCCCACTGTGATCATACACTAAAGTACGGTGGCGTCCAAAGGGAAATAAGATAGAGCAAAAGAGTCGCCAACAAGTTTTAGGAACTTGAAAACCGTTCATGAAGTGAAGGTTACACCCCTTAACGATCCAGGAGATCGTCAGCTCCAATAGGTCTAGAACCATGACTGGTAGTTCAGAGATGAAGGTACAAATCCAACCTAAAAGAGATTGAACCTGCCCTAATAATAGGCCTCTACTTTATTCTGATCGTATTCATGTGCGGTTTCTGACTAACATGCAAGCAATAGCATTAACCCTAAACCTTTTTATCTATGTTGGTTGAATTTGATGCACAAACAAATTTATTATTGGCAATCACTTGAATTATAATCAAATTAACCCTAAACAAGATTATTAATTATCTTATATAAGTGTGATTACAAGTACAAATTCCCTTTAAACATGCATAAAAGGTGTGATCAAGCAATAAGAATAAATATAATCAAGCAACATAATAATAATTATAATAAACATAATCATAATAATAATTATAAGCATAATCATGTTAAAGCATAATAATAGCAAGATCCTAGGCATGATACTAACAAGATTAATAACAAACCCTAGCATGTCACTAAACATCAAAGATCAAATATATAGCCCTAACATGATACTAACATGAATATTAGGAAAAGAATAGGAAGCATCGCAGGAATCACAATTGTCATATTTGATATTAGAAATTATAGTTATTACCCTTAACATGATACTAGGAATCATAATAACAATCTAGACATGATTTCTATATCATAATATCAATAAAATCAATTAAAGAACTTACGTGGATTCCTTGTACCTCTTTCAAATAACAAAATACACACTTTATTAACTTCAAGGAAAATAATAATAAAACAATTAAATTAAATAATTAAAATAGAGATTTGGGACCAAACCCTCAGAAATTAAAACCTTTCACGTCTAGGGCGAAGGCAACTTCGAACTTGGCTAGGTGTTTCTAGATCTTGTGAATGCGGAATTTTGTATGAAAAAGGCTAGTTTAGAAAAAAAAGACAGAGAGAGTAATCAAGAAATTCTTGATGAGAGTTGGTGATTTTTGATGATTGAAAACGTAGGTTTTAGGAGGCTATTTATAGAGAAAATCAGTCGGATATTATAAAAAACCAATCACAGTTTCGAAAAGAATAAAACAACGTGGCACCAAATACCAGATTCTAGCGCCAGACGCCAGGCATTTAGCCGTACGAGAGGGCAAAATCGTATTTTCCTTAAAAACACTTCTTTTATTTTCATTAAAACTTTAAAAAGTCAACTAAAGTCCATTTATCAATGCTAATTAAATTAGGAATTAAAAGAACCTTCTAGAAGAATCTAAAAGACTATAATCAATTCTAATTGCATTAGGAATGATAAATCAATATTAGGCCCTCCTCTAGATCATAAGGCCGCATATAAATATCAAATCGGGCCTAGTCTAGTAATTTGGCCATAACTTCCTCATTATTCATCGGAATTGGGCTTATAATATATTGTTGGAAAGCTCCTTTCGAACCCGACCCAACTACACTATTATCGGAACCTTGCCATGGAACAAACAAAACTGGATTTTCTGTTTTCTTAAAATAGGTTTTCAAAAACAAAGAGAAAGAAAATAAATAAAAACTAATCGCAACACTAGACTTTCCACACTTTCACTTCATTCGATTATGATTTGACGTGAAAGGTACTCATCATCGGGTTTTGTTTTGGGGAGACAAAAATGGGTGTCTACAGAAGCCCCCACTTTGACTGAGTTTAGAGAAACGCAAGTTTCTAAAACAAAAGAAAGTGTCGATAGGGACGGAGAATGATTCAGAACGTTCTGCGATTCTAAATCATTCTTGAACGCCGATACCTGCAAACTAGCGTTAGTTAAATAGATAAGAGAGTTAAGAAAAACGTATCTTGCACCGTCGAGCACACGTCTATGAAGGTAATCGATTTGTAGAATTTGTTGTGATAACCTTTCACAAGCTAGGGAATTCCATCCTACTGTTTGTTTTGATGATCTTTTGCAAGCTAAAGAATACCGCTGAAGACTGCAACGCTTGTAACTACCTCATATTCCGCTGTGATAGACTTATACAAGCTAGAGAACCCCATCGAAGATTGCTTTGCCTGAAACGACCTTCGATCGCTTTGTGATCATCTTCCGCAAGCCAGGGAACACGATCGAAGATAACTTCGCTTAAAATCACCTCCTGGTTTTGAAAACCTTCCACAAGCTAGGAAACATTGTTGAAGGTATCTTTGCTTGAAGTCATCCTCATTTATTGCGATAATATTCCGAGGAAAATTGCCGAAGACCAATGTTTGTCGATCTTTAAAAGCTCGCTTGAACTTTGCTTCCACTATGCCAGTACGTCGGCGCTTTTGCTGCTTGTGAACCATTATGTCGGTGCCTCTGCTGTTTATGAACCATTACGTCGGTGCCTTCGATGAGCCAATGCTTAGGCGCTTTAAGCTAAGTGAGACGATTATTCATCAGGTCGATCACTTAATGCGATTGTAATCGAGCCGATTAGTAAATCATGTCAAATTACTAAGAGGGGCTAACTGGCGTACCAAGGAACCCAAAATTGTTGTAAGAGGTTGAAATAACCGTTCTGAGTAGTTGAGCATTCTGCCGCCGTTGAAACGTTGTTGGCGCCACAATTTGGCTCTAGCGCCAGACGCTGGATTCTAGCTCCCGGCGCTGAGTTTTGGCGTCAGACGCCAAAGCTGTTGTTTGGCGCCGGTGTCGGGAATTCCGTATATATTCCCTTTCTTCCTCATTTCGCCGCTGCTGCTGCTTCTTCTTCGAAATTCACCGCGGAACTTTGCCTTTCCCGTTTTTGCTCGTTTCTCAATCAACTTTGCTCAAATTTGTTGCAAATTGAAGCTTTTTTCATCTACTTTCCCGATCTATGTAAGTTTTCTTCAAACTCACCCTGGTTTTTGATGAATTTGGTATTCTTTTTGACAAATTTTTTAAAAATTCGAACATTAAATTGCTTAATTCGCTTTGTTTGTAAAATTTTATGCCACGAAATTGCTTGATTATTTTTGTATATTACCTTGGGAGTATTTTGAGACTTGTTTGACTTAATTTGGTGAAGAAACGAACAAATAACCATTGTTGGATCTCTTAAGGTCTGGAAGACAATGTGGCTTGTTCATGATGTTTTTGCTAGCAATTCTTGTCCAATTTATCACAATAATTATCATAGTATTGCAAGAAATTGTTTGGATTTCTTGAAAAATGTCATATATGCTCACATTGAAATTGTGCTTTGTTTTAGTACTACGTACTCAATTGTTTGCAAACATAGTATCATGCGGCTAGGCGAACCTTAGATACTATAGAACCTTAATTTATGTTGATTTTGCACGATGTAGTATGGCTAGACAGCGAGGTTTGGGTTCACGGTCCTAAGACACACGACGGGAGCATGAGCCCGTAGAGGAGGACGCCGACCCGTCCACTTCTCTCGATCCCCTCCCTGAGTGGGATGAGCGGACTTTATACTTTTCCCCTGACCACCACATTTCTGAGAGGGTGCGTCGTGGGATTACTGCTGGTAGGACACGTTGCCATGGATTGGGCAACGATACTCTAGGCTACCCATATAGGATGTTCATCAGCGCTGACTAAGAGTTGAGACTTCTCTGGGAGTCTTGTGGGTTGATGGCCCTGTTCGAGGCCGCAGAGGCCATGATTTCTTCTAACAGGGGTCACCGCGTGGCTCGCTCCCTGGTAGAGTTCTTCTGGGACACCACCAACACTTTCTACTTTCCTTGGGGTGAGATGATGGTCTCCCCAACCGCCTTCAGCCTCATTACGGGACTAGAGTTTGGTTCTACTGCGCTGTCGTTCGATAGCAAAATCAGCGTATACTCTCCCGAGGTTGATGATGAGCTGGTGAGTCCGATTTATGTTCGGGCCCGTGCTGAGGTGGAGTCATCACATTTCAGAGCCAAGGGTATTCGCCGGTCGACTCTGGTGGAAGCTTTCGAGGATGATGGGACCACGGTGGGTATCTTTGCTCTTATATTGCTGTCAGGGACGTTTTTCCCTGATAAGGGTAGTAGAGTGCTGCTTTACTACCTGCCTGCAGTCAGTGATCTTCACATGATCGGGACTTACGACTGGGCCAGCTTGGCCTTTGCTGATTTTGTTCGAGCGTTGCAAGACTCGTGTAGACACCGATCCTACACGGGGAATGTCGCTCTGTCCAGCTTCTGGAAAGTCGTAGAGGTGTACTTTATCTAATATAAAGTTAGCTCTAAGCTTTTGTTTTCACTTGCTGATACTTTTTTGTCTTTTATAGGTCTGGTTCTACGAGTACTTTCCTTCGCTCGCGCCAGCAAGGCCGTCGCCACGCGGGTTTCCAGTGAGCGCCTATTGGGGAGGCCGCCACGTTTGGGCGTCTACCGCCCATGTCCGAGAGAAAATTCTCTCGGTATGATTTTTTGCATAGTTGAATGGTGAAGGATAATTAGGTCGTTGGACTAACTACCCTCAACCAAACAATATTTATAAACCTACACCTACACTAAACAAGTTTAGTGGTAAGTAGAGGGTCGAACCACGGAGACGACATAAACACTATCAACACCACCACCAATTAAGCTAGGTCAAAGAGATAGGATGGATAGAACAATAAACAAAAATGAGATTTATATTAAGTTAAACTAACACCAAGGGAGAGGGTCAAACATGACAATGATCTTCAATAAAGTTAGGCAATGGAAATGAGTTTACATGCAAACCAAATATCTCATATAAGGCAATACCAACAATACCATCTAACCACCTATCGAGGTCAAAGGCTTTCCCAACTTAACACATGCTCATACTATCGTCATAAGCTGTGAAAGTTAAGGTTTTTGCATAGAATCGATCACCTAATGGATATCCCTAAGTTACACTATCGTCATAACTTAGTTCAATCCACCCAATTACAACACATGATTGGCCATTCACATGGAGTAATTAGTAAAACATGGTTACAAGGTATATTTAATCACATATAACCAACATTTGTCTAGCCTAATACATTCAAGATTCACCACATGCTATCACCAATCCCTTAGTAAAGGGAATTACTCACTAATCATGAACAACTAACACAAAACCCAACAAGAAGAACAAAGAGAAGCAATTAAACTAAACAACTACTCTAATCAAGCAAGAAATTAAGAAAGAACAATAAATGAGATAGAGTTTAGAATGCTCATTGAAGTATTGAAAAGGAATCCAAAACAATGTCACTTTGCATCTTCATCTTCTTCAATCCACCATTGAAGCTCTTCACTTTCTCTCTCTAAAATACCCTAAATTACTCTTAATCTACATTGCAAAGTATAAAAACAAAGATTAAAACTAAATCTAAGCCTAATTTATGTGAAGATTGATGGAGAGATGTTAGGGTTTAACCCCTCAAAGAGGAGAGAGAAAACCCCAAAGAAACCCACCACCAAAACTTATAAAAAGAGGAGAGGAAGAAGCGTTTAAAAGACCCGTAGCTGCTCGTGCGCGCCCGCGATATTTGCCTGCGCGCCCGCGCACTGGGATTGGCCTGACAGCAACATTCATTTTCAAACGGCCATAACTTCTGTTCTAGGAGTTTTCTGTGGGCGTGCAACCTACCGTTGAAAAGCTCTTTAAGTCTAGTTTCCAATGCAACTTGAATCACCTCAATCCAATTTGTAGATCAAAAGTTATGGCTAAAAGAGTGAACAAAGGTTAGTTTCGGAGTTCAGGCCCTTGAGCGCCCGCGCCTATCTTAGGAGCGCCCGCGCCTATCTTAGGCGCGCCCGCGCCTAAGCCGCGCCCAAATCGCGCCTACATTCTGCCTCCTTCAATATTTTCAACCCCAATGTTAGGCACGCCCGCGCTTGGTTTGGCGCGCCCGCGCCATTCTGAAAGCACGACCCGCGCTGTCCGTATGGCCTTGCTTGCTTGCTCCTTAACTTCCTTTGTAGATCTTCAAATGAACTCCAATTCTCCAAGCTCTTCATTCTATTAAAATCAACTCCAAAAGCCTACAAAACACGAGGAAAAGCACAAAAACATAATAAAGGGAGAAACGGAGCAAAAGGGGTACAAACAAGGGACAAACGTAGAAAAATACCGCAATTAGAGGATCTAAATAGTGGCATAAATGCCACTTATCAAATTCCCCCACACTTGCCTCTTGCTTGTCCTCAAGCAAGAACAAAAGCAGAAACAAAAAGAAAGAAAAAGGATCTAATAACACTAAAAGGAGAGGGGTGAAAAAGAATATACACTAACTCACTTTCGTAGGAATCACGGTTGTTTTTAGCGTAAACAACAAGCCATTTAAACCTCAAAGTCGCCTTTGAGGACGAGTGTGCTCTCGTAAGGGTTTCCAAAGAGTTTAACCCATAACTCTACACATAAAGCAACACAAACAAGGTAATGCATAGACAAATAAAATAAACACAAAAACAAGACGTTCTTGGTGGACTTTTTGGAACGAAACAAGCACCAATGAATGCACAACTTTCTAAACAAATAAGGGTATGCACGTTCCAAGATGTTTAGGGTTGAAAGAAACATAGACTAAGCTAAGCATAGAGAACTAAGAGCCGTACAATTCACCTTTCATCCCAAACTAGCTAGCCGCGTTCTCTCCACTAGCTTCAAGTCAACCATTAGGTGGGCTTCTCATGGTTCCTCGAAGGAACCGGAAAAAGATAAAGAAATGAAAACGATGAGAAGGTTATCCCGACGTCTTGGCTATGCACTCTCTCTCTATAAGCTTGACAACTATCTTCCTCCATCGATAAAGACTAAACTCTATAGGGTCTAAAGGTCTTTTATTGGTTGTAAGGGTATGCTTGGGGTGTAAGGTGGGAAAAATTTTAAAAAATTTAAAAATTTGGTGGTATTCCCCCACACTTATTCAATAAACACACACTAACAAGACTAAGAAACAGGACTCCCCCACACTTGAACGGAGCATTGTCCTCAATGCTCAAACACGAGGGATATGAAGTTTTTTTTTTTTTTTTTTTTTTTTTTTTTTTTTTTTGTCCTTACCTTATTTGAGTAAGGACGGCTTTTCATAAGCATTTTCTCTTATTTCACTGAATAGAAACACAGTTTAATCATGAACAACTAACACAAAACCCAACAAGAAGAACAAAGAAAAGCAATTAAACTAAACAACTACTCTAATCAAGCAAGAAATTAAGAAAGAACAATAAATGAGATAGAGTTTAGAATGCTCATTGAAGTATTGAAAAGGAATCCAAAACAATGTCACTTTGCATCTTCATCTTCTTCAATCCACCATTGAAGCTCTTCACTTTCTCTCTCTAAAATACCCTAAATTACTCTTAATCTACATTGCAAAGTATAAAAACAAAGATTAAAACTAAATCTAAGCCTAATTTATGTGAAGATTGATGGAGAGATGTTAGGGTTTAACCCCTCAAAGAGGAGAGAGAAAACCCCAAAGAAACCCACCACCAAAACTTATAAAAAGAGGAGAGGAAGAAGCAGTTAAAAGACCCGTAGCTGCTCGTGCGCGCCCGCGATATTTGCCTGCGCGCCCGCGCACTGGGATTGGCCTGACAGCGACATTCATTTTCAAACGGCCATAACTTCTGTTCTAGGAGTCTTCTGTGGGCGTGCAACCTACCGTTGGAAAGCTCTTTAAGTCTAGTTTCCAATGCAACTTGAATCACCTCAATCCAATTTGTAGATCAAAAGTTATGGATAAAAGAGTGAACAAAGGTTAGTTTCGGAGTTCAGGCCCTTGAGCGCCCGCGCCTATCTTAGGAGCGCCCGCGCCTATCTTAGGAGCGCCCGCGCCTATCTTAGGCGCGCCCGCGCCTAAGCCGCGCCCAAATCGCGCCTACATTCTGCCTCCTTCAATATTTTCAACCCCAATGTTAGGCACGCCCGCGCTTGGTTTGGCGCGCCCGCGCCATTCTGAAAGCACGACCCGCGCTGTCCGTATGGCCTTGCTTGCTTGCTCCTTAACTTCCTTTGTAGCTCTTCAAATGAACTCCAATTCTCCAAGCTCTTCATTCTATTAAAATCAACTCCAAAAGCCTACAAAACACGAGGAAAAGCACAAAAACATAATAAAGGGAGAAACGGAGCAAAAGGGGTACAAACAAGGGACAAACGTAGAAAAATACCGCAATTAGAGGATCTAAATAGTGGCATAAATGCCACTTATCATTGAACACTTTTGTATTATTTTTGGTAGATTCTCATCTCATAGGCATTCTTCGCAGGAGTCTGATGTGCAGTACCTGCCATGGAACGGCTTGGTTGTCCCTGGGTTAGCCACGCATTACACTACTGAGCGTCGCTACTTCTTAGGGACGTTTGGGGTGGTGGCATACCTGGGAGAGAGGGTTGCTATTCAGCACTCCTCAGATGTTTTCGTCGTCCTTGCTTCTCCGTCGCGTCACATGTTCAATGACGCGAGGCTGCTCAGCATGTTAGAGAGGACTGGTACCTCTTGGCGATCTCATGTGATCCCATGGCAGTGTTATGAGGAGGAGTTACTGCCATTGTTAGCTCCGACCCCTATTATGTCTGAGGATGAGGCGGTATGATTTTTCACCTTTTACCACTTGCTAAGTAGCCCCCAAGTGAATATTTAATGACTTTGGTTTGCTTTGTCAGGCTGTGCCTACTGAGTTTGTGCCCCCTTGTATATCCATTCATTACTAAGGGACATACAGGCCTATCGAGGAGATGATTCCTTCGGCTCTTAAGGATCAGCGCTTCGTGGAGCAATCGATTCCTCGCCACCAGACTCGGGTGAGTTTATTTACTTAAAATTTGTTCATTTCTGTCATGCATTGTTACTGACTTTATTTCTTTAACAGTTCTCGTGCGAGGTGGTCACAACGATGGCACGGTGTATAGACGACTTCCGGATCCAGCTCGTTCGGATGAGGAACGTAGCTACGTGTCGTCGTGATGACGCTGTTTAGGAGGTAGTCTTTCTTCTTATTTCTACATTGTTATGTTTCTATTTTGATTGTTTCTGACTTGGTTACTTCTTACAGGGTCAGCCCATTCCTTCTCGTACCCGGACGAGACCTGAGGTCCGGAGAAAGCCGGCGAGGTCTAGCTCGAGACGCGTCGTACTGGTTTTGGCGGTCGATGTGGTCTATCTGAGGCTGCCCGGACCGAGGTGGTGGAGGGCTCGGGCTCTTCATCTAAGGGTGCACGTGCTGAGCCGGTAGGCTAGGGACAGGCTACCTCATCTCCTAGAGGTGGTGGGATGTACGAGGTCGGCTCGTCATTGCAGCAGCCTCAGCCTCAGCCTCTATTGGTTCATCAGGGAGACCTTGGGTGGACGGATCCTGTGCTGAGTTTCCCTCCTCCTGGAGGGACTGGAGCTAGAGCTGGTGGAGAGCATACTCCTCACAGGGCGCAATTCTTTAATGTGATGGGCGTCCCTCATCATCTACGTCCTCCAGCGCCGTAGTTTGTACCTTTTTTTTATTTTGACTGTATAGAACTTTGCCTGATTGACTCATTTATTAGATATATATTTGTATATACATATTATCTTCTATGTATTATGACTTTATTTATCTTGCATTTATTTTTCATTTTTATGTGCATATTTGTGCATGCAAAGATTTTTGATAATTAATAATTTGGAGCAAAAATTCCGTCATTTTTATTATTGATGGAGGGTATCCGACTTTCTCCCCCAAAAAGAAAAAAATGAAAGATAAAAATTGGACTTACAACAAACTTAAAAAAAATGATGTATGAATAAAATCTGAAAAAGGAAAAAATCGAAATCAATATATTACATTAATTTATCAGGGTATAAGAAGGGATAAAATCGTAAAGCCATTGTATAGGTTCGAATCAGCGCCAAAAAACTCGATTTTTGAATAGCTCGCTGATAAGATAAATTAGCACCACGTGGTGCAACGCGTTTTGCGTTGGTGCCCGGCGCTGCTGCTGGTAATTGGCACCAAACTCTGACGCCAGACGACAGAATCGTCGTTTGGCGCTAAAGAGCGCTGACTCCGAATCCTTTTCGGATTGAAACTGTATCGATGTTGTGTATAAATAGCCTCTGGTCTGCCGAATTTCTCCATAATTTCAGCAGATTAAACATAGTCTAAGCTTTTGAAAAAATAATCATGTCTTTAGTTACTAAGAGTTTTACCAACTTCACACGTGAATGGTGTCGGTCTTTAACTGCTAGAGAAAAGAACTAGAATTTTCCATATGGGAGGTATCTATGGTGTTAAGGGGTAGATCTTGATATTGACTTTATTCATATCGCCTTAGAATATTGGGATACGAATACTCATTGTTTTTAGACTAGGGTTTGATGAAATTAGCCCTTTACCGGAAGAATTCGGTGCTATTTTAGGCTTCTCTTCATTAGATCTTGCGGTAATCCCTAGAATAAATGAATATCATTATAAAGATTTTGAGCGCTTCTTTAATTTAAGAGACAAAGATCTAACAAATATTGTAGATGGTAGCACAGTTAATTTGAAAGAATTTGCATGCCATTACTTTGATAGACCTTATTCTGAATCTTTTCATGTTTATAGAAGAAGGGCTTTTCTCTTTTGCATGCTTAACCAATATATTCTCACTAGTGGTAGAAATAATGAGGGCCAAGCAATCATATCAACTGATTTAGAGCAAATGGAATCTAGGAGAAATCCAATGCCATTAATTGTTGGAGAGACTATGCTTAGTCTTGATGAATTGAAGAGAAATCCAAAAGCGCCTTTTTGGGGCTCTCTAATTTTATTACAGGTAGAAAAATAATATTTTTAATTACATAAATCAAAAACATATTTTTGTATAGTAATATTAATTTATTTACATTGAAATTTTGCAAATGTGGCTAATGGAGACACTAGAATTAATCCTCCCGACAATGTTGAAAAATACACTCCAAATTTCTTTGTGAGGCGAAAGAAACGCTTCTCTAAGATGGGGCGCCATGAATATAAAAAAGTCTTTGCCTCTTGGAACTTTGCTATCAAGTGGGTCATCCCTTGGTGGAAAATAGAGAAGATGGTTGGTGTCAACAAGCAACCTTTCTGTCGTCTTTTAAGCTTAACCAAGATGACTTTGTATTATCCCTGCAGGGTAAAAAGATAGTACGACCTACTTCAAACAATTTCTTCTGGGGATCTTTGTCGTCCCTATGAATTCCATGTTTCATAAGAAGTAGAAAAATTTGATGCATATTGGAGCGCTAGACCTTTATGGGAAGTGATTAACTAAAAAGTTCCTCCTTCCTTGCCCAATGATGTAAAGAGGTGGCTTCTTAAGAAACCTTCAAAGGACATGAAAAAAAATCAGAGTAAAACTGATGTGAAGAGTCGTCTAGGTGACAAGGTGATTCCTGTTAAGGAACGCTTGGGTGAAAAGATTGAATTCAAAACACCTATGATGCCTAAGAAGAAGAGCTCCACAAAGGATAAAGGGAAAAGAAAAGCTGACACTTCAGAGAAGAAGATTTGGGTAAAGAAGAAACATGGAGTCCTAGGTAAGGGAGAAAGTGTTTACTCTAAAATTGAATGTAGGTCCTCTAAAGGATTCCTACTAGCTAAAGCCATGGACGATGAAGAGGATTCGTATAAAAATTGGAAGAGAGCAAAGAAAGAGAAGAAAGATTGAAGCATTGTTTAACTTTCAATTTATTAGACTTAGTTTTAAATTTAAAGTTAATTTGGTTTATTAAGCTTTATTTAAATTCCATCAATAATGTAATTTCTTAGTTTATTTTATTAATGAAATTTCAGCTTTTTAATTAAATCAACTCCTTTAAATTTAATTTATTAAAGCAATGAAAACAGAAAATTTTATTTCCCAGAATTTTTTCCGAGAACAAAAGTCGAAAATTTTTCCGAAAAATACCGAAATATGCCCAGATACTCCAAGAAGTGCGGCGCCATTACATTATGTTTGGCGCCGGCTGCTGCCGTCTGGCGACAGTCGCTGTCGCTGGGCGCTGCGGTCCATCAGCCGGCGACAGGTTCTTTCCTGTGACGTCGATGTTCCGTCGAATTTCTGTTGAATTTCTTTTTATATCTGGGATGCAGGTTTGCGAAAATTAAATTGGCCGCACCCGTAAAGGGTTGCCTACGTATCCTTTCATAAGGAATCAGGACAAACGTAGCTCTCTTGAGTACCCTACTCAAGTAATTATAGGTAGTACTTTTTAAGTTGGTCAAGATTTGTCATGTTCGAGAACTCATTGCCATCCATATCAGTTAATTTTACTGCACCTCCTGATAGGATTGTTTTGACAATATAGGGTCCGAACCAATGAGGCCTAAATTTTCCTCTTGGATCTAAAAGATTTTTCCTTAATGCTTTTAACACCAAGTCTCCTACTTTGATGTTTCTTGTATTGACAATCTTTTTAAAATGCCTAGCCATACGAGTTTGATAGCATTGAGTATGATGTAGAGCTTCTAGTCGCTTTTCATCAAGTAGAATTAGCTTTTCATCAAGAAGAATGATGGTGTTGAATGCCATATTTTTGTAACAATTCTTCACACTCAGCTTGAAAGTGAGTTCCATTGTCACTTATTATTTCATGTGGGACTCCATATCGACAAATGATATTCCTTTCGATAAAGAGTGCTACATGTTTTGCTGTGAGTTTCTCATATTATTGTTCTTCAACCCACTTTGTGAAGTAATCAATTGCTACTAGGATGTATTCATGACCGCCTGTTCCTGGAGGAGTAATTTTACCAATAATATCGATTCCCCATGTGGAGAATGGCCATGGTGAAGTGTAGGTGTAAAGTAGAGATGGAGGAACATGTTGTAAATTGGCGTAGATTTGGCATTTAGGGCATCTTTTCACATATTGATGACAATCCCTATTCATGGTAATCCAATAGTATCCTTCTCGCATTATCTTTTGGACTAGCATTTTGCCATTAGTATGGGTTCCACAAATACCTTCGTGGACTATCCTCATAACTCTTTGAGCGTCCTTTTTCCCTACACATAAGAGAGCTCGACCCTTAGGTACCCTTTTATGTAATTAGGAAGCCAAGAGTCTTAATGCTCGTTTTGCTCTTTTGTCGGCATAAGGAGGGTATTCTCCTTTGGTGACATAGTTAAGTATATATGTGTACCACAGTTCTTCTTCTTCTTCATCTTCATCTTGGATCACTTCATCATCTTCTATAGCTTGAATATAAGCCAGTTTGTGCCTTTTCTCTATTTCTACAAGCATGTGCTCGATTTCCGTAGGAATCCTAACAACTGAAGCTAGTCTTGCCAAGGCATCAGCAAAATGATTTTCCTGTGTAGGTAGATATGTGTATTCTACCTTTTCTGATTGATTGATGAGAGTTTCTAGATAAGTTGGTAGGGGTCTAGACTTTCACCCCTTACTTTCCATCTTTTAGAAATCTGGTTGATGATCAATGAAGAGTCCCCAAATATTCGTAATTTCTTCATTCCCAATGCCAAAGCTGTTTCAAGGCCTACCACGCAGCTTCGTATTTAGCAGCGTTGTTGGTAACGTCGAAATCTAAATTTATGGAGATTGGAGCATGCTCCTCTTTAGATGATACTAATAATACTCCAACGCCACATCACTTTTGGTTTGAGGCTCCATCAAAGTATAAAGTCCAAGTATCATCTTCTGTGACCATCAAGTCTTTTTCTGGAAATTCATTGTCGTGTATTGGCGTTGAATCTTCTATTAGAAAATCTGTTAGGAAATCTAAGACCACAAATCCTTTGATAGCTTTTTGAGGCATGAATCTTACGTCGAATTGGGCTAAGTTGACTATCCATCTTGATATGCGCCCATTGAGTGTAGACTTCTCGAATAGATACTTAAGTGGATTCATTCGGGAAACTACAAAGACTGTATGCACGAGCATGTAATGTCTTAACTTGGTTGTGGCCCACACCAATGCAAGGCACAATTTCTCAAGCGGTGTATAGCGTACTTCATACTCGAGCATCTTTTTGCTTAGATAGTAGATTGCATTTTCTTTACCATCTACTTCTTGTGCAAGCATGGCTCCCATTGTCTCCTTGGTGACTATTAGGTACACCCTAAGAGGTATTCCTAGATGTGTTAGGTGCTAATACGGGAGGATTTGCGAGATAAGCTTTGATATTTTCAAAGGCTTTTTGACATTCATCGTCCCATATTACTGGTACATTCTTTTTGAGCTTCTTGAATATTGGTTCACATATTGTTGTTAATTTCGATATGAACCCACTTATATATTGCAACCGGCCAATAAATCCTCGAATTCGTTTCTCGGTTTTGGGCGGTGGCATTGACATGATTGCCTTGATCTTGGTTGGGACTATCTCTATTCCTTTAGAGCTTATGGTATATCTCAAAAGCTTGCCTCAAGTGACTCCAAAAGCACACTTGGATGGATTCAACCTCATGTTGTATTTCCTTAGCCTTTCAAAGAATTTTCTCAAGGCAATTTAATGACCTGGGCGATCTTTTGACTTCACAATCATATCGTCCACATATAATTTAACTTCTTTGTGCATCATGTCATGGAGTAAGGCAGTCGCTTCTCGTTGGTAAGTAGCACCCGCGTTTTTCTACCCGAATGGCATTATTGTGTAACATTAAGTACCCTATGGTGTTATGAAAGTTGTTTTCTCCATGTCTTCTTCTGCAATGAGAATCTGATTGTATCCTGCGTGTTTTGGGTGTTTTTGTCCCTCGGGAGAGTTACAACATGAAGACTGATCCGGGGTGAGTTGTACCTGCAAAACAAACGGAGACACCAGTTGGGTGGTGCTCCGCCTCTGACGCACAAGTTAGAAACTTGAAGGGAGAAAAAAGGTGCGGAAATTTAGGTAGGGATCTGCTCCGATTCCAAGCTCAGGATGTCTCTATCAAAGAGTAAATGTGTAATAAATGATCAAACGTGCCCTCAAAATGAGGGACATCTCCCTATTTATAGGGTCTTTGGGAATTGCGCCCGTGATTAGGTTACTGAACCCTAATCATTGGTGGGCTGCGCCGTTTGGCGGCATTCTCGGGATTTGGGCCTGAAGGCCGCCTTTTCCCTTGATTTCGGGAATGACACGTGTCGAGCATGGATTGGTCCATTTTAGACCAATCTGGGGGGTGACACGTGTCACCTTCTGATTGGGCCACGTGGCAGGGTAAAATTACCCTAAACATTTGCCCCTCACAGATGTGACGTGGCACGCCACGTGGCATCTGTGACACATGTCACGCTCCGGCAGGCGGTAATTTTACCGTTACAGAGTAACCGTTCACCTTTCGGGTAAATTACGGAAATGCCCCCAAATTTACCCTCTATATATAGCCGTGTTACCCTCATAATTTTGTACGTTTACAAAAATTTCCTAGAGAGAAAAACTCTGAGAGAGCAGAAGTCATTTGTTTGAGGCAGACGCGAGCAAGAAAGTTTGTTCTTCAGCAATACAGCCGGTCCCGTCTACGTTCAGATACCAAATCAAAAGGTACCGTCTCTTTCTCTCTTAGCTCTTTTCTTTTTGCACCGCTTGTTCATATTTCTTGCAATAAATGGATGCATCACCAACACACACGGCACAACCTAGGTTAGAGTCCAGCCGGTCACCAAGGTCGGCTGAGTCTAGGACTGGGAGTGCCGGCTCAGGGTGTTGGGCCACCCTTTGCCATCGATTCCGACCAGTTATGTGTCTATGCAGGACAACATGGCTCGGATAATGCAGACGGCCACGGACCCGAATTACAAGAGCGAAGGCTCAGGCGGCCAAACGCCTGAGGGAGAAACGTCTGGTCAGGGAAACCAGAAGGCTCTAGAGAGATCCCCTCCGCGCGCCCCTTCAACCCCTGCAGACTCTTTTTTGGAAGAGTGTGACCAAGGCGGCGACGAGGCCGCCTCTGCTCCCATGGACCAAAGCGAGGGGGAGACGGAGAGGGACAGCTCCGCCTCTACCTCCGAGAGAAGCGATGACTTGCCCCCTCTTCCGGATAGCGAGGAGGAAGAAAGGAAAAAGTGGAGTGAGAAGGACGATCCCTTCAGCATCCACGTCTCCTCCAAGGACCGAATCCAGATGGGGGAAAACTTAGAGAACTTTAAGAAAATGCACCCGCTTGGAGACGGGTATAAGATCCGGGTGCCGCTTGAGCTGGGCACCGTCGCTTGGGGGGATGATCAAGAGAACGCCAACAGCTATTTTGGCTGTTATAAGGCGGCGTTTAAAGCCGGCCTTCGCTTCCCCCTTCACCAGGCGGTGAAGGCAATTTTGAGAGGCTACGGCCTTGGGGTCTGGCAGCTTACCCCCAACTCCTGGACCAACATTCTAGGGTATGTTGCCGCCTACGAGTTCCAAGGGCTTAACCCCGGCTGGGAGGCCTTTGCAAGCATGCATTACCTCAGCAGAAGCCCAGGCGGCTAGAGGGCGTAGTATACTCTAACCACACAGCCGCAATACATGATGACCTTGGACAAGGTCTCCAAGTTCGATGGCTGGAAGCACAGGATCTACCTGATGTCCGCCCCGACCAGAAGGGGAAAATTATGAATTCCGTCTGTACAATAAGAAGCCCGACTTGTTGGGCAGGAAGTGCGCTCTTCCCCGGATCCTAGAGGAAGACTTTGACAAAATAATCGAGGCAGACTTTTTCGGCCTCACAGACGCAACTCTGTCAACCATGGAAACAATAAAAGTCCATAAGAATTGGATTCCCAAGAGCGCCTGGTTCAGGGATGAATGTTTCCTAGCCGCCTGCGGGCTAGGGCACATGTTTAGTAAACGTATGCGCCTGGGTTCACACCGT
Source organism: Chenopodium quinoa (assembly GCF_001683475.1). Lineage (NCBI taxonomy): Eukaryota > Viridiplantae > Streptophyta > Magnoliopsida > Caryophyllales > Amaranthaceae > Chenopodium > Chenopodium quinoa. The sequence goes on from NW_018743787.1 coordinate 188,325, forward strand.
CTGTAGTATTTTTCTATCAGAATTGATTTATTATTCTGATCAATTTCTCTTTTTGCAGAAGAAGCGCTAAACATGTTGCAGTCGGAGAAAACTCCCAAGCGGTCTTCTGCGACCATCCGCAAAGATCTTGCGGAGAAAGCTGCGGCCGAGCTCAGGGCCAAGGTATTGAGCGCCTGACCCTTTCTTAAGTTTATTTTATAAACTGTCTTGCCCGGATACTAACCTTGTTTATTTTCACAGGGGGGAGAAGTTGGGAAATCGTTTGAGAAGAATCTCAAACAGGATAGAGAGGAGGCCCCAACCGTTCTCAATAAAATAAAAAAGTCTGCCTCTGCGTCAACTTCTGGCACCTCAGCCGGGGGTAAGACGATGCGAATAGCGGGGCGACTTGAGAAGGTAGGCGACAGCCTTTGCCTTAATCTTTCCAACCCCTCAGCAGCCGCGGGGCTCACCACGCCTGCAAGCGTTTCGCGCTTGGCCGGCTCTGAAGGTAAGAACCCTTTTGAATCCCCGCTTGAGCTGGGGTGGCCTTTACGGGTGAAATCCCACTCCCAAAAGACGTCATCCTCAGACGGTCGGCAACAGATAGGTGTTGCCTTAGTTTCGCACTCATCACGTATTGATTGTGGTGCAGATGAATCTCCCCGCTGGCCAGACGTCCAGAAGCACGCCAAGGCCATGCTGGATGCCGTCCGGAAGAGGGATAAGGACAATATCCCTAGGATAGAGACGTTCAATCTTGAATTCATTCTATCCCTTCTGGCTGAGGTAAGAAACTTGTCAATTCAATGTTATTTTTTTTTAATTAATTGTCCCGCTTGTAATTCTTATACCGCCTGCTTTTTGCAGGCCATGCTGCGGGTGGACGGGCTCAAACGTCCTTATTCCAGCAAACGGGAAAAGGTAAAAAGGGCCAAGAAATCCGCCATAGACGTTGATAATATTGCTTTACACTCAACTATCGTAAATGAACTTGAAACTAAAGCAATAATTAAGACACAGGCGTCTAAAATCTAGCAGCTGGAGCTAGATCTGAAGGCGGCCGACCAGCGGGTAACGGATGCTGAGACGGCCAAGAAGGGAGCGGAGGAGGCTCAGAAGAAAGCAGACGAGAGCGCCAAACAGACTAAAGAGGCGCTCTAGAAGACCTAGGCGGACCTTGGCAAACTGAAATCCAAGGTTGAGAGGCTGGAAAAGGATGCTGCTCAAGCTCAGAAAAACTTTGCAGCAACCTTGGAGGCGGAGCAAAACCGCCTTGTTGCTGAGAGTGATGCTGACAACGACGGCCGTATTAAAATTGCTTGGGCTGCCTTGTACCCAGACGCTGATTATAGCATCTGGGAAATGGTACATAGCTATGTCGAGTACGTGGTTTACTTGAGAGAGCAAGGTGAGCCAGAGCCTGCCTCCTTTGAAGCCTGGCTCAGCAACAATGAGCCAACCGCGCCTGAGCTTCCTGGTCCCGACGAAGCGCATCAAATTCCCTCAAATGATGAGGAGAAGGGGGAGAACCAGGAGGCTCCGTTTGCAGGCCAGAAGTGACCCCTCATCGGCAGTATGCCAGTCTGCTTTTTTTTTTAATTTTTTTTATTCAGCGGCTGTATGCCAAAACTTGCTTTTTCCGGCCTGCGTGCCGAGTATTTGTGTTTTTACCGGCTATGGAGCCGGGTTAATTAACAATTTCTTTCTCCCGGACGGGTTCTGGTTAACATTTGATCCATTACAACCGTTTGGTTAGATGGACTTTTATGAATTGCACCGACTAAGTCGGGTTTGATCATTTTGCATTTGAATTTTTGTTTTTTGCAAATTTTAATTTTTGCCTAACTTATCAAAAGCATGCAGCGATTTCTTGCCTAACTAATCAGTATTCCGGCTGTCCTTGCCCCTGGACGGCTGTGTGATTGGTTTCAATTGGAGCTGGTTGATTGACTTGAAAACGTCTGATGCTGTAAAGAGCATGATATGTTTGTAAGTCAATCAATAACAGTAGTGATTGCCCCAAACCAAGTGCGCAACCGTACACCAACAGGCGTTTTAGTCACTACACAGACGGCTTACGCCCGTCTTGGTAGAGATTTCATAGCCATTGAACTCTTGCCCCAATTGGGGTGAGGTGCAATTTTAAAATAAATAACCTAAGTGAGAACTTCAGCCAGTTACCGACTGATGCCTATGGGCATCCGGTATTTAGGAACTTATTTGTTCTTCGTAGGTTATTTTAGTCAGACGGCTATGAGTTGACCAATTTGGTCGTTCAATTTTTGTCGTCTGCATGGATACATAGAACCGACAGATAATCTGTTCTCTACGACGATTGCACCCGGAGGAGTGTCGCCGGACGCCTTTGTCCATGTTGGGACAAGCGATTTTATAAAAATAGCAACCATCCGGCCATTTTAGCCTCTGGTCCTGTTTGAAACCGGTTGTGTAGCCACTAAACGTTTTTGTGCTTAGTTTCTTAATTAGTGTTGAATTTACACTAAGTATCGAACTTAGTTTTTTAAGCATACGAGTCTGTCTGGGTAATATCCAGACTGACAGACAAATATTTTATCATACTAAGTATCAAACTTAGTTAGATAAATGGAGAATCCGTCTGAGTATTACCCAGGCGGATAGTCAAGTAGTTGAATAAACAAAGTATCAAACTTAAATAAACAAGAGATCCGAGTATTACCCAGGCGGACAAACAAATGAAACCTTCATTAACTGACTCACTGTTTACAAAAAGTTTACATTCTCAGAAGTAGTACTTTTTTAGATTGTCTACATTCCAAGTTCTAGGCAGGCGCCTGCCGTCTAGAGTTTCCAGGTGGTAGGTGCCGTCCCTTACTTCTTCATAGATCCGGTAGGGGCCTTCCCAATTTGGGGTTAGCTTTCCCAGCTCATTGGCCCTACCGGTTGCCTCCATTTTTCGTAACACTAAGTCGTCAACTTTTAAGGGACGCTTGTGTACTTATTTGTTGTAAGCTCTCGTCATTCTCAGACGGTAAATCTCATGACGCAAGGCGGCATTGCCCTGCGTTCTGGGAGTGAATCCAATGCCAGGCGCATTGCTTCCCAGTTTGCCTCTTCATCATACAGCATGACTCTGAGAGTCGGCTCGTAATGTTTGATGGGCAAGACGGCTTCAGCACCGTAAACCATGAGAAATGGGGTTTCACCGGTTGCCCCTTTCGCTGTTGTCCGGATGGCCCACAGGACATGGATTAATTCTTATGCCCATAAGCCACCGGCTCTTTCTATTTTCTTTTTAATGCCATCTGAGATGAGTTTGTTGAAAGCTTCAACTTGGCCGTTTTCTTGGGGCCGGCCAACAGATGCGAAATAGCTTGAGATCCCCTGATCTCCCAACCAAGTTTTTAGCTGAGGCGTCTCAAACTGAGGACCATTATCAAAAACCATAGACATGGGTACCTCGTACCGGGTGATAATGTTGTTCCAGATGAAGGAAATTACGTCTGAGGTCTTGATGTTTTTAACCGCCTCAGCCTCAACCCACTTGGTGAAGTAATCCATAGCCACTAAGATATAGCACTTTCCGCCTGGAGCAGGCGTGTAAGGACCTAGAATGTCCATGCCCCATTTTGCAAACGGGATTGGGCTGTGGATGGCCGTCAGATCAGTAGCCGGACGGTGAATGAGTTTGCCTAATTTTTGGCACTTGTCACATTTCTTCACCAACTCCTTGGCGTCTGCCTCAAGAGTGGGCCAAAAGTAATGTCTTCTAGCTTTGACAGCTAGGGACCTGCCGCCTATGTGAGAGGCGCAGAATCCCGAGTGCAAGTCTTCGAGAACTTCTTTCCCCTTTTCTGGGGTGACACACTTTAACAAAGGCTTCAGAAACCCCGCCTTGAAGAGTTCTCCATTTTTCAACTCGAATCTTGCAGCTCGCTTTTTCAGGACGGTTGCTTCCTGTGGCGAATCAGGAAGTGTGCCGTCTGAGAGATAGGCCCGGATGCCATCCATCCAGGTAGAGCTTAGGTCCAGAATTCCAACGGGATCCTCATAGATGCTTCTCTTTTCAAGAACTTCCCAGAAGACTGACCGAGGCGTATCATGGCAGGCGGAAGATGCCAGCTTTGACAATGCATCCGCCTGGTTGTTTTCCGACCTAGGCACCTGATTCAGCCGGAATTCCTCAAGTGCCTTGGTCTCTTGTTTGACTTCCTGAAGATATTTAATCATAGCAGGATGGGTAGCCTCATAACTTCCCTCATACTGGCTAACAACCAATTGAGAATTAGAGTAGGCGTCAATTTTCATGGCCCCTGCCGCCTTACAAATGCGTATGCCAGCTAGTAGGGCTTCATATTCCGCCTCATTGTTAGAGGCCTGAAACTTGAAGCGTAGTGCATATTCAAATCTGTCTCCTTCAGGAGACTCATAAATTACGCCTGCACCACAGTCGTTCTTTGTAGAGCTCCCGTCTACGTACACTTTCCAAACCTGATCAAGATTATCCGGAGCCACCGGACGGGTCATTTCAACAATGAAGTTGGCAAACGCCTGACCTTTCACTGCCTTTCTTGGTTCGTAAGTGGTTTCAAGACTTTGCATTTCAATAGCCCATTTCAACATTCTCCTGGATGAGTCCAAGGTAGACATTGGCCGCTTGAGTGGCTGGTCGGTGTAAATCACCACCGGATGTGCCAAAAAGTAAGGCTTCATTGTTTTGAAAGCCATATACAAAGCAAGGCCAAATTTTTCAACCATGGGGTACCGGAGTTCAGCATTTTTAAGAACATGGCTAATGAAATAAACAGGGAGCTGCACGCCGTCTCGCTCAGCAAGGAGAACGACACTAAGGGCATGATCTGAGACGGCTAAATACATGTACAACGTCTCCCTAGGCAAAGGACTGACCAACCTAGGTAGAGAGTGTAGATTCTCTTTCAACCTTTGGAATGCTGCCTCAGCATCATCCCCCCATTCAAATCTGGCCTTCTTCCTGATTGCTTGGAAGAAGTAGAGGCACTTGTCGCCTGACCGGCTGAGGAACCTCCCCAGGGCGGCCAAACAACCGGTGAGTCTCTGAACTTCCTTAACAAAGCGGGGGGACTTCATGTCAATCACCGCCAGTATCTTTTCGGGGTTAGCCTCTATCCCCCTTTGATCAATCGGGAATCCGAGAAACTTCCCAGACTCAACACCAAAGACGCATTTCTTAGGATTTAACATAGCCTTATTCCGCTTGAGGGTGGTGAATGTTTCTCGGAGATCAGCAAGGTGATCCGTCTGTAGCTTGGATTTGACTATCATGTCATCAATGTACGCCTCCACATCCCTCCCAATCTGATTAACGAAGACCGTATTAATCATTCGTTGGAAAGTGGCAGGCGCATTTTTCAAGCCAAACGGCATCACAATATAATAGAATAGCCCCTGATCAGTGACGAAGGCCGTCTTCTCTTGATCTTTCTTCCACAGGGGTATCTGATGGAAGCCGGAGTAGGCATCCATAAAGCTTATCAAGGCGTGACCGGCTGTAGAATCGACCAGACTGTCGATCTTTGGAAACGGATAACTGTCCTTTGGACACGCCTTGTTTAGGTATGTGTAATCAACACACATGCGCCAGGTCCCATTCGGTTTCTTCACAAGGACCACATTGGGCACCTATTCGGGGAAATTACAAGGCCGGATGAACCTGGCGTCTAGCAGCTTTTTGACTTCGGCAGCTGCCGCCTAACTTCTTTCCTTGCCGTGGCTTCTTTTCTTTTGTCGGATGGGCTTCTTTTTGGGGTCCACAGTGAGTTTGTGGACAGCAAGATCCGGGCTAACGCCTGGCATCTCTTCCACTTCAAAGGCAAAAATGTTTAAATTCTTTCAGCAGAAGGTGCAAGCTTGCACCCAAGGTAGCATGAGCAACCGTCCGAACCTTAATAGTGCGTTCTGGACGGCTGTCGTCCAGAACGAGATCAATGCTTTCGCCAGCCAGTTGAGGACGGAGCTCATCTGACCGTTCACCGGTCAGTGATTGTTATTTATTCTCTTTTTTCACCTCCACCAGCAGAGGAGCCTTTCTTTTCTTTCCGGCTGCTGATGGGGCAGGAGCTGGGTCGGCATCCTTGACGTTGTCAAAGTCTATTGGTTCCTGACCGCCTGGGGCCACATTATCTCGGACGGTTGAGGGATAGCACTCTCGGGCCGTCTTCTGATCCCCATTCAAGGAACCAACAAAGCCGTCATCCCTCTCATACTTGATGAGCATGAGGGACAGGATGATTACTGCCTTGGCTACGTTGAGGGTTGGCCTGCCAAGAATGATATTATAGGCGGTCAACTCCTCAACGACCAAGAATCTGACGACAATATGTCGTCCCTGGCCCTTCTCTCCCAGCCGGATGGGTAAGTCAATCCTTCCGGCTGGGTAGACTATCCCACCCCCAAAACCAACCAAGGGGTGGGTGACCGAATGCATGCTGCTGACATTGTATTTCAGCTTTTGCAGGCACCAGAGGCTGATGATGTCTGATGAGCTGCCGGTGTCTATAAGGATCCGTCCAACTAGCTGGTTGGCAACCTTACATACAATGACCACCGGGTCATCATGAGGACGGCGGACATGAGAACCCGCCTGCTATAGTGTAGACCGGCTCCTTGTCGGTATCCGAACTACTAGCAGGCTGGGGGGGTAGTCTTGGAGGACTGACCCTTGTTTTTCTTTTTTGCCCCGGCTGGGGACTTAGAAATGTAGGACTTCAACAGCCCTTTGTCAGCCAGACGGTCCAACGCACGCTGAAGACTGAAGCAGTCGTTGCTGTCATGGCCGACCTCCTCATGGAACTGACAAAATTTATTTTTGTTCCGTGACTGGACAGAACTCTTCATAGGATTCGGCTTCTCAATGGACAGCCGGTCCTTTACCTCCATGAGGATGGAGTTGCAATCTTTGTTAAACTCGTACTTGGGGACGTACGGTTTAAACTCTTTCTTTTTCTTCTAGGACGGCTGGTCAGAATCAGTAACCGCCCAGACTTCTTTTCTTTTCTTGCTCTCTTCTTTGTTTTTAGCCGGCTGAGCTGACCGGCTGTCTGACTGGCTACCAGGCGAGCAGAGGTCGGTAGCTTGAATGTAGCTTTCCGCCTCCCTCAGGGCCGCCTGTAGGGTGAAAGCCCCTTTTCTGATTAGGTTAAACTTAAAGGTCGACCCGTCTCTCAGACTTTAAAAAAGTCTGTAAAAGCTACCTCATCAGACAGTCCCTGAATCAGAATTCTGATCAGGTTGAACCGCCTGACATATGAGCGCAGCCCTTCTCTCTCTCCCTACTTAACAGTGCTCAAATCAAGGTTTGTTTTCTTAGCAGGGATGTTCATTGAGAAGTTGGAAGCAAACAGGAAGGCAAGCTTCATGAAGCTGTCTATGGACCCGGCTGGAAGGTTGCCAAACCATTGTTGGGCAATGCCCTTCAATGTAGCCGGGAAGCATCGACACCAAGTGGCATCATCCAACCCCTGCAGATACATGAGGTTGGTGTAAGCCATGAGGTGGTCTTCCGGATTGGTGGTACCATCATAGGTACCAACCAACACATTCTTAACCTTAGCTGGCTGAGCCGCCTCGGTTATCTCCCGAGTGAACGCAGAAGGTTGTTCACCCAGGCGCAGCAGGCAAAGCTGCCAGCCCAATGGCTGGACATTTGGATACGCCACCTGACCCCCAAAGAAGGCTGGCTGCATGAAGTGAGGAGGATACTGCCCGTAAGCCTAAGTAGGCACATACGGGACGGCTCCAATCATATGAGGGCCAGAATGGATGGTATTACCGCCTGTCTGACTCTCATGCAAGGAGGGTGCACTCCCTGCAGAGATGTTGTTGAAGCTGTCTGGAAAGTTCGACGTTGAAGCCGACTCATACAGCGATTGGTTTCTCTTCCGGTTAATAATCTCCCGGGCATCAAGAGTTGATTTTTTACTTCTCACCGGCTGCTGAGGCCGGCGAGTGTTATTGGTGTTCCCTCCAGGAAGGAGAATTTTTTACCAATCAATGGTCCCGGCTGCCTTCTCCTTTGGATGGGGAGTAGGCTGTCGGTTTCTGACTGACTTCCCCTTCTCTGGAGGAGTCTTCTTCGCCGTCTGACCTTTACTTGGGCCAGCCCTGCTTTTGGTGATCAGCTCTGTAATTTCACCCTTGAAACTCGTCATGAACCTCATGAGTTCGTCTCGGGTGACAGGGGCTGATCCAGCTGCCGTTTGGGTTGCCCCTTCCGGCTGCCCAGGTGGTCTGCTCGGACCCGCCTGGGAGGCACCCTGCTCCAGAGTGTCTCTGGGCCGGATGCGTTTTGTTCTGAGAGAGCCATCTTCGGCTGTAAAAGCTTCGACCTGAGGATCTTCATCCTCATGGTCTGTAAAAACTTCTGGGTCTTCACCAAGACGGTTAGGGTGTGGTACAGACTCTTGAACCATCTTCGAGGTACTCTCCCCACAGACGTCGCCAAATGTTTTGGGTGTTTTTGTCCCTCGGGAGAGTTACAACACGAAGACTGATCCGGGGTGAGTTGTACCTGCAAAACAAACGGAGACACCAGTTGGGTGGTGCTCCGCCTCCGACGCACAAGTTAGAAACTTGAAGGGAGAAAAAAGGTGCAGAAATTTAGGTAGAGATCAGCTCGGATTCCAAGCTCAGGATGTCTCTATCAAAGAGTAAATGTGTAATAAATGATCAAACATGCCCTCAAAATGAGGGACATCTCCCTATTTATAGGATCTATGGGAATTGCGCCCCTGATTAGGTTACTGAACCCTAATCATTGGTGGGCTGCGCCGTTTGGCGGCATTCTCGGGATTTGGGCCTGAAGGTCGCCTTTTCCCTTGATTTCGGGAATGACACGTGTCGAGCAGGGATTGGTCCATTTTAGACCAATCTGGGGGTGACACGTGTCACCTTATGATTGGGCAACGTGGCAGGGTAAAATTACCTTAAACACAGCGTATCCATCCATGAACGAGAGAAGTGAATGATTTGTTGTATTATCTAACAGAATATCGATGTGTGGTAAAGGGAAGTCATCCTTTGAACTTGCCTTATTTAAGTCTCGATAGTCGACACACATTCTTACCCTTCCATCCTTCTTCGGAACTGGGACGACGTTGGCCATCCATTCGGGGTAGTTGGATACCCTGATAAAACCTGCAGTTATTTTTTTTGAACTTCTTCTTTTATTTTAAGAGCTACGTCGGGTTTCATTGGACACAACTTTTGTTATACAGGTTTCATTCTTGGAACTTGTGGTATAGTGTGTTGAGCTATTTCTCTATTAATACCTAGCATATCTTCATATGACCAAGCAAATACATCGTTAAATTCCTTAAGTATATTAATTAAATCGGTTTGTTCTTGTTCATTTAGTGTTAATTTGATTTTGACCTCTCTTTTAATGGTTGAATCATTTGAGATATCAACCGTCTCAGTTTCCTCAAATATCGATGTTTTGTTTTCAAGTGTTTCCATTGCTTTAATAATTTCTTTGTCATTTTCATTGTTAGTTAAGTAATGCTCGTCATCTTGGGTTAAAGAAAAACACGAGGAGTAAGCAGAAGAAGACATATTATTGAATTCGGAAATCATTACATCAAAAGGGAGATTTCCTCAGGGACTTGATTACTAACTATCCTAGGAGAAGAAATAGAAGAAGGAAGGGGTGCTACAACTAAGGACTTGGATGACTCTATAGGTTAGAACTCTGACTCTGACTCTGACTCAGACTCAAACGACTCTTCAAACATCGGTCCTTTCCCTGTCGTTATGGAGATTTTCCTTCCTTTTGGAGTAGTCACCTTGAATGTCTTGAGCCACCCTTGTACTAATCCTTCTGCTGGAGTGATGAGCTTTGAGTGGTCAAAGTTCTCGCTTTGTAGGATCGTTTGGATAAGAGGAGTTATCCTCTATATATCTCGGCTTATCTTTTTCTCGCCCAAATATTAATCCCATGACATTAAAGTCAAAGAATGGGGTTGCTTTCTCTTTGTAGATAGGAGTTGGGATTTCATCTAGAAAGTAGCAATCTAAGAAAATTTTGAATCTCGATTGCCTTATTCCATTTACAACAAAAGGTTCGGGAAATTCATAGCATGGATAGTCCTCACCTTCTTTTATGAAGTGTCCATTCAGATTAAGAGGATACTGATCCATTGGGATTGCTTTCTTTTGGATGCGAGCGTTCCAACGCGCCTTAGACCTTTCCTGGGCTCGCTTAAGATCTTCCCGAGTTAGTTCGAAACCAAGTCCGAAAGTATCTAACTTAGGGAGGCCAGGTAATTCCTGTTGTTTTGCTATTCCCTTCTTATTTCATAGAGTCATTCCAGGAAAATGCTTTTGTTTCTTAAGAATAGCATTTACCGTCATATTGGAGTGGGGGTCGTGGCAGAGAGGGGTCCTTTCATCCTCCTCGATTAAGGAGACCTCTTAAGTAAAGCCCCACAATTCTTCATCATCTTCATCGCGCTCCACATTAATGATTGAATGTTCTATAGCTTTAATCTTCATAGGTGAAGCATCGATTGTGATGGGGATTCCTCCAACTATGGATTTTACCTGTTGGTTGAGAGATGAAGGGACGACCTTTAAGTCATAAAGCCAAGGGCGTCCCAACAATAAGTTGAATGAAGCTTTAATATCTACCACTTGAAAGGTAGTAGCATGTTCTATTGCTCCCGCCGTTATATTCATGGTAATCTTACCAAGAGCTTGGCGACGAGTGTTGTCATAAGCTCTTATTCCTTGTGTTGACAGGGTTAAGTCTTCATCCCTTATGCCTAACATCCTCACAGTTCTGAGTGGATAGACATTAATTGCTGATTCATTGTCTACAAGAGTCATTGGAACGTTCATTCTCTTGCAAACCACTGTGAGGTTTAGTGCCTTATAATGCTTGTCACCTTCTAGGGGTAAATCTTTGTCAAAAAAGGTGATCAAGTCATAGGACAAGGGAGATCACTCGTAAGGAAGTTAGCTAACCCCTCAGAAGTGGTGTCAGAATATATCCCTATCTTATCCAAGGCATTCATCACTGCCAACCTATGTTCTTGAGATGTAGCTAGAAGCTTCCATACGTTCATCTCGACCTTGGTCTTTTTTAATCGTTTGACAATATCATTGTCATCTAAGATAGGTATGGGAACTTGCTGCGTAGTCGGCATAGGTTGTGTTGAGATTGGAGGTTGCGTTCTTCCTAATCTTATGAGGACGTCTATAGGTGAATCCTCTTCAACCTAGAAATCATCTACTTAATATGACACTAGAGGTGGAGGTCTTTCCATGTCTTTTAGGTAGATGTCTTCTTCATCGCTGTCCCAAACCCCATTAATGCTTATGTCTTCTTCTTGTGGGATTTTAACTAGCTTCTTATCATCAATTATTTTATGAATTAAATCTTTAAATTTAAAACAGTTTTCAATAGTGTGTCCCCCTGATTGCTGGTATTGAAATTATAATCTATCTATCCTTTTTAGTGATTCAAATGGTCTCGGTTCGAGAGGTTTGACCTTACCACTCTCGGAGAGCATTTTAAACATTTTTGCGTATGAAGTCCCAATTGGAGTATAGAGTTTATTGCTCTTTTTGAGTCCGTCAGTTACTTGTAGAGAGAAGGTTTTCTTCTTTGTGGGTGGAATTTTATCATTCTTTTTATGAAGCTCCTCTACTTGTTTCTTTGCAAATTCGAGAGCCTCACGTAGCAAATCTGTTCCCTCCCACTTGGACCATATAAGCATTCGTACATCTTCCTTGCTTGCTGGTTCAGGAAAGTCATCCATGGCATCGAAAAAGATCTCCTCCTCTTCTTCGATAGCATGAGTTACTTGTAGAGATGAGGGATCAACCTCGTTTTCCTCATCAGAGATGGCCAAGGAATGAGAAAGAGGTGCATTGTCGATGCTTGGCTTCCTGCTGGCAGGGGGCAATGGTAGTTTGATATTATCAATTAAATCTTGGATAGCTTCCTTAAGCTTCCAACAATTTTTAGTGAGATGGCCCCTACCTTGGTGATATTTGCAGTGTGCATTGGGGTTCCAATTAGCTGTCCTCTTCTCAACTGGTGGGTCCCTAAATGGTCCATTAGGAGTTATAAGACCCTTTGCATTTAGTTGGCCAAATGCGGTGCCATAACTCGTACCTATAGTAGTAAAGTTCCTCCTAAATGGTTTTTTTTTGTCCTTGGTTATTCATAGCAAGGACTTCACTCAAATTAAAGGTGCTAACATTGTTTGAGTGGGTGGTTTTGGAAGAATAAGGATTTTCGTTCTTCTTGCCTTTCCAGCCACTGTTGGAGTTATTGTGAGCAACTTTTAGCTTAGCCAGGTCGTCTTCATTATTGATTCTAATATCATAGACGGCCTTGAAGGTATGTAGATTATTTTGATACTTCAGATGCTTGGAGTACTTCTCTTGAAGGTTCTTGATGAACAACCTCACAGATTCTTTCTTACTTGGTACTTCAATCATCCTAGAAGAGGTTTCTCTCCATTTGTTGAAGAAAGAAGTGAAACCTTCATTCTCTTTCTGCTTGAGTATTTCAAGTTCCCTATAATCAGTTTCAACTTCAATATTTCACTTGTACCTATCAATGAAAGCGTTTACTATTGATTCCCAAGTAGAGGTTCTCTCTTTATCAAGGAAGAAGAACCATTGTTGGCAAATGGTTTCAAGAGATAGAGAAAATAAAGAGGGAAACACTTTCTTATCAATACCCTTAATACTCAATATTGTTTCAAAAGCTCTTAGATAGATGAAAATAAGGGTTGTTAGTTGCCTTGAATATCGGGATGTTGTTGGCATTGAACTTCTGCGGAAGAAGATCCTTGTCCACCGAGACCCCTTATGAACTAATGCCTTGAAACTTATTCGCTAGATAGCTTGCTCAAGCTTTCTTGCATGAGGTCCATCTGTTGTTACTTCATAAGGTCATTGATTTTGAGGGTTAAAGACTTCAACGCCTCAGTCACGTCAGTCAATTGATTACTAAGTTCACTGACTTCCTCCTGGGGTGCCATTATCTTCTTAGCGTTCCTTTTCCGAGCGATTGGTTTGTCGAAAAGTTGAACTTGAATGAAAAGGTTGTCTTTGATCAAACGCCCTTCCTTTCTTGACCACGCGCTGTAAATTAAACCATTTATTTTAATAACTTGACTCAAATTGACTTTGACTTTACAGGTTTATAAAGAAAAAGAAAAAAAAGCAAAAATAAGGTGAATATTTTTGGGAATCAAGTATAAGGTTCAAACAAGTGGTTTAATTGGAGGATTAATATCCAACTTACCCCCTAAAAAAATGACGAAAAACACGCGCATACAAGACTCTCTTAGACATGGTCAAAGTTTACATACATATTAGTGTGTGCTTTATATGGTGAGGTCAAGGGACGTGCTTTGACTCTTGTGTAAGACCATGGGACTTAGTGCCTGGACTCGATTAAGGACTTAACAAGGTATTATTATTTATAAAGTAATCGAATTGATTAGCAAACTGTTTTAATTAGACACAAAGTGATGATTCAAGCAACATACCGAACTGTCGCCAAAGCAATAGGACTGGCGTTGCACTTTGCATTGTAGCGCCAGCCGACAGAGCTGTCGCCAGACGCTGCACTACACAGTGTGGCGCTGCTGTCCAAATCGCGGCGCCATTGCTGGAACGTGGATCTGGGACTGCTTACGGTATTATTACTCTACAGGGTATGCCTAAAGTCGTACTAACTCAATTCTGATTAAATTATTAGACTTTAATTACTTAATTAATTTGACAAAAATCTTGTAGTCATTAATCAGTTTATTTAGTCTTAACACAAGTCAAACAAACGGTTAGGAAAAACACATAGAGTATGCACAACAAATAATGCACAATTAGTCAAGTACGCACAATATGATTCAATGAGTTCGCAACCTAACCATGGCTCTAGTTCTCTAAAGTTCAGGATATGGGTTATTCAAAGAGGGTCCATGGTTAATTGTGCAGATGCACCGCGCGGAAGCCTTACCTTTTGAAGAATTGGCGCGAGTGGATGGGACATCGCGAATTAAAAACTCGATTCCATTGTTTGGTTAATTCAACATTCTCGGATGTACCATTTGTTGCACAGAGCGTTCAATCAGGTAGATGGAGAATGAATTCCTAGAGGGTTATGTCCATATGTAGAACACATATGAGTTTCAGAAAAGTGAGAAAAACTCAATCAGGAAGTAGGATCGAGCAAACAGTGCTAAAAACTGGTCAAAATTAGAACTCATATTTCTGGCTCGGTATTGCAAGAACATGGCGCCAGCGAACAGAGGCCGGAGCCGCTATTTGGCTTTGGCGCCTGGCGACAAAGTCAAATTTGCGGCGACAAATTCTGTTTTCTGACTCTAGTTCCTACATGCCTTAGTAGCTTTCTATGCTTGATACAGTTTTCCTATGTTTTTAACAAAATTACGGATGGTCTTTCCAATGAGATCTTTTTATGCATATGAAAATAATGTTAATCAAAATTATGCACATGAAATACATAGAACTTTTCGATTCGCATCCACTCATTCTAAATCGTTGCCAAAATAAATTTTAGGAATTAAAATAGAAATTCTCTCCAGTGCAGTCGCCAAACACTGTAGGAAATATTTCAAGCATTACCCCAAACTTGAACCCCACTGTGATCATACACTAAAGTACGGTGGCATCCAAAGGGAAAGAATATAGAGAAAAAGAGTTGCCAACAAGTTTTAGGAACTTGTAAACCGTTCACAAGGTGAAGGTTACACCCCTTAACGATCTAGGAAATTGTCAAATCCAATAGGTCTGGAACCATGACTTGTAGTTTGGGGATGAAGGTACAAATATAACCTAAAAGAGATTGAACCTGCCCTAATAATAGACCTCTACTTTATTCTGATCGTATTCATGTGCGCTTTCTAACTAACATGCAATCAATAGGATTAACCCTAAACCTGTTTATCTATGTTGGTTGAATTTAATGCACAAACAAATCTATTATAGGCGATCACTTAAATTATAATCAAATTAACCATAAACAAGATTATTTATTATCTTATATAAGCGTGATTACAAGTACGAATTCCCTTTAAACATGCATAAAAGGTGTGATCAAGCAGTAAGAATAAATATAATCAAGCAACATAATAATAATCATAATAAACATAATCATAATAATAATTAAAATCATAATCATGTTAAAGCATAATAATAGCAAGATTCTTACCATGATACTAACAAGATTAATAACAAATTCTAGAATGTAATGAAATATCAAAGATCAAATATATAGCCCAAACATGATACTAACATGAATATTAGGAAAAGAATAGGAAGCATCGCAAGAATCACAATTGTCATATTTGATATTAGAAATTATAGTTATTACCCTAAACATGATACTAGGAATCATAATACCAATATAGACATGATTTCTATGTCATAATATCAATAAAATCAATTAAATCACTTACTTAGATGTGTCGTACCTTTTTCTAATAACAAAATACACACGTTAGTAACTTCAAGGAAAATAATAATAAAAAAACTAAATTAAATAATTGAAATAGTGATTTGGGACCAAACCCTGTGAAATTAAAACCTTTCACGTCTAGGGCGAAGGCAATTTCGAACTTGGCTAGGTGTTTTTAGATCTTGTGAATGCGGAAATTTGTATGCAAAAGGCTAATTTAGAAAAAGGAGAGAGAGAGAGTTATCAAGAAATTCTTGATGAGAGTTGGTGATTTTTGATGATTGGAAATGTAGGTTTTAGGAGGCTATTTATAAAGAAAATCAGCCGGATATGATAAAAAACGAATCAGAGTTTCGAAAAGAATAAAACAACGTGGCGCCAAACGCTGGAGTCCAGCGCCAAACGCTAAAGTCTAGCGCCAGACGCCTGGCATGGCACCAGGCGCTGGTCCTGCCGTCAGACGCTGGAAATAAATTTCCACACGTTTTCTTAATTTGATAAAATTTAGCCGTACGAGTGGGAAAAATCGTATTTTCCTTAAAAACACTTCTTTTATTCTGATTAAAACTCTAAAAAGTCAACTAAAGTCAATTTATCAATGCTAATTAAATTAGGAATGAAAAGAACCTTCTAGAAAAATCTAGAACACTATAATCAATTCTAGTTGCATTAGGAATGATAAATCAATATTAGGCCCTCCTCTAGATCATTGTGCCGCTTATATATATCAAACCAGGCCCAGTCTATAATTTGGCTATAACTTCCTCATTATTCATCGGAATTGGGCTTATAATATATCGTTGGAAAGCTCCTTTCAAACCCGACCCAATTACACTATTATCGGACCCTTGCCATGGACTAAACAAAAAAAGATTGGCTGTTTTCTTAAAATAGGTTTTCAAAAACAGAGAGAAAGAAGAAAAAAAAAACTAACCGCAACACTAGACTTTCCACACTTTCACTCCATTTAATTATGATTTGACTTGAAAGGTACTCATCACCGAGTTTGGTTTGAAGGAGACACAAATGGGTGTCTACAAGAGGCAAGTCAAGGATCAAACCCAAAGGAACGATAATGTTCAAGCGCTCTCAATTATGTGCCTAAGCTAGGTCGAAGACAAAGATAAAGAGAGAACACTAACAACTAAAAAACAAAGATACCAAACAAATAAAGCACTAAAAACAGGGATCAACAAGCAATCATGACAATTGTAGCAACTCGGGAACAATATGCAAATCAAAGGTTGTGAAGACAAATGGAAAGCTCAATCAAAAGAGTCAACAAGCTATCTCCTAGAGGTCAAACTAGCGCTAACTACGAGAGACTCTAACTAGGAGCATTACTAATCAAGCTCAATCGACAATTGCAATTCCTAAATCAATGGTCTGTATCATTAGAAACTACAATGCAATCTAGCATAATTCTCAAGGCCTAATCGAATTACACACATCCAAACTTCCATTAATCACTTTAATCTCAACAATTAATCAACACAATCCCCAAATTAAGCATAATCAATCAATCATACAAGTTTCACCTAATTCCTAGCAGACAACTACTCTAACATCATCATCAAATCAACTAACAACTAATGAAATCAAGAATCAACAGTATATGAAGAACAACTACACTAATCCTAAAACTAGAGAGAGAAGCTCTCAACAAATATGAAATAGAGAAGATCTCCAACACAATTGTCACCATTGAATATTCAATCTCTCAATCAGCATTGAAATTCCTCACTTTATCTCTCTAAAATCTACTCCTAAACTAATCCTAAAACTAGAGAGAGAAGCTCTCAACAAAGCTAAGAAAAAATGATAAAAAATGTGAAATAATACTTATTCTAAACTTGCCCAAAAAATCGGGTTTACAAAGGTATTTATAGAAGCGCGAAAACAAAAACCTAGCAAAAAGATACCTAGGAAGGCGCGCCTGCGCTGCAGGGGAGGTGCACCCGTGCTCTAAGTGTTATTGTCTCTAAGTGTTCTCAGCGCGGTCCTCAAATTCTTCTTATGTTCTTCCTCACTTTTCAAGTATACCAAAATATCATAATTAAAAACAGCCACAAACTTATCAAAATATTCATGGAATACTCGATTCATCAAATCCATAAAGATTGCAGGTGCATTGGTCAATCCAAAAGGCATGACTATAAACTTATAGTGCCCATATTTAGTCATAAAAGCAGTCTTAGCAATGTCCTTATCAGCAACTCTCAGTTGATGGTACCCCGAACGTAAATCAATCTTGGAAAACACACTAGCTACCTTCAATTAATCAAACAAATCATCGATCCTGGGCAGTGGGTACTTATTCTTTATCGTCACATTATTCAACTCCCTATAGTCAATGCACAACCTCATGCTCCCATCTTTCTTCTTCACAAATAAAATAGGTGCTCCCCAAGGAGATGCACTTGGCCTAATATATTCTTTATCCAACAATTCTTGCAGTTGTACTTTCAACTCTCCCATCTCAACAGGTGCCATTTTATATGGTGCCTTAGAATTTGGTGCTGTTTTGGGAACAAAATCTATTGTAAACTCCAATTCCCTCTCTGGTAGAATTCTAGAAATCTCTTCAGGAAATACATCCAAAAACTCATTCACAATTGGCAGATCTTCCACATTCACCTTATTACTCTTTTCCAAGTCTTGCACAAAACAAAAGAACAAAGGATACCCTTTACTCACAAGTTTTGACAACTTCATTACAGAAATAATCCCAATACCTTTTGGTTTTCCAAAACCTCTATAAGATACAATCCTTCCCAAAGGACTTTTCAAATGAACCTTTTGTATATCACAATCAATTTTAGCTTTATAAATGGGTAACCAATCAATTCCCAAAATAACATCAAGTTCACCTAACTCAAATTCTATAAGAACAGATGGAAAATCAGTCTCTCCAATCCTCAAAGGTAAACCCTTATGCATCTTAGTGCACCTCACAACTTCACCTGTAGGTAAACTAATAGGAAAGTTTATTGGGTTCGGTTCAACTAGTCCTAATTGTTTCACAATAGAAATAGAAATAAAAAAATAGGTGGCTCCAGAATCAAATAAAGCTTTAACAGAAATAGAATGAATATAAAAGTTACTAGTGACAACATCATAAGACCTTTCGGCTTCCTTCTTGCTCATCACATACAAACGACCTGGAGTGACATTCTTTCCTTGATTCCCGAAGATGTTGTTGCCAACAATTCTGTTTTTTGCTTTCACATTTTGACCATTCAAATTCCCTCCTTGATACCTTGTTATAGTAAACTTGTTCCCATTTCCTTCTTGTTACAAAACCTATACACAACCAAGTTCCCATTACAATCCTTTCCAAGATGATCCTTGCCACATCTCTTGCAGTTGTATTGCCTTTCAGCTTGGTCATCAGGTCTAGAAGATCCTCCATTGCTCTGAACATCCTTACTCTTGAAATTCTCGTTCCTTGGATTTTTAAAGTTACCTTGATTACTCAAATTTCAAAAATCCTTACGTTTTTCTCCAACACTCCCACTTCCACTCTCAGGTGCACTCTTGACATTCAAACTGTACAGGTGCACTGCACTCCCACAAACTTTATCAAGAGTCTTAAGGTATTTCCTGCCAAGTCCTTCTGTAACTGCTTAGTCAAACCTTGCTCAAATCTTTGAGCTTTCAACTCCTCAGTAGGCACTACTTTAGGAACAAACCTCGACAAGTTCATTAACTTCTTATAGTACTCAATAATCGACATATTGTTCATTTGCAGATTGATGAACTCTTCACCCTTTTGCTTCCTTAAGAATGGTGGATAGCACTTCTCCCTAAGATTGGTTTTGAAAGTCTCCCAACCAAAGTTAGCTTGAGCATGAAGCACATTTCCATTATCCCTCCACCAAATATCTGCCTCTTCCTTCAAATACATGATAGCTTGATCCATTCTCATACTCAGAAGACAATTCAAAGCAGCGAAGATCTTATCGAACTCCCTAATCCAATTCTCTAGAAAAGTTGAGTCTCCACCTCCTTTAAAGTATGGTGGTTTGACCTGAGCAAGATTCTTAAACATCTTACCCGCAGGATCAGGATTATTATTGCGATTTTGGTTCAAATTCTCAGCTTGTAGCCTAATAAAATCAACTAAAGTATCGATGTTAGCCATCCAATTTCTCTGCCAGGAAGTATAACACACTCTTAGGCCAATGTCAACACAAAAGAACTTTACTTGCATAACACATCACATTCAAAAAATATATTAAGATAGAAAGGTAGGTAAGGCCACAAGTCACCCCTAATAAGTCACATTTAAAGGAAATGATTATTAAATATTAATCATTCCTACGCACAAGAAAATGAATAAAATAATTCCCTTGATTTAATCCCTTCAAAAATCCAATCATTAAGTAAATAATATAATAAAAATAAACACATTATAATAGTAGAAAAGTACTCAGAGCATCTCAAATATAAAAGCAATTTGAACCCTTTCAAGGTCGTCTATGACGTAAGAATTAACATTGAAGATGACCTTGCAAAACAAAAAGCTGCTAACAACTCCAATTGTGGCTGGAAAAGAAAGAAGAACGACAATCCTTCTTCATCCAAAACTACCCACTCAAATAATGTTAGCACCTTTAATCTGAATGAAGTCCTAGCTATGAACAACCAAGGACAAAAGAAGCCATTTAGGAGAAACTTCACACCTATTGGCATGAGTTATGACACCGCATTTGATCGCCTTCATGCAAAGGGTCTTATAACTCCCATTGGACCATTTTGGGATCGCCTAGTCGAAAAGATTACAGCTAGTTGGAACCCCAATGCACATTGCAAATACCATCAAGGTAGGGGCCATCTTACTGAAAATTGGTGGAAGCTATTCAAGATCTCATCGATAATAACAAACTTTCATTGCTTCCTGTAAGCAAGAAGCCAAGTATTTATAGTGATCCACTTTCAGATTCCTTGGCTATTTCTTATGAGGAAAATCATGTCGATCCAAGAACCCTCATTAAACCCGTTGAAGAGATACAAGCCATTGAAGAAGAGGAAGAAACCTTTTTCGATGACAAGAAGCACATTATAGGTGAGTTTCCTGCTAGTAAAGACGAGGTATGACACCTATTTTTTAGATCAGTTTAGGTTCTTTTGTTTTTCTGACTGCCTTTTGCCTTTTTGTTTTGTTAGGGTTTCAACTTAGCTTCTCTTTGCAAGTTGTAACCTTTTCTCTTTTGGTAATAATATTACTTATTTGCCAAAAAAAAGAGGTATGACACCTCATAAACACGTTGAAAGAGGCAATCGATATATGTCACGAGAAAATTGACCATCTAAAAATGGTTCAAAACAACCGTGATATGGAAAAAATGACAACTACTAAGACTGCTGAGAGAAAACCCTCTTTTCTCCATGTAGTAAAAAAACCTAAAAGGAGAAATAAGTCTTATACTCTAATTGGGACCTCTTATGTAAATATGTTTCAAAAGCTCTTTGAGAATGGATTAAACCTCTCGAGCCAAGACCTTTTGAATCACTAAAATAGACAAATAGATTTTGTTGTCCATACCATCAATCAGAAGGACATACCATTTAACATTGCTTTAAATTCAAGAATCTAATCCAAGGACTAATTGATAGCAAGAAGTCGGTTAAAGTAAGTCCAGAAAAAGATGTTAGTATTAATGGAGTTAAGGAATGTGATGATGAGGATGTCTACCTCAAGGAATTGGAAGAAAACCCACTTTCCACAATCTATCCAGTAGATGACATTTGGGATGAAGAAGATTCACCCATAGATGTCCTCACAAGATCAGGGAGAATGCAACCTCTTATTGCAACACAACCTATTCCAACTGCCCAACAAATTCCCATACCCATCATAGAAGATAATGATGTTTTCAAACAACTCAAGAAGATATGGTCGAGATGAACGTATGGAAACTACTAGCCATATCCCGTGAGCATAGAGTCACAGTAATTGATGCCTTGGATAAAGTAGGAATAGATTCTGAAACCACTCCTTAGGGGTTAGCTAATTTCCTTACGAGTGATCTTCCAAGTCCCATCAACCCAATCACTTATACTGACAAAGATCTATCTCTAGAAGGTGATAAACACTATAAAGCCTTAAACCTCACAATAATCTGTAAGAGAATGAATGTCCTAATGACTATTAGATAATGGGTCAGCAATCAATGTTTGCCCTCTTCGAACTGCGAGGATGTTAGGAATAAGAGATAAAGATTTGTATCCGTCTACACAAGGAATAAGGGATTATGACAACACTTGTTGCCAAGCTCTTGGGACTATAACCATTAATGTCACGGCAAGATTCATTGAGCATGCTACTACTTTCCAAGCGGTAGATATCAAAGGTTCTTTCAATTTGTTGTTGGGACGCCCTTGGCTTCATGACCTTAAGGTCATCCCTCCATCAACAAGTTAAGGCCATTGTTGGAGAAATTCCTGTAACAATCGATTCTTCACCAATGAGAATTAAGGCAATTGATAAGCCTATTATAATTATGGAGCTTGATGAAAACGATGAAGACTTATGGGGCATTAACGCAGAAGAGGTCTCCTTTATCGATGAAGATGAAAAGACCCCTCTTCACTATGACCTCCATTCGAACATGATAGTCAATAGTATACTCTGAAAGCAAGGACACTGTCATGGAATGACTCTAGGAAAAAAGAAAGGAGTAGCAACGCAAATGGGATCACTTGGCCTTCCTAAATTAGATAGTTTTGAACTGACTCCGAAAGACTATAAGTGTAGTACCTCGTATTTTTATATGTATTTTAATTAAAATAAGTATTTTAAGAAGTATTAAATAAAATCACATTGTTTTATTTAAAGTATTTTAATTATTTATTTAAAATAAGTTTGGAAATATTTATAAAAGGAAAGTTTATTTAATTAAGTAATTAATTTATTTAAGTTGGGGTTTAATTTAAGTAAAGTTTTTTTTTAAATAAAGTTTTATTAGGGATGGGATTAAAAGAGGAAATATTCCACACATGAGGCAAATCAAACTTTGCTCAGAGTGGAGAAAACCCAAGGTAAACTTCTCTCTCCTTTCTCCTCATTTTTCTTTCTTTTTTTTCTCTTTTTCCCTTCCCCTTTTTCTTCCTTTCGGTTCTCCTTCACCACCACTGGCCAACCACCAGCAGCGGTGGCCGCCAGCAGCCGGCAGCAGGCAACCATCGGCGCCGGCAGCAGCCTTGTGGTTGTCGGCTGCCATGGTTTGAATAAAAAAAATAGAATCTTTATTGTTAAAAACCAATTTTTCCTAAATCTAATTGCTAATTATGATTTTTAGTATTTGATTTTTTATGTTTGATTATGAGTATTATGTTAATTAATTTCCAGATTATGTTTCTAATTAAAAAAAGCCCTAATTTTTAAAACCCTGGGTTCTTTATTTATAAATTATTGAAGGGTTATGATGTATAATGGTTTAGACATTTGATTAAAGTGTTTTAAGGCTTAATTATAGTAAGTTTTAATTAAAATATAGTGCTTGAATTTTTAGTAGAGCATTTAAAATCAAGTTTCTTTTAGGAATTTTAATTACCCATTGATTGGTATTAAAGTATGATGTTTTAAATATAATTTCAGCTTATTTTAATTAAATTATGAGGGGTTTTATAATAGTATATATTGCTAGAAATTTGTGTAGAGAGGAATTTAATACTCTTCTATGATTTTAAATTGTAGGAGACTTTGAAGTGAGCGATTTCTATTAGCCGTGGCTATTTTAAAATCGTATACAAGATACGTTCGTTTACTTAACATAATTACATTGACGTAGTAGCATGCTAAATGTGTTTAATTGATTACAAGTAGTATCATGCTAGGTTTGGATTGGAAAATATGATTTGAATGTTACCGGTGATTGGATTATGAAGCATGATTTACTTGTGATAGATTATTGAATGGAAAATAATAATTTAAATTATTATTTAGGAGCCACATATTTAATTGTGGCATGTTAGAGAGCAGGTTTAATCAAACTAAATGTTTAATTTTATTTGGAATATTGAAAAGGAATTTTATTATGGTTCATATACTTTTTATTGATGCTATAACCATGAGGAAAGAGTTATATAATAGTCTACGTACACGACGAATAAATTGTATGTTGGTGCCTTAGTGCACTAAAGGTGTTTTTAACACCGAGGGATAGGTTTTGTGGTGCTTTATGCGTTTAAGGTGTCATTGGTACCGAGATAGAATTAAAAAGGATTAAACATTAAATATTATGTTGTCACTAATTATTCAAGAATTAAATTGGTATATTTGATTGTTTGAATAATTATTGTTGATTGAATGATTATGGTTGGAGAGTCATCACCAAGTTTAATAATATGTAAATAACGTAAAGTGAAAGAGATTACGCACCAATACTCTAGGAACGTATACACCTTGAGTATGAACATATGGGGGGAGTTATGTGACTTTATATTTGATCATAACTTCTACAGGAGTACGGAACGTTGTACATTCCTTTTATTGGTATTATGCGTAGGAATTCCGCCGCCTATGAATGGTTATTGATGCCGGCACGGTTAGCTCTCGTGTCAGTAACCTCAACTTATTTGGGGGAGGTTGAGTGGCAAAACGCGTTCAATGCATAGTCGGCATTAAATTACGCTAGTAGAAAATTGTAAAAGGGCACCGGTTCAAAAGCCCCCTATAGCACAAGTTTTGAACTGGTGTTTATTTGAGGGATGCCAAAAAGTGAAAGTTTTTGCCTCCGGTTCAGAACTGGTGGCAATAACACATTTATTAGCATCGGTTCAGTTCAAAACCGGTGCCAATAATACAGTTTTTTGCACCGGTTCGGTTCAGAACTGGTGCCCTTAATGCCTCAAAAAAAATAATATTTTTTTTTGCATTTTCTTACTTAAATTGATATATAAAACTTACATATATATAAACTTATAACTTTTATTAATATACAGTTGTAACATTACAATTTTTTGAAAAAAAAAAAGAAAAAAGAATATAGTTTTATATTGCAACAGATCGACTGTAATAATATTACAACAATAGCGTAGAGCAGATTGGCAACAGCAACGTAGAGTATAGCAACAACATCTGCAGGAGCATAGAAGCAGTGGCCTAGACTAGAAGAATAGAAAGAGCATAGTAGCGGGCAGCAGCTACAGCAGAAGCCTTGCGAGGCAGTAGCAGCAGCAGCCTTGCGATCTAGCAGCCTTGCGAGCCAGTAGCTGCAGGGCAGCAGTAGTAGCCTTAGGAGGAAAAAGCGCTTGTTATAGTTGTTTCACAAACAGAGAATAAGGCATACACCCTTGTTTTGAAAAAGACATAAGCTTTCCCTTTTTCAAGACTTGTGTGTCGGTCCACAATCACAAGAACAACCTCAACAACTGATAAAATTCATCATCCTGTTTTGAAATCAGCCAATGCTCATTTAATTAAGTCATTTAATTAGGATAGCAAGTACAAGTCATCATATAATTAAGGTAAAAACATTATAGCACTGCTCAGTAAACCTGATTTTTAATCCTAACTGTCCATTTATTCATCAAACAATATTTTTGATCGGAGGTTAATTCTTGCTCTAGCAAACAAAGTTCTTACCGCCATAGCTCTACAAATTTATGTATAGCACGTGTTGGGGTTTGGTAAGTCCAACTTACCGCGAAAACAACCCCGACCCAAAGAACTACTCGCAATTAATAAAACCATAAAGCATAACAAATAAACATAAAAGGATAGAATCGTAATTTACCTTTGACGCGTGCTTCGCCCTCAAAGACGGGATCTTACTTGAAAGCTTTAGCCCCGCTCACACGAGAGCCTCCAACGCTATCCACCCACAAAGAACGAACACTAACTTTTTTGGTCTGCTACCTTGGAGTTAGCAAGGTCCGACCAAAATCCGAGTGATTAAATGAGTTCAAAGGTTTTCACAATGGTGATGCCTTTTTCAACTCTCACTCAAGTGATTTTCCCAATAACCCAACTTGGGTATTTATAGGGAAAACAAGAGAGTGAAAAAGCTTTCCCATCAATGTGGGAGAATTTGATTTTCCCATTTTATTTTAAAGCTAAAATAAAATAAATAATCAAACTAGTAATAAATCAACAAGTGGCAAGCTCATGAGAGAGGTTAGATGAGGACTATTTGGAGGAGGGGGGACCAAACTTGCTCTCCACTCCCTCTCCAAAAACCGACCACCTCATGCCTCAAGCTTCCCCTCAAAATGCTCCACGTGGCACCACACTTGGGCACCAAGGCAACCCAAGGTGGGCTGCCATGTGTGGCTACCAGCAGGCCAAACACAAGCGTACGGGCTGCTTGGCGCTGCTGGCCTAGCACGCCAAGAACTGCTTGTGCGGGCTGCTTGGCGCTACTGGCCTAGCACACCCAACACTGCTTGTGCGGGCCGCTTGGCGCTGTTGGCCTAGCACGCCCAGCACTGCTTGTGCGGGCTGCTTGCACACTCGGCCAGCAAGCCGCACATCAATGATGCGAGCAACTAGCTGAGTGCCTTGCACCTTGTGCGCGTTGGCCCAGCATAGCTAGCATGTTGTGCTAGCATTGGTACGCTAGCACGCACCAGCCAGCCTAGGCTCGGCTTGGTGCACATGCTAGGCACCATGCTATACCAAATGCCCCTAGCACTCGATTTGCTCGGGGCATTCTGATGCTAGGGGTAATTTGGTGTTGTTGATTTATTATTTTCGTGTCTCGTCTTTTATTATTTTGACTCGAGCGACGAATTAATTGTTTCTGGATTAATTCGTCGAGTCGGTTCGTATATTTGCTAGGGTGTGACCCGAAAGGTTCAGTCAAGATTAAGCTGTAATATTTATTATACATTAATATTACTGATCGGAAGCAGCCTCCACCCAGGCATTCTGATCACTTGACGTTGCTGAATATATTAGCTTTCTAATAATTCTGAACCCGCTATAAGAATAATACACTTGTTCGAATGAAACCATTCCTTTTAACATGTTTAAATTATATATTGATGTATCTCTGTTAAACATAAAAAACGACGTCATAATTGAGATCTTTCCTAACAATTAATATAACCTATGACTTATCACTATTTAAAAACAAGTTTTTCAAAGTTCAGAAAAACTAATAAAGCACTGAGCTAAACAACTTATTAATTTTCTTATATCCAAGAAGGCAGCAACACACAGTAAACGTGAGTCATTTAAGAACATGAAATGATATCATTAAATCATTGAAAAATGAGTTTAGAAGTATATATTACAGAGTTCACCTGCATTAGCATCATCAAATTTGTAAAAATCACAGCTTGAACCCCTTAATTAGCAAGGAAATCATCCTGATCAAGCTTGAGAGAGCTTTATTAAAAACTAAATGTTAAAATTTCAAGCTAATAAAAAGCTTAGTTTGGTACATGATGAGTGTCATTTATGGCACTCATTTGGTTCTTTTCAAGGTGAATTTCATGTTATTCTATAGTTCTTTAACTTATCTTTTCCTTGATTTTACTCTTTATTTCTTTTAGTTTGTATTTTCTAAGTTGGATTTTTTTTATGCATTTCTTGGTTTATTTTGTTATTTTCTCTTTTATTTGCTTGTTTTCCTTTATTTTTTCAGGTTAAGGTCGTTATTTAAGTTTCCCGAGGCCTCTTCCCAATTTCGGCATTGATTAGGATGTCTAGTGTTCTCCATTTGAAGCTCAAGCATGGAGAAGTGCAAGTTCAAAAAGTCCTTGAGCTGTGCATTCAAGCCGTGGGGGCATGATTTCTAGTCTTGAACCCGCAAACTTGGAGTTTAGAACCTGCAAGGTCCCGTGTTTATCAAGAGCATTATGTGGAACGCACGAGGAGCATTAGAATGATAGGGAAGAAGGTTGCCCTTCTCCTAGGCGTGGGCGCGTGCGACTATGTCGCAGCCACGGGCCCTGGTGGCGCGGGCGCGCTTCTCTCGGGCGCGTGCGCGCCTGTCTTGGTCCCTGTTCCGTACCCAAATTTATGCGGCCGCACTCTCCCTTATGGTTGGCCGCGCCTGTATGGGTTCATTTGAGGACGATCTAACTAACTTCTCTTAGTCAGTTTTACTATTTATAGATTTTCTTTCTATTTTTAGAGAGAGAATTATTAGAAAAAATTTTAGAGAATTAATTCAGAAATTAGAATTAGAATTTTAGAGAGAGAAACTCTAGATTGTAGAGAGAGAAGTTCTTGATTGATGATTGATGATTGAACATTGGTAATTCTAGCATTTTCTCCATTGAATTGAAGCAAGTTTGTAAGGGTTTCATTTACTTTAATGCAATTTTTAGCTTATCATTTCAATTACTTTGTTGATTGTTCATGTTTGAATTGAATTTGTGATTGAATTATTTCTATTGATATGATGATGATGAAATTGTTGATTAGCTTAGTTTTGATCTTAATTTCAATGGATTGTGAGTAGTTCTCTTGCTAGGGGAATGTTGAAGCATGTATGAGTGATGGATTGATGCTAATTGGGGGAAATTGATGAAGTTGATGTTGTGATTAAATTGGTCGATTGATTGAGGGCATGTGTGTGATTAATTGAAGAGTAGCTAACTTTCATTGTTACACTAGAATGCATTGTAAGCTTGCATTGATATGGAAAATTGATTTGTGCTTGCTTTTTTCGATTGAGTAGGTTTGCAAGGTTCCTAGTTAGAGTCTCTCGTAGTTTGCTCTAGCTGGACCTCTAGGAGAATAGCCTACCTTACTCTCTTGATTGCTTAGTTGATTTTCCCTCGCAACACTTGACTTAGTCATCTCCAATCCCAATTAGCTATGTCCATTCCGAGTACATGCAGATCCTAACCCTTGCGCTTGTTAAATTTGTTTTCATTTAGATTGTTTGATTATTTTGAATACACACACCTCATCTCATTGCTTTGAAATAGCTTAGCTTTGACTTTAGCATTCACCTCCCATTCCTAGTCGTTCGACCATCGACTTACTCTATGGTTGGTATATGGGTGTGTTGAGAGATTACAAATTGTGTTTTGACCAAGGGTAGATTAGTTTTCAACGACCTAGTCTCGCCCTAGACCCAAAAAGGCGTCGTTGCCGGGGAATGGCGTAGATGATTGCTATTGTTACTGAGTCTATTTCACCTTAATCTCAAAAATACAAAAAAAAATTTCTCTTTAGGCTAAATTTGTAGCCGTGCTGTTGATATTTGCTTTGAGTTTTTGTATGCGTAGGATAAGAGGAAGGACTTTAGTGTCATTTGATCCGGAAATCGAGAGAACAATAACAAGGATAAGGGTTGCTAATCGTTCTTCTAGTCTAAGCTCTCCAAGAGAAGAAATTCACTAAGAAAGAGAAGAAGAGGATCAAGTAAGCATGGAAGATAATCCAAGAGTTTCTTTGAAGGAGTGGGGAACACTAGGTGCATATAGGTTTGATAGTGGGATTGCATTTCCAACAACACCGGTAAATGACTTTGAAATAAGACCGGCCATGATCACTTTGATTAAAAAGAGACAATTTAATGGGGATAAGATTGAGAGTCCGCTAAACCATCTTAAATAGTTCGAGAAGTATTGTAACACTATTAAAGTGAATGATGTTTCTCAAGAGTTTATCCGGCTCAAGTTGTTCCTCTTCTCCCTTATAGGTCGAGCTTTGGAATGGTTAGACAAGGAGGTTAAGCCAAATTCTCTTAGAACATGGGATGAAGTTCCAAAAAATTCTTGTCTAGGTTCTTCCCCCAAAAGAAAACGGCAAAAGCAAGGGCTTTGATCCAAAGTTTCAAGCAAAAACCTAGTGACAGCTTGTATAAATCTTGGTAAAGGTATAAGGAGTATCAAAGAGAATGTCCCCATCATGGCATCCCAAACTATCAAATCATTTAAATTTTCTATGGAGGGTTGAGTCCTCAAGGCAAAAGTGTCTTGATGCGGGAGCCGGAGGCCCAATCATGAACAAAACCGAAGAAGAGGTTGTGGACATTATAGAAGATGTGGTGCGCCATTATATGGATTAGAAAGAAAGAGAAAGAGAGTCTTCAAGCAAGAATGGATCAACGGTTTATTATGTTGATCACCTTAATGCCATCAACAATCTATCCTCTTAAATTGCAAGTTTGGGGAAGGAGATGACAACAATTAAGGCCAAGCTTGAGAGTGCAACTTCCAATGCACAAGGTCATCCCTCCCATATTAAAAAGAGAGGTACATCTTCTAACTCTGCTCCTCCTTCTACTTCCAACAATATGCCCAATGGATGCTTGTTTTGTGATAATTGTGGGACTTATGACCAAGATGCTTCTACTTGTTCAAATGGGTTTGAAAATCTTGATGATGGTGAGAGTTATGAATGTGAACATGTGAATTTTGTCTCAACAATAACAATGGTCAAAGGTTTGATGGACCAAGAAAATTTGGAAATAGAAATTCTCACCAAGAAGGTGGATTTGATAACTATAACAATGGTAATTATAGGAAGAAACCAAAATTTCCGAGACAACTATAATAACCAAGGTTATGGTAATCAAAACCAAAGCCAATGTTATGGAAATCAAAGACAATCTAAGGGTTTTGGTGGCCAAAAAAAAATTTTTGGCAACAATCAAAATCAAGGAAATTGGAACAATCAAAATAGAGGGAATTTTCAAAACAACCAAAGGGGACCTCCACCCGGATTTGGTCCAAAATGACAAGGTGTTGGTGAAAATTCATATTCTCAATCGTCCAAGTCCAATTTGGAGGAGATAACTGATAATCAAACAAAAATCTTGAACACCTTTATGGCAGTGAGCGATAATAAATTAATGAGATCATGACACATAACAAAATTCTTGAGACACAAATCACCCAACTAGAAAACACTTTGAAAGATTGTGCTAGTCCTTCTTCATTGCCTTCTCAAGGATTTGATCCTAAGAAACCCGTTTATTCCATCACCACAAGGAGTGGAAGAGTTCTTGAAGAGAGAGTTTCTAGGGATTGTGGGGAGGACAAGAAGAAGACTGTTTCAAGTGAGCAAAAAGAAGAAGATGTGTCAAGAGATGTGAGAAAAGAAGAGAGCCATGAGAAAAAGAAAAGTGATGAGAGAAAGCAAGATGAAGTGAGAAAACTAGACCTCCCATTTCCCCAAAAGTTTATGAGGAACAAACTAGATGAACAATTTGGGAGATTTCTTGAAATGTTGAAGGAGGTCCATCTTTCTATCCCTCTTACCGAAGCCATGAACCAAATGCCTAGATATTCCAAGTTCCTTAAGGATATCTTGAGTAGCAAGAGAGATTGCAATGAGATAGATTCGGTGGAGCTTGGTGAGTGTTGTAGTGCTTTGATTCACAATGACCTCCCCAAGAAGATGAAGGATCCGTGTAATTTCTTTATTCCTTGCAAAATCAAGAGTAAGTTTTTTTAGAATGCTTTATGTAATTTGGGTGCTAGTGTGAGCATAATGCCCTTCTTGGTCTTCAAGAAGCTAAAGCTAGGAGAACTTCTTCCTACCAACATGACTTTGCAATTGGCCGATAGGTCCATCAAGTTTCCAAAGGTAAGAGTTTAGGATGTTCCCCTTATGATAGGTGGTTTTACAATTCCCGTTGATTTCATTGTGCTTGAAATAGAAGAAGATGACCACATTCCTATTATCTTAGGGAGACCGTTCCTAGCCACTTCGGGAGCTTTGATTGATGTTAAGGGAGGCCGTATTACCTTGATAGTTGGTAACAAGAAAGAGAGTTTTGAGCTAAAACCAATGCATGAGTCCTTATCCCTTGTGAAAGGAATCAAGAGTGATGATTCCCTTCGTTCTTTTGATAATGTGTATGTGATTGATTCTTCATCTAACAATATTCATTATATTTTTTATGATGTTCTTCTGAGTTTTGATTGCATGAAAGTTAGTGAAGATAAGAAGGAGCTTTCCAAGGCTATGAACAAAGAGGAGATTGACATTCCTCATTGGTTTGAGCTCTACCCCCGAGAGGAAGAGGAGGATTCCATGGAGGTAAATGGTGTGAAACCGTCTACGAAAAGAAACAAAATCAAGAAGAAAGCAAGAGCTTTGAGGAAGAAGAGAATGAGATTGAAGTTGAGAAATGAAAAGATTGCTTTTAATGTGCAAGCAAGTGAGGTCTTGTCAAGTAACAACGAGAGGTTGCTTAAAAATGAAGGAGAAGTTGTTCTATCCGCTAACTTGGATAAGGTGGTGTTCTTGAACCCTCCGTGATTTGGAGGAAGGGTCGAGCTTAGTACCTTAAGAAAGATCTTTCCGGGAGGCAACCCGGAGATTTCTAACCTTTTTTTTTTTATTTCTATTTTCTTAATTTTCCTTCTTTTAGTTTCTTTTCTTTTCATTCACTTGTTTTTATTTTGGATTTATAGGTTGAATTCTTAGAGTTAGATTACATCAATTGAGAATGAGCAATGGAATGGTGTTTTGCGGTTTTTAATGTGTTTATATTCAATTTTGTCGAAATTTTAAGGTAAAAGGGGTAAGAATTGTTAGTAAGTTAGATAGGAAATTGGTGCTTAAGTTTGAAGAAATTGGAACTTGGTGAGTTCATCGTGGTGCTACCATTATTTGGTGGTGTTGAACCCACATTTTTCACATTTATAAATTGATCGTTATGATGGGGTCAAAAATCCTGGAATGATAGTTATCGATGTACCCACGCATGAACGCACCAAGGAGAAGGCATGAGAAACAGTAGCTGGCGCGGGCGCGCTGCCAGGTCGCACGACCGCGCAACCCCCCCCCCCAGCCGTGCCTATCTCTTCTTTCTTCTTCTTTCTTTTCCCTCATTTCCCCTTAACCCTCATTTCTCACGCACACTTTCCCCTTCACCCTCATCCGCACACACCATATTCCTACTCACATTCATCAAATTTCAATCAAATTCCTCCAAATTTCCATTAAAATTCATCAAATCCTCTTATAATTCTTCCATTTTTAAAAATTCATACTACATTTCACCCATAACAACCACCATTATCTCTCCTCCATTGTTGAAGCTAATTTGGGTATTTTTGTGTGGGTGAAAATTGGTGGCTAAAGCTTGCTCTAACTTGCTTCTTGTATGGTATATCATCTACTCTTACTCTTAATTGCTTTATTATACCATATAATTTCATGTTTTAGTTAGTTCATGGGTGTGAATAGTAGTAGTATTAATTTTGGAGGTTTGATGTTTGAAATTGGATTTTGGTTGGTTATTTGTGATGTATGATAGTTGATTATTGCTTACATTGTGTTGTTTGTTGTCTGTGTAGCTTGATTGATTGTTATTGTTGAGAATTATTGTGGTCGGATTTTTGGTAATGCTACGTTGGTAATGTTGAGCTTTGGTTCTTGGTTCCTTTGTGCATGGTGTATGGTTTGAATACATTTGTTGGCTTGAATTGGTGGTAATTGTGTGTTGGGGTTTGGTAAGTCCAACTTACCGCGGAAACAACCCCGACCCAAAGAATCACTTGCAATTAATAAAACCATAAAGCATAACAAATAAGCATAAAAGGATAAAATATGAATTTACCTTTGTAGCGTTCTTTGCCCTCAAAGTCGGGCTCTTACTTGAACGCTTTAAGCTCCGAAAATACGCGAGCCTCCTACGGAAGTCCACCCGCAAAAACTACTAGCGAATTTTAGGTCCGTTACCTCGAGGTTAGCGAAGTTCAACCAAAACCCGAGTATTATATGAATTTAAGTGTTTTTGCTAATGCAATGCTCTATTAAACTCCTACTCAAGCACTCTTCCCAAAATCCCATGATGGGTATTTATGGGCAAGAGGGAGAGTGAGAATTTCTATCCCATCAATGTGGGAGTCATGAAATTCTACAATTTATTTTAAAGCTAAATTAAAATAAATAAGCAAACTAATATTAAATCTACAAGTGGCACTATCATGTGTAAAGGGTGGTGAGGACCATATGGAGAGTAAGGGACCATACTTGCTCCCCACTCAATATTCTCCTTGTGCCACATGTCCCTTACACCACTTGCTTCCATATGCTCCCACTTGCTTCCCCTAGTACTCAACCCTAAGGCCCAGCCATAGTCCGGCTGAGAGCCAATCCCCTTGCATGCGCTGCTAGTTGCTAATAGCAAGCATGCTTGCGGCTGCTAGCTTCTGCTAGCATGCGTTGCTTGCGGCTGCTAGCAAGCTGCTAGCTATGGTGCGCTAGCACAAACTAGCCAGCCATGCATGGCTCGGCTTGGTGCGCTTGCTAACCACCTATGCTAGGACATTTTTTCCCCTAGCACTCGGATGCTCAGGGCAATCCAATGCTAGGTGTATTGTGGGAAATAATGGCGATTTATTATTATTTGTGCGTCTCGTCATTTACTATTTTTAACTCGACTGCCGACGCTCGGTTTCGACGCTCTAAGCTCAAATTTTCGACGTCCAAACATTTAATACTCCGGCGACGAATTAATTTCTTCCGAATTAATTCATCGAGTCGGTTTATTTACAGCTAAGGGTGTGACCTAAAGGGTTCAGTCAAGATTAAGCTGTAATATTAATTATGCATTAATATTACTGATCGGAAGTGGCCTATACCTAGGCATTCCGATCACTGGACCTTACTGAATATATTAGCTTTCTAATAATTTTGAACCCACTAACGGAATAGTACACTTGTTCGAAGGACACCATTCCTCTTAATCTCCCACTTGTCCTTCCGGACAAGTGCGCATTAAACGTATAGCCTTTTTCCTATGTCACTTAATGTCTCTTCAAGAATTATAAGGTAAGATTATTTTGTCATCCTTATTATGTCCAGAAGTGTTTCTCGATTCCGTATCCGACTGTCAGTAAACAGATGATTTCTAAAATCCAGCCGAGCACGGCTATGATTTTCACAGTCTCGCTCTACAAGAGGCCTTGTATACAACAAAGACATCTTCTCTATTTTAGTAGGGGGACATTCCCAGTCTTGTAATGTAGTTCCTCTTACTGAGAGGGCCTAGTCGTCCGTGTGTTGCCATTATAACCCCCTATTACGGCAGACGTTTGACAACATCAAAGCAGACTAGTACTCAAACAAGAGAACTAACAATACCCATGGTCGAGGAAATAGGTTCCTGTAGACACCCATTTGTGTCTCCCTGATGAGTGACATTTATGTCACTCTTAGGGTAGCATTTTGGTCTTTTTCCTCTTCTTTTTCTTAGTTTTTTCCACCTCATTTATCCTCTTATGGCTTCTTTATGTATTGATGAAAAGTAATGCTTATTTGCGCTTATTTTGATAATCTTTATGCATTATTTTATCATCCCCATGCTCTCGTGAACTTTGGTATCTTCTGCAGGTTCCATGACGGTCCTATGCACGGTGGGAGGCCCTTTGGCCAAGTATGGAAGCCATGGACAAAGGCAAGAGGAGCAAAAGGGAAGGAGAGGAAGCAAGAAAAGGAAGTGCAAGAGGAGGTGTGGCCGAACCTCTGAAAGGTCCGGTCGAACCTAGGTGTGGTCAAACTTTTGAAAAGTTTGACCGAACCTCCTGGGTGCAGTGAAGGTAGTGTCAAACCAGTTTTCTGCAATTTTGCAGGAGAGGTCGAACCTCAAAAGTTCTACCAAACAAGGATCAAGGAGGTTCGACCGAACCTACACAGAGTTCGACCGAACCTACCCTGAGTCCGACCGAACCTACCCAGAGTTCGGTCGGACCTTTTCCCGATCTCAGCCAATTTTGTACGGACTATTTAAGGTCCTTCTGAGATCGTTTTTCGGGGGGCGAGAAGAAAAACAGTAGAATAGTTTTCAGCAAAAAAGATACTCTCTCTTAATTAGCAACTTCATTAAATTAGTTGATTTAGTTTTAGAAACTCTCAAATCTAATCATTGTAGAAGCAAATTTCAAGATTTATCTCAAGAATTTCAGCAATTATCCAACATTTTTGAAGCTTCAATAGTAACTTCTTTCATTTGTCCTTCATTATTTTCTAATTTTAATTTTTTGTTTTGTAAGCCACTTGATTTTCTCTCAATCTTGATATATTGTTGTTGCATGTTAGCTTTGTCCATAGATAATCACTTGTTTTTCCAAATCTTAGAATCGCTTATAATCCAAACTTGGAATTTGCATGTACTCACAATGAATTGTGAGTAGTCCTCTTGGCTAGGGGTTGGGTGAAACTCAACCTATTGATGATTATGTGAGTTTGGGAGTGATTTTGATGATGGATTGCGACTAAACTTGATTATATGGGATTGCTTGTTAGTTCTTCATGATAGGAGAAATTAACCTAGATTATTGAACTTGATGGCATGAAATGTTTGGTTCGACATGGAAATGTGAGTTGAATGTTTCATTACCTATTGCAATATGATTATGTATCTTTTGTTGCTAAGTTAATGAGGGATCTAAGCTTAGTAATCTGAGTTGTTTTCATATCGTTTGATGTTGATCTTACATGTGGTCTTTGCTATTCCATTACCCTCATTCCTCCCTATTTGCCTAATTGCTATTGGTTGAGTGAATCCCATTCCCCTAGTGTTTTAATCCCTTGAATTCAATCTTTAGTTGTAGTTTGTTAGTTAATCACCACTTATACCTTGATTTCGATTTACCTTGAGCATTAAGATTATTTAGCATTTGATTCCCGTTCTCCGTGGACCGAACCTTTGCTTGCCATTGTACTTGTTTGAGTGAGGTGTTTGTTATAAATGTGTTTGAATGAGCCTAAATTGTGTGACCGATTTAGCGCTCGTCACTCCCCAAAACCAAATCCGGTGATGAGGACCTTTCGCGTCGAATCATAATCGAATGAAGTGAAAGTGTGGAAAGTCTAGTGTTGTGGATAGTTTTAATTTCTTTTCTTTTCTATCTGTTTTTGAAAACCTATTTTAAGAAACCAGCCAATCCAGTTTGGTTTGGTCCATAGCAAGGGTCCAATAATGGTTTAGTTGGATGGGTTTGAAAAGAGCTTTCCAACGATATATTATAAGCCCAATTCCGATGAATAATGAGGAAGTTATGGCCAAATTACTAAACTGGGCCTGGTTTGATACTTATATGCGGCCCAATGATCTAGAGGAGGGCCTAATATAGAATTTTCATTCCTAATGCAATTAGAATTGACTTTATTCTTCTAGATTCTTCTAGAAGGTACTTTTCATTCCTAATTCAATTAGCATTGATAAATTTACTTTGGTTGACTTTTTGGAGTTTTAATTAGAATAAAAGAGTGTTTTTAAGGAAAATACAATTTTGCCCCTTTGTACGGCTAAATTTTATCAGAATTAAGAAAACACGTGAAAATAATTGTAAGCGCCTGGCGACAGGGATTAGCGCCTGGCGCTAATGTCCTGCTTCTGGCGCTAACCTGTTTTCAATCATCAATTCTCTCTAATTATCATCAACAATCATTAAATATCATATATTCTCTAGTTTTCTTAATCTTTTTAGTTTTAAAGAATTCTTCTCTCTAACTTTCTATACAAAATTCCGCATTCAAAAGATCTAGACACACCTAGCCAAATTCAAAGTTGTCTTCTCCCTAGACGTGAAAGGTTATAATTTCTGAGGGTATGGTCTCAAATCTCTCTTTCAATTATTTAATTTAATTTATTTGTTTTATATTTTCCTTGAAGTTACTAACGTGTTTATTTCGTTATTAGAAAGAGGTACGAGGCATCCAAGTAAGTACTTTAATTGATTCATTCTTATTATGATATAGAAATCATGTCTAAGGTCCCATTATTATTCCTAGTATCATGTTAGGATGCTTGATGTTTTGAATTACAATAATGATTCCTAGTATGATGTTTAGGGAAAAGGTTATAATATCAAATATGACAATTGTGTTTCCTGCGATGCTCTTATTTTCTTCCTAATATCATGTTAGTATCATGTTAGAGCTATATATTTGATCTTTATTGTTTAGTGACATGCTAGGGTTTGTTATTAATCTTGTTAGTATCATGCCTCGGATCTTGCTATTAATATTATTATTTAACATGATTATTAATATTGTTATTTCTTGGTCACGCCTTTTATGCATGTTTAAAGGGAATTGATACTTCTAATCACGCTTAAAAAGATAATTAATAATCTTATTTTGGGTTAATTTGATTATAATTCAAGTGATTGCCAATAATAGTTTACTTGTGCATTAATATCCAACCAACGTAGATAAACAGGTTTAGGGTTAATCCTATTGATTGCATGTTTGTCAGAAAGCACACATGAATACGATCAGAATAAAGTAGAGGCCTATTATTAGGGCAGGTTCAATCTCTTTTAAGTAGAATTTGTACCTTCATCCCCGAACTACCAGTCATGGTTCAAGATCTATTGGAGTTGACGATCTCCCAGATCGTTAAGGGGTGTAACCTTCAACTCGTGAATTGTTTACAAGTTCCTAAAACTTGTTGGCGACTCTTTTTCTCTAGCTTCCTTCCCAATGGACGCCGCCATGCTTAAGTGTATGATCACAGAGGGGTTCAAGTTTAGGGTAATTCTTGAAATATTCCCTACAGTTCTTATGGCCATAATAAGAAGTATACTTATGACGTTTTTAATCTATTAAAGTATTCTCATAGGTCGATCTAGTATGGATCTAAACCAATACCAGTGCAAATGATTTATGACAATCATGTCGTCGTAGCACAAGAAACGGTGCTATAAATCAGACTACATACTAATCTCAATTGGTCATTAATCGTCCATCGTTTAAATGACCTCGATTAGGGATGATTTTCGATTATAATATTCAACGTTCACTTTATAGGTGTTTCCTTACCAAGACTTGTCTTGATACCCTATTATTAATATTCCAAGAATCGAATGGACTCATTTTTTAATCCTAAACCACAATTAAATAGCAAACGGAGTGATAAAATATTGCATGAAATTTATATTACTCCAAAACTTGAATGTTTTTTCTTAGTCTTATATTAAAAGTTCAAAATTTTAACTAAAACACTAAACAAGGAAATCAAAGCCAGTCTCCTACATGCTTGATTCCCATTGCCTCAATGTGCTTGTTGTGCTTCACTTGAGACAAAGGTTTAGTGAGTGTATTGGTTACATTGTCATCCGTTCTAACTTTGCAAATTTTGATTTTACCTTCTGATTTCTATTCTCGAATAATGTGAAACCGCCGTTTGACATGTTTGACTTTCTGATGTTCCCTTGGCTCTCTGGCCTGAGCAATAGCTCCATTGTTGTTACAATAGGGGGCTATTGGACCCTTTATGGAGGGTATAACATCAAGTTCGCCAATGAACTTACGAATCCAAACAGCCTCCTTAGCCGCTTCAGCAGTTGCTAAGTACTCGGCTTCAATTGTAGAATCTGCAGTTGTACTCTGCTTGACACCCTTCCAACTGAACGCTCCTCCGTTTAGATAGAACACATATTTAGATTGCAATTTTAAATCGTCTCTGTCTTTCTGGAAGCTTGCGTCGGTATAACCTACCACAACTAATTCCTCTTAACCACCATACATTAGGAATTTATCCTTGTTCCTTTTCAGGTACTTTAGGATATTCTTGGACGCAGTCTAATGGGCCTCTCCTTGATCTGATTGGTAACGGCTCGTAGCACTCAAGGCATATGATACATCTGGCCTAGTACATATCATGGCATACATGATTGATCTAATAAGCGAAGCATATGGAATTTGATTCTTTCTTACCCACTCATCAAGTGTCTGTGGACACTACTTCTTGCTTAGGGTTATGCCATGTGACATTGGTAGGTGACCTCTCTTGGATTCCTCCATGCCAAATCGAGCAAGTACCTTATCAATATAAGTACTTTGACTCAATCCAATCATCCTTTTTGATCTATCCCTATAGATCTTGATGCCTAGTATGTACTGAGCCTCTCCTAAGTCTTTCATTGAGAAGCATTTTTCAAGCCAGACCTTTACAGACTCTAACAACGGAATACTGTTTCCAATGAGCAATATGTCACCGACATATAAGACTAGGAAGGCGATGTCACTCCCAATAACCTTCTTGTAAAGACAAGATTCATCTGGATTCTTGATAAAACCAAATTTACCGATGGCTCCATCGAATCGTAGATTCCAACTTCTGCTTGCTTGCTTTAGTCCATAAATGGACTTCTTAAGCTTACAAACCTTCCCAGCATTGTTTTGGTCGACAAAACCTTAAGGTAGTGTCATATACACAGTTTCTTCCAAAATACCATTAAGGAAGGCGGTTTTGACGTCCATCTTCCATATTTCATAATTGTAATATGCAGCAATTGCCAGGAGGATCCGAACGGATTTAAGCATTGCGACTGGTGAAAAGGTTTCATCGTAATCAATACCATGAACTTGTCTGTAATCAATACCATGATGTAATTGTAATATGCAGCAATCGCCAGGAGGATCCCACACTTGATTTTCAAACATGGAATCCATTTCAGATCTCTTGGCCTCTTGCCATTTAGCATAGTCGGTGCTTGCCATCGCTTGCTCGTAGATTGCCGATTCATCTCTATCCATGATCAGGATGTCCTGATTCTCGGTTAATACTAAACAAAGATATCTATTAGGTTGAGATCTCGGCCTCTTAGACCTACGTAGGGTAATGGATTGAGCATTTGCATTGTCGGTTTGACTTTGCTCATTTTGATCATTTTGACCAGCGTCAACAGATGTTGTTTGAGAACTTTGACCGTCATTCTGATTTTGTTGCTCATCCTCACGAACTTCGTCGATTTTGATTTTCCTCCCACTTGTCATTTTAGAAAGGTGTTCTTTCTCCAAAAAGACATCATCGCGAGGAACAAACACTTTGTTCTCCGATTTGTTGTAGAAGTAATACCCTTTGGTTTCTTTTGGGTAATCCACAAAGTAAACCTTGTCAGATTTGGGATGAAGTCTCTCAGAAATCAATTTCTTGACATATGCTTTGCATCCCCATATCTTTAGAAAAGACAACCTAGGAGGTTTCTTTGTCCATAATTTATATAGAGTCTTCTCTACAGCTTTTAATGGTGCACGGTTTAGTGTTAGTGCCGCAATTAGAAGTGCGTGTCCCCAGAAAGAGATAGGAAGATCACTAAGACCCGTTATTGATCGTACCATGTCTAATAAGGTTCGATTTCTTCTTTCGGATACTCCGTTCCATTATGGAGTTCTTTGGGGTGTCAATTCTGAAAGTATACCCTTTTCTTTCAGATGGTCATCGAATTCTTGACTCAAGTATTCACCACCTCGATCCGATAAAAGGGCTTTGATTTTCTTGCCAAGCTGATTTTCAACTTCACTCCAAAGTTCTTTGAACTTTTCAAACGATTCAGATTTATGCGACATTAGGTAGACATAACCATATCTACTATAGTAATGTGTAAAGGTGATAAAATATCGGTGTCCATTTCTTGTGGTGGAGCTCATTGGTCCACATACATCAGTGTGTATTAGACCAAATAAGTCTCGTGCCCTTTCTTCCAACTTGGAGAATGGTTGTTTAATCATCTTGCCTAATAAACGTCCCTCGCAATTCTCAAACGATTCTAAATCGAAAGAGTAAAGAACACCTTCCTGTAGGAGTCTCTTGATGCGTTTGATGTTAATATGGCCAAGACGACAATGCCACAAGTAAGTTTGGTTTGACTCCATGGTCTTAGCTATTTTCTTAGTATTATTCACATTATAAACTTGTTTGTCTAAATCAAGCACATAAAGACCATTTCCGGAATGTGCAATACCATATAAAACATTATCGAGATAAAAAGAACATTTATTATCTTTTAATCGAAATTCAAACGCCTTGGCGTCCAACGCCGAAATTGAAATGATGTTTTTTGTAATGTTAGGAACATAATAAACATTATCTAGTTCCAAAACTAGCCCGATGGGAAAAGCCTTCTAGCGTTCCTTAGTCCCTTAGAATAGGAACAAAGGTGTGAGCCACATCCGGTATCTAATACCCGTGATGCTAAGCTAGTGAAGTTAAAGTCTATAACGAATATACCTGATTCAGAAGTAACAGTTTTGTTCTTCTTATCTTCCTTGAACTTGAGGTAATCTCTCTTCCAATGTCCCTTCTTCTTATAGTGGAAACATTCGGAATCAGATTTAGAAGACGCTACCTTTTTGTCTTTGTTATCCTTGGTAGCTTTAGACTTAGGCGGAAAATTTTTCTTTTTGCCCTTCCCCTTAATGACTTTCCTATTCTTACCTGAGAATTTAAACAGCTTGCCTTTTTTTAATCATGAGCATATCATGCTTCCCCTCATCCTTGAGCGTTTGTTCTGCTTGCATGATCGTACCATGAAGCTCGGTGAGGGTTTTCTCCATGCTGTGTGTAGGGAATATTTCAAGCATTTACCCCTAGCTTGAACCCCACTGTGATCATACACTAAAGTACGGTGGCGTCCAAAGGGAAAGAAGATAGAGCAAAAGAGTCGCTAATAAGTTTTAGGAACTTGTAAACCGTTCACGAGGTGAAGGTTACACCCCTTAACGATCAAGGAGATCGTCAACTCCAATAGGTCTGGAACCATGAATGATAGTTCAGGGATGAAGGTACAAATCCAACCTAAAAGATATTGAACCTGCCCTAATAATAGGCCTCTACTTTATTCTGATCGTATTCATGTGCGCTTTCTAACTAACATGCAATCAATAGGTTTACCCCTAAACCTGTTTATCTATGTTGGTTGAATATTAATGCACAAATAAAACTATTATTGGCGATCACTTGAATTATAATCATCTTAACCCTAAACAAGATTATTAATTGTCTTATTAAGCTTGATTACAAGTACCAATTCCCTTTAAACATGCATAAAAGGCGTGATCAAGCAATAACAATAAATATATATCAAGTAACATAATAATAATCATGAATTAAAATTATAATCATAATAATAAGCATAATCATAAAATAATCATGATCATGTTAAAGTATAATAATAGCAAGATCCTAGGCATGATACTAACAAGATTAATAACAAACCCTAGCATGTCACTAAACAATAAAAATCAAAGCTTTAACACTAACATGATACTAACATGAATATTAAGAAAGAATATAGGAAGCATACTTTTAATCATACTTGATATTAGGAATTTTTAGTTGTTACCCTAAACATGATACTAGGAAGATCAAAACGCCCTAACATGACACTAGGAATCATAATAACAACCTAAACATGATTTTTATATCATAATATCAATAAATCAATAAAAGGACTTACTTGGATGCTTCGTACCTCTTTCTTATAACAAAATACACACGTTATTAACTTCAAGGAAAATTATAATCAAACAATTAAATTAAATAATTGAAAGAGAGATTTGAGACCAAACCCTCAGAAATTAAAAACCTTTCACGTCTAGGGCGAAGGCAACTTTAAACTTGGCTAGGTGTGTCTAGTGCTAATGTATAAGGAATTGTGTTTGTAAAAGGCTAGGATAGAAAGAGAGAGAGAGAGAGAGAGAGAGAGAGAATCAAGAAATTCTTGATGAGAGTTAGTGAAAAGAAAGAATTAGAAAGAATACGAATTGATGATTGAAAACAGAATTTTAAGAAGCTATTTAAAGAGAAAATCAGCCAAAAGGATAGAAAAACAATCAGAGTTTCGACGAGGAAAAAAGAAGTTAGCGCCAGGCGCTAATTAATTTTTTCACACGTTTTCTTAATTCAGATAAAATTTAGCCGTACAGAAGGGCAAAATCGTATTTTCCTTAAAAACACTCTTTTATTCTAATTGAATTAGGAATGAAAAGAACCTTCTAGAAGAATCTAGAAGAATAAAACCAATCCTAATTGCATTAGGCATAAGTCCATATTAGGCCCTCCTTTAGATCATTGGGCCGCATATAAGGCTCAAATCGGGCCCAGTTTAGTAATTTGGCCATAACTTCCTCATTATTAATCGGAATTTGGCTTATAACATATCGTTGGAAAGCTCTTTTCAAACCCCATCCAACTACACCATTATTGGACCCTTGCTATGGACCAAAACAAACTGGATTGGCTGTTTTCTTAAAATAGTTTTTCAAAAATAGAGAGAAGAGAAAAGAAATTAAAATTATCCGCAACACTAGACTTCCCACACTTTCACTTCATTCGATTATGAGTCAACGTGAAAGGTACTCATCACCGGGTTTGGTTTTGGGGAGACACAACTGGGTGTCTATAGAAGCCCCCACTTTGACTGAGTTTGGAGAAACGCATGTTTCGAAAACAAAAGTCAAAGTATCGATAAGGACGGAGAATGATTCAAAACGTTCTGCGATCCTAAATTACTCTTGTAACGCTGATACCTGCATTCAGTATTCACCATCCACGCAACCACCTGCGAGCACAGCCAGAACACCTCACAGCCACTCCTTCACCAAACTCTCCTGCTCTCTTCAGCCACATAAACGGCCACCTGCTGAACCCCCACAATCACAAACCCACAATCAACAACTAGCCCTTCACCCACAATCAACCACCAAACTGCAACCACTCCAGCTCCCACGCAACTGCACCACCAAAACCACCAATCGACTCAACCAACAACAGCCACCAGTCGGCAATCCCCAACCAATCCTCTGCTCCCCCACTCAACTCCGCGCAACCACCTCCAATCTACCACCATTTCACACCACCTCACCTTCTCACCCTCAATATATAGCCACCGCGCAACCCGCAACAACAGCAGCCCCTTCGTTCGAACAGCAGCAACATCACCAATTTAC
This sequence comes from Chenopodium quinoa, assembly GCF_001683475.1. NCBI lineage: Eukaryota > Viridiplantae > Streptophyta > Magnoliopsida > Caryophyllales > Amaranthaceae > Chenopodium > Chenopodium quinoa. The sequence continues at coordinate 232,376 of NW_018743787.1, forward strand.
AGCAACAAATCAGCCAACAATTGCAACCCCAAATCTCCCAAGCAACAGCCCCAATTTAGAGTAAATCACGAATTATCATGGTTCGAGCAAACCATTGAGGAGTTCGATCGAAATACAAAAAGAGTCAGAAACTTTGGAAGTTTTGTAATTTGAAGAGGTGTGATCGAACTAACCCATGGTTCGACCGAACCAACCCCGTAGTTTGGCCACACCAACCCATGGTTCGACCGAACATCTCCACGAGCTTCACACATGGTTTTTAATGAAGAACGAACGGCGGTGTTTGCTTGATGCCGATTTTCAATGATGATGAGCGGTGGTGATTTGATGATGATGGTTGTTAGTTTGATTTGGTGAGATGCAAAGCATGGGATTATTCCCCCATTTTTTAGCAGCAATATTCGAATTAGAAGGGGAAGCAGGGGTTTGAAGTTTTTTGTTAGGGGATTTGTGGGTTTATTTTTCCTATTTCTTTTTCTTTTTAATTTTATTTCTTTAGTTTTATTTTATCTATTTTATCTTCCCTTTTCTTATTTCATCATTTATTTTATTGTTCCCCTTTTATTTTTCCTATTTTTCCTAAGTTAGTATATATACACATTTTTGGGGGTAATTAGGGGAGGAGGAATACAATAACCAATTATTCAACTCTCTAATTAGTTTTTAGGAGAGCTTCTCTCTCCAGGTTTAGGGTAGGATTAGAGTAGTTTAGAGAGAGAAAGTATGGGTTCCACCATTGTTGAGCTTGGATATTGAAGAGGAAGACTGATCATTTTGCTTGTAGATTTCACATTCAATCAATGAGAATCTCTAACACTCTATCCTCTATTTTTATTTGCTTTATTTTGATTATTATTTTAGTTGTTGGTATTACTTATTAATCATGTTTATTCTTGATTATTTGTTAATTAATCTTGTTATTAGCATGATTAGTGAGTAATTCCCCCATTAAGGGGATGGTTGTGGTGTAGTTGGAACTTGAGCATGTTCTAGGGTTTAGAATCGATTTATTTGCGATTAAAGTCTTTATATGCTTGATATTCTTTAATCTTCTTGCAAGTGCACATTGTTGGTTGATTAAAGGTGAATCTTTGCTAACAAGGAACGAAAGTTGACTTAGTTAAGGTTCATTACTATCGATTGTTCTTTCATTGCAACTCTCAATATATTGTTCTAATGTGGAAACATAGAGGCTATGTTAGGGGAAGCCAATTGACCCCAGAAGGCGGCTAGATTTTGTCTTTTATTTCGATATTCGATCATGTTTAGTTCATAATTAATTTAATTTTTATGGCATTGTTTATGTTCAAGTGAACTCTATACCTAAACCATTTCTCTTAGTGTTTTATTTCTTGTTTTAGCATCTTTAGACTTTAGTTTATTTATCTCCTATTCCGGACTAACTTAATTGTCAATAACATTTGGTGGTGTTTATTCGTTCCCTGTGGTTCGACCCTTATGCTTGCCTTATACTTGTATTAGGTTTATTTAGGTTGTATAAATTGTATTTAATCTAGGGATAGACAATTGACGACGCGTTTATTCCCTTGTCAAATTGGCGTCGTTGCCGGAGAACGGCTTCCATTACCGTTGTGTTAACTTATTGAGACTAGTCCATTGTTTATAATTTTCATTCCATTTGTTGGTTTTTATTTGTGTTGCTTTATTTGAAAAAATGGCTTATATTTCTATTCCTCAATTTGATAATGAACCGTTTTGGGTGTATTTCAATAGACTTGAGGATTTCCTAGATGGTGTTAAAGGTTTAACCAAGGGTGGTTATTGTGAAATCATCAATTTGGGATTAAATGAGCATTTCAGAGGAGTAGTTGATAATATGTTAAATGGTAAATTTCAAGACATGACTTCGGATGAAGCTTAGGATTTCTATTCATGGTTAGCTAGGAATAATTAAGATTGGGAAAGGGCCAATCATGAGACTTATGTTTGGAATTCTCATGCTTTTAATGTTGATGCTAATTGTCATGATTTGTCTAATATGAATTTCCATGATGTGCTTGATGCTCCCCATAGTGACCATGTAAAGCATGATTTCAACTCCCCTCCCTCTATAGCTCAATGTAATGAGGTACATTCTAATGATGATGAAGTGCATGTTCTTTCTCATGTTGCATCCGATTTTTGCATGAATTCTAAAGGTGTTCCCCATAATCCCCTAGATGATTCCAATGAGCAAGCTTTTGACTCGTCTATCCATGATGATTTGGAATCATTTGAGATTATGGCCCAAATATTTCTTGAGTTTCAAACGGTAGCCCATAACCTTATGAGTGAGTTCATTGATAAGGCTTCATTATAAAGAGATGAGTTGAGAGAAATTTGCCCCCATTCACTCTTTATTTTGAGATGGTAGGCCTTGAGAAATTTAAGGGAGATGTTGTTCAAGGTTGTGAAGTGGAGGTTTAGGTTGAATCATTTGGAGTTTTAGAGCTTGAGGGTAATGTAGAACGTGAGGGTTCTTCATTTGAGGATTCCATGATTGATTTTCATTCCCTCGTTAGTGATGTAAGATCTTGTGATGAGGGATTAGCTACCCCTTTTTCCCTTTCTCATACACCTTTCTCCCAAAGGTTTAACCATATCTCCTACTATCCCATGTTCCTCCCTTCTTTTCTCAAAGAACCTCTTAGGGATCCTTTTCCTATTCATGCTTCCGAAGCCCCCAACTCTTTCATTGTTGATGAGGAAAAGAGTTATAATGCCAACCAAAAAGATTTTTGTGAGGAGAGTTTGCCTCCCTATTTTTCTTTTTATTCTTCTACTCTCACTACAACAAATTGACCTTTGTGCCACAAGTAAAATCGTGGCACAAGTTTAAAATTCACGTGGCTATGAAAATTAGCCACGGGAATTTTGAAATTTACTACCGTGGCACAAGAGGCCGTGGCTAGGAATTTGCCACGGGAATATGAATGTCGTGGAAAATTCTAATTTTTAAGCCGCAGGTATTCACATGGAAAAAAAATTCACTTGCCATAAATATAAACGTGGCTAACAAATTATTTGCCACAAATTTTACCGTGGCTAATAAACGTTGTTGCCACAAATTTTACCGTGGCTAATTTACTTGTTTACCCAAATACTACCTTAGCTAATAAAATCTGTTCCTATTAATATTATCGTGTCTAAATGGTTTAAAGGCAACGAATTTGAATTTTTTTTTTCACCCAAATTGATCAACAAACATAGTGCATTTATACGCATTAAACTTAGATATTTTCATTAATAACTTGTAAATTTACAATGTTCATCCAAACAAAAATTGAAAAAGAATAATTAATTAATTAATTAGAATACACTAAATTGGATAAGCAACAATCAGCAAAGCAGAATCAGTAGCAGTGTGTTCCAACAGAGAGCAGCAGCGACCAATTTTAGCAACGATTCTAGCATATCCACAACATTCTTTCTTCCACCTCTCATGAGGAGCACTGCGAGTCCCAAGAAAATACTTTTTACTCGCACTACTTACAATTGAAACAAGTGTTTGTCCAGCATGTACAACCAAAAGGTATAATCAGACCACGCAGAGATAGAGAAAAAGACATGAATTCATGTTAAAGACACATCAGAGCAAACATCATGGATTTCCTTCACCTGATTAGTCTTAGAAAACTACACACCCTATCTAAAATCCCACCCCAAAAAAAAGAAGTTTTTTTTTAATATTTTGATTCAATACTGATTTGAAAGCACATAGTAGTTATGTGGCTCATTGGAAGAGAGAGTTCCTATTCAGAATAAGGTGTTGTGGAGTCACAGTGGCTATTACAATCCCTTTTATATTTAACAAACTACGAAGAGATATATTAGAGGCCTAAGTGGCCATAAACTTGTTTACAATAGTTGTCGTCAGATACTTGGTACTATTACGGTATTAAAACTTAACACCACAAGTAATATGCACATAACCATCACATATACATTGGACTGAGGTACTAACAGAGTTCTTGACTAACATATGCTTACAACTATTAAAATATTATACATATTAATCAGTCGTACTGCTAGAAATACACCCATAGGACATCCACATCAACGAACCATGATTCAGATTTGAGAATTAGACACATCATTACCCAACTGCAACTTTAAGATGGCTAATATACTAACAACACAAACAATACCCCAGTTAATGCAAGTTAAACAACTTTTCAAAAGGGCAGAAGGGGCATTATTCACCCTGTACCCAGATCTTAACTTTAAAGGGTTCTGAAACATATTAGCAATAAAATTTGATATAATTATCAAACTAGGCTCATAATTTTTGAGAACAAAAGCCCCAATTACATAGTTGCATCCACTAAATTTATTCAAACATCAAATTAAGCTCATAATTTTATAGCAACAAAATTGAGTTCCTTATCTTATTAGTACTCATAAGATCACATCCCCTTTCAATTAACATGTTCCTCATCAAACAATTTCATTAAAAGGAGTTGGTTTTACTAAAAGCTCGAATCATCAATCTAGTGACTTAACTTATCTTGCATTGGCAAGGATCACAGTGACTCTCAATATTCACCCTTCACCCACAATTTATTTTGGTTTCAAATACATAATAATAATCAAACTAAGGTATCAAACTAGCTTTTTACATATTGTTTCAGAATACATTACAATCAAACTAATGTCACAAACTCATAAAGTGTACAATGTGAAGGCATGATTTCTAGTTTTCAACAATAATTGCTCATCAACAACCACTTAAATCACAAATGACCATGATTTATATTCAATATGCAGGTATACATAACAAACATCCATCAACCAAATTCAGGAAACTTAGATAATTTGAATAAATAAAAAAAATCACAGAGATAAAAAAGTATAAAAAAAAAGAAGACAAAAATGCTTAGAATTGTATACATTAATCCAGTTTATACGAATTGAGCAAGTACCTAATAAAATAACCCAATTTAAGAAGAAAAAACAGGGAATTTCGCCCTTAAAAAAGAATTGTAAGTTTAATTGCAAATAGTGGAACTAATTTGATATCAAATAAGCATTACAGCGAAATCAAATCAAATTAAACCCAAGAAATCAAAGCATTTAACAGGAATAATTGGACCAAAAAGGCAAAAAATAATGCAAAGCTAAATAACCCATAAAACCCTAACCTCAAATTTCTGATTTTTGATTCGAATTTGCTGTAGCTTGAATTATTGCATGAAAAAACGTTTAAATTGGCTCAAAATTTAGTCTAGAATTTTTCGAATTTTCAGAATTAAGGATGAATATTTTCGTTCTTGAGGAAAGTTCAACGAATTCTCCCTTATAAATCGCACAAATTGAATCCAGGATTTGTAGACGACGGTGGAGGATGATGAATCGAAAGCCGAGAAATGGAGGATGTCGCGGAGCTTAGGAGAACCCTCAATTTGTGTGTAATGTGAATTAAATTTAGGATATATAAAACCCTAGAGAAATTGAAACTGGATAATGAAAAAGAGAAATTAAAATTTTACCTTGGAAACTTTTAATGGAGAACTATAGGTAAGCTTCAATGGAAAATGAGAGAGAAAGAAGGGGAAAATACAGCAAGAGCACGGATCATTTGGGGGTTGTTAAACTGGGGTAGTTTTTTATTTACTCAAGTTGACTGTTAATAAAACTTGGATAATTTGTCAATTACTACCGCAAGTTAATACCACTTTGTAAATTACTACCGCAAATTAAAAAAGTTGTGAATTACTACCGCAAAAAATTTTAAGATATTGAGATTACTACCAAACCCCCATTAAGCCCAACTATGACGTCATTATATCCCTTTAACCCGTGTTTGACCATGGTTAAGGGCTTTAACCAGCCCCCCCCCCCCCAAAAAAGGAAATGGTTTAGGGATATAATGACGTTATGGTTAAGGGTTTTAACCATGGGTTAAAGTGATATAATGACGTCATAGTTGGTTTTAATGGGGGTTTGGTAGTAATCGCAACATCTTAACATTTTTTGCGGTAGTAATTCACAACTTTTTTAATTTGCGGTAGTAATTTACAAAGTAGTATTAACTTGCGGTAGTAATTGGCAAATTTTCCATAAAACTTTTACAGAAAGAAGGGAAGTCATTTGGTTTCAGATTAAAAAAATAAAAAAATAGAAATAAGGGAATTCCTTTGTGACTGCAGACGAATAAATTAAAAATCGGAAACAATAATAAATTTCTTACAGTATATTTTCTCTATTGAAATTTTATGAAATTGTCTTATTTAATTGGTATTGATTGAAGCTCAATTCCCTTTTTTAAGTTCGATTGGTACCAACAATAAATATAATTTTCTATGGTGACTTTATCACGCGACTGGTGATATGGCTAATAATATAGATTATCGGAATTGAGGTTTTTATAAAACTAATGCATTCTTTAGGTGAATTTAAAAAAACTTCTTTTAGTCATATGCACTTGTTGCCATTACGCTGAAAAACATAATTTAACCATGTATTAGAAATAGATCCATGTTATCTTAAAAAAAAAAAGGTCATGTTAAAAGTCTAAATTCTTTAAAAAAACTATTGCCCCTTTTATATCATGATAATTAATATTTTTTTATTTTAAATATAGGTACCGAAGTTTATAAACCAGTGCATTTATTTGGAGTCTTTTCTAAAATTTCTACTAATGATTAGTGATATACAATTGTTGCGTTATTGCGCGAAAATAAATAAATCAAGCTTATTTATAAAGAAAATATAAGTTTGTATTAGAAATATAATTATATTTGACCTCTAATTTGTATTATGGTTTTATATAAACTAGTTATAATATGATATGATTTCCTGCTTTCCATGTCATGAGTAGATCAAGTTATAAATTTTTTTATATTTTTAGCAAAAGTCATGGCATAAATATTGTATGCTTGTGTCAAAAAATATTGTATTCTTGTGAAGAAAAAATTATTACCTATAACACGAGTGTAAAATTTGCCACGAAAAAAAAAAACAACTCGTAGCAATAATGTAAAGTTTGCCACAGGAAGATAGCTATTCGTGGCACAAATGTAAAGTTTGCCACGGGAAAAGCGCTACTCGTGGCACAAGTGTGATATTTGCCACGGGAAAATAAATACCCGTGGCATAAATTATTCTTCTTATTCAGGTTTTGTGTCATAGTTTTTTTTTTCCCGTGGCTAATCGAAATTATGCCACGAATTTGGAATTCCCGTGGCATAATTCGTGGCACAAGTGATGATTTGTTGTAGTGTCTTTTTTTCTTATTTTCTTGATTTTTCTTTTGATTCTTTTAATTTTTCTTTTCCCCCTTCTCTCAAGCATAAAGTCTCCTTGTACTTTATGTTTGCTTGTCATATGAGTATCGCGTATGCTCTATTTCTTGATATGTTTGTCGGTGCATATGACAAGCTTTTGTGTTCTTTGTCGGGTTATTTACTAGATTGGTCATGCTTGGACGTTAAGCAAGCCTTTCTCGGGAAGTAACCCGTGTTTTATTGCTTTATTTTTCTTTCTTTTATGCTTCTCATTTTTGTTTACTCTCTTGTCTATGTGTATAGGTACTTGATGCATATACTCATGTGCAAGGATTTTTGATTGAGATCCTTGAGAAGAAGCACACCAATGATTGCTTGCATTTAGAATGTAACAATGACGAGGAATTAGATGAAAATGTGGACAATGTGCTCAATTACGGGTTTCAACACCCACCTCACATTTGGTTTACTCTTTCCTTCTTCCCTCATCTTAAATTTGCTTTCTCAAATGCATGTGGACTGAATGAATTATGATTTGTTGTGTTAATGTGCTTTCTTTCTTCCCCTCCCCCCCCCCCCCCTTTTGCCTTTATTTTGAGTATTGAGGACAATGCTCCATTCTAGCTTGGGGGAGTAGCTATTCGCTAGCTTGAGGGGTTATCTATATCTCTTGGTGGTTTCTTAATCCATAGTCTCATGATTGCTTGATTTATTTCTCTCATACTTGCCAAAGTCTATTATTGAGATTGGTTTTCTATGTTTGGATGGCCATGAGCGCCTTATTGAGTTGACTTTTGGTATTTGTAGCTTTGATTGTTCATGCTTTCATCTTGCACAATTGTGTATGCATTCTTGAGTATTGTTGGTTTTGTGAATATTTGTGTGTATAGTGTCTTTCCATGGCATTCAAGGCAAAGTTTCAAAATGTTTTGTTTTAAACTTAGACATAATTGGGCTTTAGCACCTAGAATACCCTCTTTGCTAGTTTCTAGAGGTTTTCATGCACTTGAATGTCGAGGTTGGTTCACACATATAACATTGTCATGGTAGTAGAACTTAAGGGCTATGAGACCTTAGCTCACTTGGTTTGTGGTAAGATGGTTGTCGCTCTCTAGCTAGTTGAAGCTTTAAAGGTGATTTTTGCTACTCCACTACCGTCATTCTTGTGAGGATGTGTCTATATTGTTCTAGCCTTCTACATTTCTTGCATGTGTGGAGTTTAGATCCTTGGCATTGCTAGCTCATATCGAGAATTTAACTTGATTCTACCCGAGATCGAGACCGAACCAACCTAGGGGAAGACGAAGGCAATTAGGATTTTTGTTTTATTTTATTATTTTCTATTCTTTTATTTTTATTTTGCATTTGCTCATTTAGTAACCCAATTTGAGCCATTTTTCCTTCTTTGGCATAACCACATTACAAACCAATGGACCTTTGCTTTATTTTCACCTTTATAAGTTTTTGTGAAGCATTCTTGGGACTTGATTTGTATTTTTGGTTAATGAAAGTGAGAAAAATAATGAAAAAGAAGTGAAAAACTCAAATTTTTGTACTTATGATTATCTTTGTTATGTTGAATGGTTTGAGAAAATGAGAAGAAAATAAAGGAAATAAAAGAAAAAGCCGCTCAAGTTAAAAGAGGCGAGAGCAAAGAATAAAAATAAATGAAAAATAAAAGAAAAAAAGAAAAAAAATTGAGAAAATACAAAAATATTTGTTGTTTGGTTGAAAAAGAATAAGCTTGGGGGAGGAGTTTCTTTGTGATCTATTTCTAGAATTTTTGATTTGAAAGTTAGTGGTTTATTGAGTTCAAATTGCGGAATGATCAACCTTGCTTCACTTCTAAGTTTACCACCAATTTCCAAATTTATTTCCACACCTTTTACCCTAGTCTGAACGTTTCAACCCTTGTAAGACCTTTTTACCTTAGTGAGGTTTAGTTACTACCGGTGGAGGGTAATCAAGCCAAGCCTATTGAGCGAGCTATCAATGCCATGATGTCCGGTAGCCTAAATGTTTTTCATTGATTATTTATTCGGTTCCTTCGAGGAATCTCGAGATATCACCTTAAAAGTGGATGCAAAACTAGTGAGGACGTGGAAGTTTGGTTGGAGATAAGGAGGAGCGTAAGTCCCTCTAAGTTCTCTACCCTTTGCATGCTTTATGTGTGTATCAACCTTAGCTATTCTTTTGCTTGGCTACCTTTAATGTCTAGAAAGGATTTGTACTCTTGTGCACTTAGCCCGTTGTTTGTGTTTTGTTTGAAATGTCAAAACTCGAGTTTTCTAGATTTCACCTTTGCCTTGAATGTTATGTGTTGCCAAGAGTTGTGGGTTAAACCTCTTAGGAAACCCTCACGAGAGCTTACTCGTCCTCTTTGGCGACATGGGGGTTTAAAGGGCTTGATGCATACGCTAAATGCATCTGTGATACCTACGACAATGAGTTAGTGTACATTTTTTCTCTTTGTTTCTATTTTGTTTCTTTTGCTTTTAATAATTCCATCTTGTTCTCTTTTTCCTTAGCTTTGTTCGAGGACGAGCAAAGGTTTAGCTTGGGGGAATTTGATGATTGACATTTATGTCACTCTTAGGGAGTAGTTTTAGAGTTATTTTCATGTTTATTTTATCTTATTTCCCTTTTATTCTCTTATTTCCCTTTTAATTAAGTTTCTAGTTTATTTCTTAGTTTTAGTGTGTTTTAATTTAATTTCTTCATTTAATTGGTTTCTAGTTTATTTTCGTATTTTATTTGCTTTCGATTTATTTTATTTCGTTCCTTTTCTTTGTTACTTTCATAGTTTAATTAGCTTTATGTTTATTTTGTTATTTTATTTTGCTTTCTTTGCGTGTATAGTTTTTGTTTAATTATTATTAGTTTAGTTTTATGTCTCTTATTTTCTATTTTATTTTATTTATTTCCTTTTTATTTATTTATTTTATTTGTCTTAGTTTCACACTTCCACCCTCGGGTTTGTTTGTGTGTAGGCTCGAGTTCAAGGTCCAAGTCGAGGCTTTTCAATTTCCACCCAACATCAGGCCCCTGCTGCCTCCTATCCGTCACCCCACCTTCCTTATCCTCCACCACAACAAAACACCAACGTTTCCCCTGCTCCCTCACTCAACCAACCAACCACCAGCCGCTGTTACCACTTGCCGCCACCAGTCCAACCTTTAACCACCAATTTAAAGACAACTCGCATACAGCATTCACTAGCCACGCAACCCCCTGCAATCACAGCCACAACACCTCGCAGCCACTTCCTCACCAAACTCCCCTGCTCTCTTCAGCCACCCAAACGGCCACCTGCTCAATCCCCACAATCACAAACCCACAATCAACCACCAGCCCTTCACCCACAATCAACCACCAAACTGCAGCCACTCCAGCTCCCACGCAACTGCACCACCATTTCCACCAATCGACTCAACCAACAATAGCCACCAGTCGCCAATCCCCAACCAATCCTCTGCTCCCTCACTCAACTCCACGCAACTATCTGCAAACAGCCACCACCAGCTCCAATGTACCACCAAACACCACCATTTCACACTAGCTCACCTTCTCACCCTCAATATCCAGCCACCGCGCAACCCGCAACAACAGCAGCCCCTTCGTTCGAACAGCAGCAACATCACCAATTTACAGCAACAAATCAGCCAACAATTGCAACCCCAAATCTCCCAAGCAACAGCCCCAATTTAGAGTAAATCACGAATTATCATGGTTCGAGCAAACCATTTAGGAGTTCGATCGAAATACAAAAAGAGTCAGAAACTTTGGAAGTTTTGTAATTTGAAGAGGTGTGATCGAACTAACCCATGGTTCGACCGAACCAACCCCGTAGTTTGGCCACACCAACCCATGGTTCGACCGAACATCTCCACGAGCTTCACACATGGTTTTTAATGAAGAACGAACGGCGGTGTTTGCTTGATGCCGATTTTCAATGATGATGAGCGGTGGTGATTTGATGATGATGGTTGTTAGTTTGATTTGGTGGGATGCAAAGCATGGGATTATTCCCCCATTTTTGAGTAGCCATATTCGAATTAGAAGGGGAAGCAGGGGTCTGAAGTTTTTTGTTAGGGAATTTGTGGGTTTATTTTTCCTATTTCTTTTTCTTTTTAATTTTATTTCTTTAGTTTTAATTTATTTATTTTATATTCCATTTTCTTATTTCTTTATTTATTTTATTTTTCCCCTTTTATTTTTCCTATTTTTCCTAAGTTAGTATACCCATTTTTTTGGGGTAATTAGGGGAGGAGGAAAACAATAACCAATTATTCAACTCTCTAATTAGTTTTTAGGAGAGCTTCTCACTCTAGGTTTAGGGTAGGATTAGAGTAGTTTAGAGAGAGAAAGTAAGGGTTTCACCATTGTTGAGCTTGGATATTGAAGAGGAAGATCGATTATTTTGCTTGTAGATTTTCACATTCAATCAATGAGAATCTCTAACTCTCTCTCCTCTATTTTTATTTGCTTTATTTTGATTATTATTTTAGTTGTTGGTATTGCTTGTTAATCATATTTATTCTTGATTATTTGTTAATTAATCTTGTTATTAGCAAGATTAGTGAGTAATTCCCCCATTAAGGGGATGGTTGTGGTGTAGTTGGATCTTGAGCATGTCCTAGGTTTTAGAATTAATTTATTTGTGATTAAAGTCTTTACATGTTTGATATTCTTTAATCTTCTTGCAAGTGCACATTGATGGTTGATTAAAGGTGAATCTTTTCTAACAAGGAACGAAAGTTGACTTAGTTAAGGTTCATTACTATCGATTGTTATTTAATAGTACCTCCTAGTATATGGTTCTAATGTGGAAACAAAGAGGCTATGTTAGGAGAAGCCAATTGACCCCGAAAGGCGGCCAGATTGGATCCTTTACTTCGATAGTCATTCATCTTTAGTTAATAATTAATTCAATTTCTATGCCTTTGTTTATGTTCAAGTGAATTCTATAACTAAACCATTTCCCTCAATGTTTTATTTCTTGTTTTAGCATCTTTAGAATTTAGTTTATTTATCTCTTATTCCGGACTAGCTTAATTGTCGATAACATTTGGTGGTGTTTATTCGTTCTCTGTGGTTCGACCCCTATGCTTGCCTTATACTGGTATTAGGTTTGTTTAGGTTGTATAAATTGTATTTGATCTGCAGTATCGGCCGTGGATCAGCTTGGTTGTCCCTGGGTTAGCCGCGCAGTATACTACTGAGCGTCGCTACTTCTTGGGGACATATGGAGCAGTTGCATATCTTGTAAAGAGGGTTTCTATTCAGCATTCCTCGGACACTTTTGTCGTTCCTTCTCCTCCACCGCGTCACATGTTCAACGCCGCAAGGTTGGTGAGTATGTTAGAGAAAGCTGGTACCCCTTGGCGATCTTATACGATACCTGGGCGGTGCTTTGAGGAGGAGCTGCTGCCGTTGTTAGCTCCAGTCCTTGTACTGACTTAGGAGGTGGCGGTATGATTTTCGGCTTTTACCTTCCGGTAAGTAGCCCCCAAGTAATGTTTTACTGACTTTAATTTGCTTTTGTTAGGCTGGACCTACTGAGTTCGTGCCACCTCGTATGTCCATCCATTGTCAAGGGACATACGGGCCAATCGAGGAGATGATTCCTCCGGCTCCTAAGGGTGAGCACTTCGTAGAGCGATTGATTCCTCGTCACTAGACTCGGGTGAACTTTATTTATTTGTAATTTTTGTCCATATATATTATGAATCATTACTGACTTCATTTCCTTGATAGTTCTCGCGCGAGGTGGTGATGGCGATGGCGATGGCACGGTGCATAGATGCCTTCCGGAGCCAGCTCGTTCGGATGAGGAATGTGGCTACATGTAGTCGCGACGACGTCGTTCAGGAGGTAGTTTCCCTTCTTATTTTCACATTACTGCTTCTATTTTGATTGTTTCTGACTTAGTTTCTTTTGCAAGGTCAGCCCATTCCTTCTTGTACCTGTATGAGACCTGAGGTGCGGAGAGAGCCGGCGAGGACTAGCTCGAGACGTCGTCGTACTGATTGTGGCGGTCGGGGTGGTTGTTCTGAGGCTGCCCGGACCGAGGCGGTGGAGGGCTCTGGCTCTTCATCTGAGGGTGCACATTCTGCGCCGGTAGGCCAGGGAGAGGCTACCTCGGCTTTTACAGGTGGTGGGATGTAAGAGGTCGGCTTGTCATCGCAGCAGCCTCCGCTGCCTCAGCCTCACGTTTATCTTGGGTGGACGGGTCCTGAGCTTAGTTTCCCGCCTCGCGAGGAGACTGGAGCTGGAGTTGGAGCTGGTGGAGAGGTTACTCCTCGTACTGCGCAGTTTTATGACATGATGGGTGTACGTCCTCCGGCGCCGTAGTTTATTCCTGTGCCTTTTTTATTTTGACTTTGTATAGAACTTTGCCTTTATTTAGACTCATTATTTAGACATATTTGTATATACATACTACTATGAGTTTTTTAACATTTATTTATTATTTTTTAATTTTTATGTGCATGTTTGTGTGTGCAAAGAAATTGTGATAATTAACAATTTTGCGCAAAAATTCCGTCATTTTTATTATTGATGGAGGGTATCCAACTTTCCTCCAAAAAGAAAAAATGAAAAAATAAAAATATTGGATTTACAAAAAAACGTAAAAGTTAAGTCTAAATAGAATAAAAAAAAACAAATATAATTAATATGATGGATATATTAATTAAGAAGAAGGAAAAATATAATTAGATAAAGGGTTTAAAAAGAATAAAAAATCGTAAAGTCATTGGTTAGACTCGAATCAGGCAAAAAACGCGGTTTTGAAAAGCTCATATGATAAGACACGTCAGCGCCATCTGGCGCCACGCGTTTTGAGTTTGCGCCAGGCGCTAACTCTTAGCGCTTGGCGCTAGGCTTTGGCGTCAGGCGCCAATGTCTGGCGTCAGGCGCCAATGTCTGGCGTCTGGCGATGATGAGCGCTGACTCCGAATCCTTTTCGGATTGAAACTGTGCCGATTTTGTGCATAAATAGCCCCCTGCCCATCCGATTTTCTTCATAATTTCAGCAGATTAAATATAACCTTAGCTTTTGAAAAAAAATAATCATGTCACTACCACAAAATAGGGAATATGTAACACATAATAGAGAGATGTCATGTTAGATAGGCGATCTCTAGCATTCTATAGAACGCCTATGTAAGATACGAGCTTTGTATATTAAAACCTATAGAGCGCCTCTCCTAGTTAACCGTTCTATAAGTTTTATATAAAAAAAATGACTAAAGATATAGATCGCCTTTCTATGACAAGCAATTCATATGATTTTAGGAAAATAAAAAAAAAAGAAAAAAAATTAGAAATCTTACCTGTCACATAAAATCCCCGTACCCTAATCCCGCACGCCGCCCCCTCCTTCATTTCTCTCTCCTCTATCTTTCTCTATTCTCATCTCCATTCTTCTCCTCTCAAACCCCATGAGGCTAAATTTGTTTTTCAGTTTTAAAATCAAGACCTACTCATGCTTATTTGTATCATTTCCCTCAAATTTTCAAAGTTAAATTTGATTGCATGCATTCAATCTAAAGGTGAGAATTGTAGATTAAAGAAATATGGTGGGTTTGGAGCTGGAAAACAAATTCAATCGATTGCATTCAAATGTTGAGGGTAAAGCTCCGCTGCAACGCCGCCTTCGATTGAGCCGGATAAGCCGATGTCGTTAGATCTGGGTGCCTTCAAATGAGATATTGATGCTATGAAACAGATTGTGAAGTCCATAATGATATATGAAGGTAATCCCATTTGTGTTCGAATTTCAATGTTTAAATCCGTTTTTGTTTTAATTTTTTTTTGTTTTAAAATGATAAATATGATTTTTTTGGGGTTTCTTTTTCGATCTATAGTTCATGAAGAAATTCTTATTCAAAAGTTTCATTTCCATTTTAAAACTTTGTTTTACTTCTCAATTATTTTAGATCTGTGGAATATTACTTTTGATGTTATAACTTTGTGTTAATTTGTTTAATTTTGTTAATTTTTGGGGTGGGTGGTGTGGGTTCTGGGGGTGTGTTGCAGGTGGTGGTATGGGTCGTGGGGGTTGTGTCGCAGTTAGGGCTTATGGGGGTGCGGTATTGGGTGGTGTAGGTCATTATGGTGCAGTGGTCGTGGGTGTTGTAGTTAGTGGTGGTATTTTGCTATGTTGGTACAATTGTTCTGTAATTTTTTTTTGGCTTTCGATGCAGATGTAGATATGAATGGACATGAACCGATAGAACAATTCTGGAGCTCGTGAAGAAGATTGTTGCTGCATAAGATCAGAAAATTAATCTTAAATTGTATTTTGATGTTTTGTCGTAATTGTAGATATTTTATTTGAATTATTATTGTTGTTATTGTAATATTATTGTTATTATTATTATTTGAATTATTATTGTTGTTATAAATAATATTGTTATTATTATTATTACGTAGTAATATTATTGTTATTAATATTAATAGTATTAATATTTTTGATTATTATTTTTTTAAAAAAAGTAGGGAAAAGAGAACGCTTATCTATGATAGGCGTTCTCTATTTACATACTTATGGAGCGCCTATCTTTAGATGACTGCTCTTTTTCCCATGTTTTTTTATTTACTTTGTATTAGAATATGAAGCGCCTATCTTAGATAGGTGATTTGTATTGGGTTAGATATAGAACGCCTCAAAGAGGCGTTCTGTAGACTTTATAGGGCACCCCCAGAAGAACGCCTCTGAGGCGTTCTATATTTCATGTTTTAGGCGTTCTGTATTCTCATTTTTGTAGTAGTGTTTATTTAGTCTCTAAAAGTTTTACCAACTTCACTCATGAATGGTGTCGGTCTCTAACTGCCAAGGAGAGAAAAGAGTTAGATGTTTTTCATATGGGGGGTATTTATGGTGTCAAGGGGGTAGATCTTGATGTAGACTTTATTCATACCGCCTTAGAATATTGGGATGCTGATAATCATTGTTTTAGACTAGGGTATGATAAAATTAGCCCTTTGACGGAAAAGTTCGGTATTATCTTAGGCTTCCCTGCATTAGATCTTGTAGTAATCCCTAAAATAAATGAATATTATTATAAGGATTTGTAGCGCTTTTTTAATTTAAAAGACAAAGATCTAACATATATAGTAGATGGTAGCATAGTTAATTTGAAAGAATTTGCACGCCATTATTTTGATAGACCTTATTATGAGTCTTTTCATGTTTATAGAAGAAGGGCTTTTCTTTATTGCATGCTTAATCAATATATTCTCACTAGTGGTAGAGCTAATGACGGTCAAGCAATCATATCAACTGTCTTGGAGCAGATTGAATCTGGGAGAAATCCAATGCCATTAATTGTTGGAGAGACTATGCTTAGACTTGATGAATTAAAGAAGAGTCCAAAAGCGCCTTTTTGAGGCTCTCCAATTTTATTACAGGTAAAAAAATAATATTTTTAATTACAGAAATCAAAAATATATTTTTGTATAGTAATATTAATTTATTTGCATTGAATTTTTTTTTATTTTTTTAAAGATGTGGCTAATGAAAAGACTAGAATTAATTAGTCCTCCAGACAACATTGAAAAGTACACTCCAAACTGCTTTGTGAGAAGGAAGAAACGCTTCTCTAAGATGGGGTACCATGAATGGAAGAAGGTCTTCGGCTCTTGCAATTTTACCATCAAGTGGGTCATCCCTTGGTGGAAAATAGAAAAGATGGTTGGTGTCAACAAGCAACATTTCTGCCGTCTTCCAAGCTTGTCTAGAATGACTTTTTATTATCCCTGCAGGGTAAAAAACAGTACGACCTACTTCAAAAAATTCCTTCCGGGGATCTTCGTCGTCCCTATGAATTTCCTGTCTCTCAAGAAGTAGACAAATTTGATGCTTATTAGAGCGCTAGACCTTTATGGGAAGTGATCACCCAAAAGGTTCCTCCTTCCTTGCCCAATGATGTGAAGAAGTGGCTTCTGAAGAAAACTTCAAAGGACATGAAGAAAAATCAGAGTAAAACTGATGTGAAGAGTCGTCTAGGTGACAAAGTGATTCCCGTTAAGGAACGCTTGGGTGAACGAGTTGAGTTTAAAACACCTACAATGCCTAAGAAGAAAAGATCTACGAACGATAAAGGAAAGAGAAAAGCTGACACTACAGAGAAGAAGGCTTGGGTAGAGAAGAAACATGGAGTCCTAGCTAAGGGAGAAACTATTTACTTAAAAATTAAATGTAGGTCCTCTAACGGATGCCTACTAGCTAAAGTTATGGATGAAGAAGAGGATGCAGATAAAAATTGGAAGAGAGCAAAGAAAGAGAAAAAAGATTAGAGCATTGCTTAACTTTCAATTATTAGACTTAGTTTTTAATTTATAGATAATTTATTTAAGCTTTATTTAAATTCCATCAATAATGTAATTGTTAATTTATTTTATTAATGAAATTGCATCTTTTTTTAATTAAATTATCTCTTTTAAATTTAATTTATTAAAGCAATGAAAACTGAAAATTTAATTTTCCAGAAATTTTTTCGGGTACGGAAGTCGAAAATTTTCCAAAAAACACCGAAATATCCCCAGGTACTTTACAGAAAAATGGCGATGCGCTTTTACTACTAACGCCAGCTGCGGCAGTCTAGCATCAGGCGACAAACATTGTCGTCTTGCGCTAAGATCCATCGGCTGGCGCCAGAATTTTTTCTGTGACGCCGGTGTTTCGTCGGGTTTCTGTCGAATTTATTATTAAGTCTGTGATGCGAGGTTTGAAAAATATAAAGGGTCGCACTCGTAAAGGGTTGCCTACGTATCCTTTCTTAAGGAATCAGGCCAAACGTAGCTCTCTTGAGTGTCCTACTCAAGTAATTATGGGTAGTACTTTATAAGCTGGTCAAGATTTGTCATGTTCGAGAACTCATTGCCATCCGTATAAGTTAATTTTGCTGCACCTCCTGATAGGATTGTTTTCATAATATAGGGTCCAGACAATTTGGGCCTAAATTTTTCCCTTGGATCTAGAACATTCTTCCTTAATGCTTTTAAAACCTAGTCTCCTACTTTGATGTTTCTTGTCTTGACCTTCTTATTAAAATGCCTAGCGATAAGAGTTTGATAGCATTGAGTATGATGTAGAGCTTCTAGTCGTTTTTCGTCAAGTAGAATCAGCTCCTCATATCTCGCCCTAGTCCATTCAACTTCATCGAGTTTGCTTTCTAACGCAATGCGTAGAGATGGTATCTCTAGCTCTACAGGCTATACGACATCCATTCCATAAGCCAAGGAAAATGGAGTATTTCCTGTTGATGTGCGAATTGACGTGCGATAACCCCACAATGCGAAGTGGAGTTTGTCAGGCTAATCCTTGTAATTTTCTGTCATTTTCTCGATGATAGTCTTTAAATTTTTATTAGCTGCTTCGACTGCTCCGTTTGGCTGAGGTCTATAAGGTGAAGAATGATGATGTTGAATACCATATTTTTGTAGCAATTCTTCACACTCATCTTGAAAGTGAGTTCCGTTGTCACTAATCATTTCATGTGGGACTCCATATCGGCAAATAATATTTGTTTCGATAAAGAGTGCTACATGTTTTGCAGTGAGTTTAGCGTATGATTGCGCTTCAACCCACTTTGTGAAGTAATCAATTGGCACCAAGATATGTTCGTGACCTCTTGTTCCTGGGGGAGTATTTTACTATAATGTCAATTCCCCATGTAGAGAATGGCCATGGCGAAGTGTAAGTGTAGACTAGAGATGGAGGAACATGTTGTAAATTGGCGTAGATTTGGCACTTAGGGCATCTTTTTATGTATTGATGACAATCCCTATTCATGGTAGTCCAATATTATCCTTCTCGCATTATCTTTTGGACTAGCATTTTGCTATTTACGTGAGTTCCAAAAATTCCTTCGTGGACTATCTCATTGCTCTTTGAGCATCCTTTTTTCCTACACATAAGAGAGCTCGACCCTTAGGTGCCCTTTTGTGTAACTCGTTGTCTATGAGTACGTATTTGGAAGCCAAGAGTCTTAATGCTCGTTTTGCTCTTTTGTCAGCATGGGAAGGGTACTCTCCTCTGGTGACATAGTGAAGTATATCCGTATACCACATTTCTTCTTTTTCTTCTTCTTCTTCATCTTAGATCACTTCATCATCTTCTATAGCTTGGATATAGGCTAGTTTATGCCTTTTTTCTATAGTTAGAGGCATTTGTTCGATTTCCTTAGGAATCCTAACCATTGAGGCTAGTCTTGCTAAGGCATCAGCAAATTATTTTTCTTCTCTAGGTAGATACGTGTATTCCACCTTCTCTAATTGATTAGTGAGAGTTTCTAGATAAGTTTGGTAAGGGGCTAGACTTTCGCTCCTTACTTTCCATCTTTTAGAGATCTGGTTGATGATCAATGAAGGGTCTCTGAATATTTGTAATTTTTTCACTTCCAATGCCAAAGCTGTTTCAAGGCCTACCACGCATGCTTCGTATTCAATAGCGTTGTTGGTAACGTCAAAATCAAGCTTTATGGAGATTGGAACAAGCTCTTCTTTAGGTGATACTAGTAATACTCCAACTTTAGTTTGAGGCTCCATCGAAGTATAAGGTCCAAGTATCGTCCTCGCTGACCATCAAGTCTTCATCTGGAAATTCATTGTCGTGTACTGGCGTCGAATCTTCTATTGGAAATTCCGCTAGAAAATCTGAAACCACAGATCCTTTGATAGCTTTTTGTGGCATGAACCTTACATCGAACTGGGCTAAGTTGACTATCCAACTTGATATGCGCCCATTGAGTGTAGATTTCTCGAATAAATACTTGAGTGGATCCCATCGGGAAACTACAAAGATTGTATGCACGAGCATGTAAGGTCTTAACTTGGTTGTGGCCCACACCAATGCGAGGCACAATTTCTCAAGTGATGTATAGCGTACTTCATACTCGAGCATATTTTTGCTTAGATAGTAGATCGCATTTTCTTTTCCTTCTACTTCTTGTGCGAGCATGGCTCTTATTGTCTCTTTGGTGACTATTAAGTACAACCTAAGAGGTATTCCCGGAAGTCCTGGTGCCAATACGGGAGGATTTGCGAGATAGGCTTTGATCTTTTTAAAGGCTATTTGACACTCGTCATCCCATATTACTGGTACATTCTTTTTAAGCTTTTTAAAAATTGGTTCACATATTGTTGTCAATTTTGATATGAACCTGCTAATGTATTGCAACCGGCCAATAAATCCTCGAATTTGCATCTCGGTTATGGGCGGCGGCATTGACATGATTTCCTTGATCTTGGTTGGGTCTATCTTTATTCCTCTAGAGCTTATGAAATAATCCAAAAGCTTGCCTGAGGTGACTCCAAAAGCACACTTGGATGGACTCAACCTTATGTTGTATTTTCTTACCCTTTCGAAGAATTTTCTCAAGGCTATTTAATGGCTTGGGCGATCTTCTGATTTCACAATCATATCGTCCACATATACTTCAACTTCTTTATGCATCATGTCATGGAGCAAGGCAGTCGCTGCTCATTGGTAAGTAGCACCCGCGTTTTTTAACCCGAATGACATTACCGTGTAGCAGTAAGTACCCCATGGTGTTATGAAGGTTGTTTTCCCCATGTCTTCTTCTGCCATGAGAATTTGATTGTACCCCGCGTATCCATCCATGAACGAGAGAAGTGCATGATTCGATGTGTTATCTACAATAATATCGATGTGTGGTAAAGGGAAATCGTCCTTTGGACTTGCCTTATTTAGATCTCGATAGTCGACACACATTCTTACACTTCCATCCTTTTTCGGAACTGGGAAGACGTTGGTGACCCATTCAGGGTATTTGGATACCTTGATAAAACCTGCAGTTATTTGTTTTTGAACTTCTTCTTTTATTTTAAGAGCTACGTCGGGTTTCATTCGACGCAACTTTTGTTTACAGGTTTCATTCCTGGAATTAGTGGTATGGTGTGTTGAGCTATTTCCCTATTAATGCCTGGCATATCTTCATATGACCAAGCGAATACATTGATGTATTCTTTAAGCAAATTGATTTAATCGGTTATTTCTTGTTCATTAAGTGTTAATCCGATTTTAGCTTTTCTTTTATTGGTTGAATCATTTGAGATATCAACCGTCTCAGTTTCCTCAATTATCGGTGTCTTCTTTTCAAGTGTTTCCGTTGCTCTAATAAGTTCTTTTTCATTTTCAATGTTAGTTAAGCAATGCTCGTCATCTTGGGCTAAAGAAAAGCACGAGGAGTAAGAGGAAGACGACATATTATTAAATTCGGAAATCATTACATCGAAGAGAGATATGTCCTTAGGGACTTGATCGCTAACTATCCTAGGGGAAGTGATAGAAGAAGGGGGACTACAACTAAAGACTTAGATGACTCTATAGGAAGAGACTCTGACTCTGACTCTTACTCAGACGACTCTTCGAACATCGGCCCTTGCCCCGTGATGATAGAGATTTTCTTTTCGCTTGGAGTAGTGACCTTGACGGTCTTGCGCCACCCTTGTAGTGATCCTTCTGCTGGAGTGATGAGCCTTATGGGATCGAAGATTTCGCTTTGTAGGACTATTTGGATGAGCGAGGAGTTATCCTCTATGTACGTTGGCTCATCTTTTTCTCACCCAAATAGTAATCCCATGACATTAAAGTCAAAGCATGGGGGTGCTTTCTCCTTGTGGACAGGAGTTGGGATTTCATCTATAAAATAGCAATCTAGGAAAATTTCGAATCCCGGTTGCCTTATGCCATTTACGAAAAATGGTTTGGGAAACTCGTAGCATGGATAATCCTCTCCTTTTTTTATGAATTTTCCATTGAGGGTAAGAGGATACTATTGGGATTGCTTTCTTTTGGATGCGAGCGTTCCTACGTACTTTAGACTTTTCCTAGGCTCGCTTGAGATCTTCCCGAGTCGGTTCGAAACCAAGTCCGAAAGTGTCTAATTTAGGGAGGCCAGGTGATTCCAGCAGTTTTGCTATTCCTTTCTTCTTTCCTAGAGTCATTCCAGGAAAATGTCCTTGTTTCTTCAGAATAGCGTTCACTATGATATTGGAGTGGGGGTCGTGGCAGAGAGGGGTCCTTTGATCCTCCTCGATTAAGGAGACCTCTTCATTAAAGCCCCATAAATCTTCATCATCTTCATCATGCTCCACATTAATTATTGGATTTTCTATAGACTTAATCCTCATGGGTGAAGCATCGATCATAATGGGGATTCCTCCAACTATGGCCTTTACCTGTTGGTGGAGAGATGAAGGGAGGACCTTTAGGTCATGAAGCGAAGGGCGTCCCAACAATAAATTGAATGAAGCCTTAATATCTACTACTTAGAATGTAGTAGCGTGTTCTATAGCTCCCGCCGTTATATTCATAGTGATCTTGCCAAGAGCTTGACGACGAGTGTTGTCATAAGCTCTTATTCCTTGTGTTGACGGGGTTAGGTCTTCATCCCTTATGCCTAGCATTCTTGCACTTCTAAGTTGACAGACATTAATGGCCGATCAATTGTCTACAAGAGTCATAGGGACGTTCATTCTCTTGCAGACTACTGTGAGGTTTAATGCCTTATAATGCTTTTCACCTTCTATAAAGAAGTTAGCCAACCCCTCAGGAGTGGCGTCAGAATCTATTTCTATCTTATCCGAGGCATTCATCACTACCAACCTATGTTATCGAGATGTTGCTAGAAGCTTCCATACATTCATTTCAACCTTGGTTTTCTTGAATTGTTTGACAATATCATTGTCTTTTATGATTGGTATGGGAACTTACTGCGTAGTTGGTATAGGTTGTGTCGAAATAGGAGGTTGCATTCTCCCGGATCTTGTAAGGACGTCTATGGATGAATCTTCTTTAACCTAGAAGTCATCCATGGCATATGACACTAAAGGTGGAGGTCCTACCATGTCTTTTAAATAAACGTCTTCTTCATCATTGTCCCATACTCCATTAATACTTATGTCTTCCTCTTTTAGAATTTAGACTAGCCTTTTGTCATCAATCATTTTCTGAATTAAATCTTTAAATTTAAAACAGTTTTCAATAGTGTGACCCCCTATTGATGGTATTGACAGTAAAACCTATCTGTCCTTTTTAATGATTCAAATGGTCTCGGTTCGAGAGGTTTGACCTCGCCACTCTCGGAGAGCATATTGAACATTTGAGCATATGGAATCCCAATTGGAGTATAGAGTCTATTACTCTTCTTGGGCTAGTCAATTACTTGTAGAGAGAAGGGTCTCCTAGTTTTCTTGCTGGCTAGAGGCAATTGGATCTTGTTTGCTTCCATGAGATCTTGAATAAGGTTTTCAAACTTGTAGCATTCATTCGTGGTATGACCGTTCCCTCGATGGTACTTGCAATAGGAATTGGGATCCCAGCGTGAAGATAGCTTTTCTGGTGTTGGATCCTTGGTAGGGCCAATAGGTTTGATTAGTCCTTGATCATATAGAGAATCAAAAGTAGCGTCATAGGTCATTCCCATGGGTGTGAACTCTCTCTTATGTTTATTTTTCGTGGGTGGAACCTTGTCACACTTTTTCTGAAGCTCCTCTAATTGTTTCTTTGCGACTTCAAGAGCTTCATGTAGCAAGTTTGATCCCTCTAACATGGACAATGTAAGCAACCGTACATCCTCTTTACTTGCTAATTTTTGAAAGTCATCTATGGCATCGAAAATATCTCCTCCTCTTCTTCAATAACATGGATTTCCTCGATAGGCTTGATGAAAGATGAGGGATCAACCTCGTTTTCTTTATCAAAGATTGTCAAAGAATGAGCGAGAGGTGCATTATCAATGCTCGGCTTCTAACTGGTAGGAGGCAATGGTAGTTTGTTGTTGTCGATTAAATCTTGGATAGCTTCCTTAAGCTTCCAACAATTTTTGGTAAAATGGCCCCTACCTTGGTCATATTTGCAATGTGCATTGGGGTTCCAATTAGCCGTCCTCTTCTCGACCGGTGGGTCTCCAAATGGTCCAATAGGAGTTATAAGACCTTTTGCATTTAATTGGTCAAATACGGTGTCATAACTCATACCTATAGGAGTAAAGTTCCTCCTAAATGGTTTCTTTTGTCCTTAATTATTCATAGCAAGGACTTCACTTAAGTTAAAGGTACTAACATTGTTTGAGTGGGTGGTTTTGGAAGAAGAAGGATTGTCATTCTTCTTGCCCTTCCAACCACTGTTGGAGTGTTGTTTTAATGAATACTACAAGAAGGGGGGGGTTGAATTGTAGTATGAGAATTAAGCCTAACTTTTTGCGGAATTAAACTTAATTTAGCTTAAGGAACTGAGAGATTAATCTAAAGGAACTAAAGAATGCAAGAGAGATTTTACGTGGAAAAATCCTTGGCCCTAACAAGGAGAAAAACCACAACCACTTGGGATTTTGGGAAAAGAATCTTCACTATAATTGGGCAAATGATCCTATTACAAGCTAAAGACTCAAACTCAAGTTCCTCTACGAACTTGAGACCCTGAGGAACAAGTCACCCAACTTGTTACTCTTCTCTTCTCTTTCTCTCTTCTCACTTCTCTGTTATCTCTTCTCTTTCTCTTCTCTTTCTCTTCTCTCTCTCTCTTCTCTTTCTCATACACAAACGTTCACTCGAACTTCCCCATACCCAATTACAACTCGAAAGAAAAACAAACTCTAGTATAAGATCATTTAGAACACTCTAATAGACTTGTATGGGATTGGACTCTTAACTCGAATAAAAGATGAAAACTTATTTGAGCAAAGGGGTGAGTTTTTTCATCTGAAAGCAACAACTATTTATAGACCAAAATTTGTTTAGGAAAAACTTCTTTGTGCAGCAAATCCATTACGCCACTTCTCATACCCACTAAGAAGATCATGTCCGTAAAATTAAGGGACCATGAACACCTCAATGTGCAAGACCATGTCTAGAAGAAGAACATGGGAGAGTAGGCCGCAAGTTTAGAGAAAACGTGGAGATTTTATTTTGTGAAAAACATTTTCCAAAACTCAGAAAAAGAAAATAAAATCTTTTTAATTTAAGAAAAAGATAAAATTTAAATTGCAACAGTTTTCTTAAAAACTAGCATGCACAATATTTTATCCTAAGACCAATTCCATACTGATTTTTCGAGTGTAACTAACTTTCTCATACTTACATAAATCCTAATGTATATAAAATATTTAGTCTTCATGTTTATCTGATGAAGCTTCTACTCCGAGGCTTCTGTTCCTTGGAAGGAACTTCTCTTCTCCAGTCTTCATTTTTGAAGTGCTAGTTCCTGTGAGGGAACTTTTCTCTATGGCTAGCTCTGCTTCTGGCCTTCTTGATCCTCATGGTATTTTTACAAGACACTTCATTCTCCTAGTCTTCGTAACTGGGTACACTCTTAAACAATCAAGCTCTTATTAGTTTGTAAGTAAGTGAGGTTGTGTCATCATCAAAATTATTAAGTCCAACAATATTCCCCCTTTTTGATATGACAAACAAACCAAACTTACTTACAAGGAAACAGAGATAAACCATTTTATTCCTAAAGAAACAAAATGCAAAAGTAAGATACAATGCAGAATAGAAACTAAGTTAAGAAAATAAAAACAATGCATAAATAAATAACTTAAGGAAAAACTGAAAAACTTGAAAAAACTTGTATATACATTATACCTGCTTGTAGAGATTTGGCAGCTTGTGAAGATTTTGAACAGAGACCATAGAATGATTAAGTTTCCTTGATAGTTTGCATCCTTTTCCCTCTTTTGGCATTATCAAAAACTAACACACAAGTATATAGTATACCATAACACAGCACCATCTAGTGGTTTAGTGTTAAGACAAGAAGCATGCATAGAGAGGAAACATTCACAAAGCATATAGGCAAAAGCATTATAGACATTCATCATCCAAAACCGATTTAAAAACATCGGCCAATGTACCAAATTTGCAAGTTCAACAAAAGAAATTAAAGTGCCCAAAATATTACAGACCAAATTTAAAAATTGTTTCCCAAAAGAAAATAAACAGAAGTTTCATCAACATAAAAAGGCTGCAAGGAAAGAGAGATTAGGAAGCAGTGCTCTGGTCATCATCAACAGCAAGATCCTCCAGCTTCTTGCTGATTTGAGACACAATGTCCCTCACTGTGGACTGTCTCCCTTGTTCTGAGCTCGTGACCAGTTTCTTCAGATCAACATCAAGAGTGAGCACACTCTTCTTCAGTTCCTCCATCTTCACCTTTGTGTGCTCTTGTTCCTTCAGCACCCTCTGGAGCATCTCCTTCAACTCCTTCACATCCTCGCTGGGAACCTTAGGTTGGGAACTAAATGCTGCAAAACCTGAAGTAGATGCATACTTGCCCGAAGTAGGAGAGGTGGTAACTCTTCCTCTTCTTTCTTCCCCCTGTCTCAATAACCTCTTCCACGTGCCTTTCCTCTACCTCCTCTTGTTCCTGCAACTCTTGAAAAACATTCCCTATGGCCTCTCCTGCCTGATCTTCTCCTACTTCCCCCTCAACTGGTCCACCTACTTCTTTTGGCATCTTATCTTCCTGCACAACTTCAAAATACCCATCTAGAACTTTCATGTTATTGTTTTCAAGGAAAATGGGTTGTATATATTCGGTGTTTTTGAGGGGCAGGGGTTCTTTGTCAGCAAAGGAAATGCCAAAACTTTCAAACACATAAGTAAGCAGGTTACCATATCCAACCTTCCAACCTTTAGGAACACAATGAGACATGTGTTGGATCATGATATATGGGAAATTTATCTGGATCTTTTTGGCTAGACAGTAAATTAAGACAGAGTCAAGCTTGTTGGCACTGTCTCTCTTTTGAGAACGAGGGATTATGTCATTGAACACAAATTTCAGCAGGATTTTGTCAAGAGGAGTTAGGTCATTGTGGTTTATGTAGGTTTCCTCCGAGTCTCCTCCTAAATACTCCACTATTTCATCAATATTAGCATCAGGAATCGGGTTCCTTATCACATTATTTTTGAAATAAATATCATATCCAGTATTGGGCACATGAAACAGTTCAGCCAGATACATAGCATCAAACTCAATAGCCTTCCCATACACACAAAAGTGAATAGTACCCTTAGAGTACTTAAAGCTTTTGCAAAAATCTCTCATAGCATCAACATACAAATTTCGATTAAAACACTCACCCAACAGATTCACCCAATTTTGAGCTTCAAACAAATCCAACAATTCATAAAGCTTAACAGATTTACACCAAGGTAAATTAAGTGCCAAACCTGTCACGAAGTGGTCACTGATTTTCTCCTATTTCTTCATAGAGGCAGGCTTGTCTCGATAGTTGACACCCATCTCCGAAACGCTTTCCTCCTCTTCTTGCATGTCCTCGATTTTTCTTTTTCGGGAAGAATAAGACTCAGTAGGGGATTCCTTCTTTTGAGGCTCAGGATTTTGAGGCTCAGGATTTTGAGTTTTGGGGATGATTTTCATGGTGATTTCTGGAATAGGGTTTGTGTGTTCTTAGGCTTCAGTTTGGGTTTTTGGTGAGACAAACATTGGTGAGAGATTTTGATCGGAGTGATGAGAGAGAGGGTAATTTTTGGTGAGGCTGACATGTTTTTATGGTGGAGGTAACTTGAGGGAGTGAATAAGTGAGGTGTCGTTTGAGAGGTGAGGTGAATTTAGTTGATTAGACACTCCTATTTAATGCTTAGGGAAACACAAACCGTGTTTCAAGAGAGTAATGGATGTGGGCAACTTTTTTAACAAAAGATAATGATGAATTTTGATATATTCATCTGAATTTAGTGTTTAAAAAAATGGAATTTTGAAGATCAGATAAACACAATAATTTTATCTTTTGAATTCAATTAATAAACCACTTGCAAATACAACTTGATACACGGAACAATTCAACAAGGCTCATGCAATCAATTTTGGATTTCTAATATCTATGACTTTCAAATTTACATGCCCTTAGTAAATGTTACTCTTGCTCACAACTTGCCTTAACTATGTAATTAAACATATAACACTTGTGCACAATGTACAATAGTTTAAGCACGTCAGTTGGAGTTTCATACCTAAGGGAACTTGATGCATTTTTCTTAGTATAACTTAATCATCCCAAGTTCCATTCTCATCTTCTCATGCCTTTCCTTATTCAAGGGTTTTGTTAATATATCTGCAATTTGATTGTCAGTTTGGCAGAAATCTAATTTAATCAAACCCTTTTCAACAGTATCCTTAAGGAAATGATGCCTTATATGAATATGCTTAACTCTTGAATGATGGACTGGATCTTTAGATATGAAAATTGCACTAGTGTTATCACAGTAGATAGTAATGCAATTAAATTTAATACCAAAGTCACGTAACTGTTATTTTATCCAGAGGACTTGAGAGCAACAAGCAGCTGTTGCTACATACTCAGCCTCTGCAGTAGACAATGCAACAGTATTTTGTTTCTTGGAACCCCAAGAAACTAGACACAAGAGCCAAGGAACTGAACCATACCTGTGGTGCTTTTCCTATTGACTAGGTCACCTGCATAGTCAGCATCTGTGAATCCTCTAAGCATAAAGTCATCACTTCTAGGATAGAACAGACACATGTCATCTGTTCCTTTGAGGTATCTCAAAATTCTCTTAACAGCCGTTAGATGTGATTCTTTAGGATTAGACTGAAATCTAGCACACAATCCAACACTAAAGGAAATGTCAGGCCTACTGGCTGTTAGATATAACAATGAACCGATCATACCTCTGTAAGTGGTTTGATCCACATTTGTTCCTTGTGGATCCTCAACAAGTCTTGTTGTTGTTCCCATAGGAGTATGATTTGTCTTGGCATTTTCCATGTTGTACTTCTTCAGAAGTTCCTTGACATACTTCTGTTGGTGAATCATTATTCCTTCAGCTGTTTTCTTTATTTGAAGTCCAAGGAAGAAATTTAATTCACCCATCATGCTCATCTCAAATTCACCACCCATTAGCTCAGCAAAGTACTTGCACAAACCATTGTTAGTAGCACCAAATATAATATCATCTACATAGATCTGTACAACTAACAATTCAGTTCCTCGAGATTTAAGAAAAAGAGTTTTGTCTACTTTTCCTCTTTTGAAATAATTTTTCAGTAGGAACTTTGAAAGCCTTTCATACCAGGCTCTTAGAGCTTGTTTAAGCCCGTAGAGAGCTTTATCAAGCTTAAAAACATGATTTGGAAATTTAGGATTTTCGAAACCTGGAGGTTGTTCAACAAACACCACCTCATTTAAGAAACCATTTAGAAAAGCACGTTTCACATCCATTTGATAGAGTTTGAAACCCATAAAAGAAGCAAAAGCCACTAGGATTCTAATAGCTTCTAATCTAGCTACAGGAGCAAAGGTTTCATCGAAATCGATACCTTCCTGTTGGTTGTAGCCCTTCACAACCAATCTAGCCTTTTTCCTTACTATGGTGCCATGTTCATCAAGCTTGTTCCTGAACACCCATTTGAGCCCAATTATTTTCTTTCCCTTAGGCTTTGGCTCAAGGTGCCAGACCTTGTTCCTTTCGAACTCATTGAGTTCCTCTTGCATGGCCACTATCCAATCAGCATCTCCCAAGGCTTCTTGATGATTTCTTGGTTCTAGAATGGACAGAAATGCATGGAATGCGCAGTAGTTCCTCATCTGTGATCTTGTTTGAGTTCCTTTTCCCATATCACTCATAATTAGATCAGTTGGATGGGAACCTCAATACCTGAATGGTCTGGGTTGGAATTCCCTTGCTGGAACTCCAATTTGAGGAGCTTCTGTTTCTATTCCTTCTACTTCTTCTGCTTATTCCTCATTCACCTGTTCATCTGGTTGAGGAACCTCTCAATTTTCTTGATGTTCCTCTTCTGGAGCAGGCTGCTTTTCCTTGGTTTGCTTTTGAGTCTCTTCTTCATCCCTGTCTCTTATCAATCAAATTTCAAAATCATTATCATCTTCTTGTTCCTGCACACTCACAAACTGGTTAACTTCATTAAAAATTATATGAATGCTTTCCTCAACACACATTGAGATTTTATTGTAAACTCTATAAGCTTTGCTATCAGAAGCATATCCTAGAAATATGGCCTCCTCACTTCTTTCATCAAATTTCCCTAGGTTTTTCTTACCATTGTTATGTACAAAGCACTTACAACCAAAGGCTCTAAGATGAGATACCTTTGGCTTTCTTCCCCTGAATAGTTCATAGGGAGTCTTGTTGATGATACTTCTGGTTGTTACCCTGTTAAGGATGTAACATGCTGTATTCACAGCTTTAGCCCAGAAGTTCCTTGGCAATCCACTTGCAATCAGCATCGTTCTAGCCATTTCCTCAAGGGTTCGATTCTTCCTTTCTACAACTCCATTCTGTTGGGGAGTCCTTGGAGCTGAGAAGTTATGATTCATGCCATTTTCCCTGCAAAACTCATCGAATCTTAAGTTCTCAAATTCAGTTCCGTGATCTGATCTGAGATGGACTATGGAGTGACCACTAATTTTCGGTATTTTCTTGGCAAAGGCAACAAACTCGTTAAAAGTTTCATCTTTACTAGCAAGAAAAATAACCCAAGTGAATCTAGAATAATCATCAACAATAACCAAAACATATTTCTTGCCACTCCTGCTTTGAATTCTCATGGGACCACACAAATCCATATGGATTAATTCCAAAGGCTTTGTAGTGATCACCATTTTCTTCAATTTAAAAGATGAGCGAACATGCTTGCCTTTCACACATGCATCACAAACTTTGTTCTGTAGGAACTTGATAATAGGAAGTCCCACAACCAAGTTCCTTGACCTTAGCTTGTCCAATAATGAAAAGCTAGCATGTCCAAAACATTTATGCCATAGCAGGGGATCATCTTCAACAACACTCAGACATGTAAGGTTGTTCCTTGGGATTAAGTTGAGGTCAACTTTATAAGTGTTCCCTCTTCTTGTTCCTTCTAGAACAACCTTTCCTGACTTGTTGTTGATGATGTTACAAGAATCAGAAGTAAAACTTACAGAGTTTCCTTTGTCACAAAATTGTGATATACTGAGCAAATTGTGCATTAAGCCCTCGACCAGGAGCACATTATCAATGGAATGAGATTTTGATCTACCAATTTTGCCTTTTCCAATGATCTCGCCCTTCTTATTATCCCCAAAGGTTACTGTTCCTCCAGGGTAGTCTTCTAGTGAGAGGAATTTTGATTTATCACCTGTCATATGCTTTGAACAACCGCTGTCGAGATACCACGAGTTGTTCCCCCTCACTAGGACCTGTAAGAAAACTAAGCATTAGGATCAAGAACCTAAATTTCCTTGGGTTCCTTAAACGTGGATGCAATATCAGTTTTCTTGACCCACACTTGTTTTACATTTCTTTTATCAGCTTCTTCTCTTATCCTACACTGTCCATAGAGATGTCCAAACTTACCACAAAAAGTGCATACCTTCATGCTAGGAAGATCAACATATTTCTTTTGCTTACCTTTCTTGGTCATATAACCAAGACCTTCAGTTCTTTTTCCTTGAGCTTCAGCTATCCACTTAGGTATGACTTTTGGGTCAATACTTCTACCCTTTCTAGCATTCAGTTCTGATTCAAGTTGATCCTTTTGGGTTTTTAAAGTAGAAAGCTCATTTTTCAAATTTTCAAAATCAACATTGAATTTAAGCAATTGATCGCTTGAGGAACTGCTAGAACTGATATCGAAATTCATGAGCTTATACTGAGTTAATTAAACACTCAGAAGAATACTTTCATTCTTAATTCTATCAGCTATCTTAGTTATGTGTTTGTATTTAAAATCAAGTTCTCTTAGTTTGCTTTGAGACTTGGCATAGGCTGTTTCCAACCAAGCACCATGTTTTTTGCAAACCTTAAGAGCTTTTTCACATTTATTCAATTTTACACATGTATCTCTAAAGAATTCTTCTTCTTCAAGACATATATCTATCAAGACATCTTTAGAGAGAGTTTTAAGCTGTTTAGGATCAAGAAATACCTCTTTCTAGAGTTCCTTAAGGTAAGCCTTTTCATCATCTGATTTGGCCATTAAACAGAGATTGGTTGTCTCCTCTTCTAGCTGGTCATCATCTTCTTCTTCACTCTCTGAGTCTCCCCAGGCTGCTATCATGGCCTTCCTCATGTCTGACTTCTGATAGTTTGCTTTGCTGAATTTTTTCTCTTCCCTGTTCCTTAGCCTTTCCTTTTCCTTTATCATTTTCCCAAAGGGGACAGTCTCTGATAAAGTGATCTGGGGATCCACACTTGTGGCAGCTGTAGTTAGGTTTTGGATTTGAGGTCTTTTTCCCGAAGTTCCTTGAGGTTCGGCCTTTCTTGAACATCTTTTTGAATCTTCGCACAATTAGGGCAGCCTCATCCTCATCCACTTATGAGTCTTCCTCCTCATCAGCCTTAAGAGCCAATCCCTTGTTCCTCATGGGTTCATTGTTGACTCCAAGGTGTAGCTCATGAGTCATGAGAGAACCTGCTAGTTGTTCAATATTGAACTTGGTAAAGTCCTTCGTTTCCTGAAGGGCTGTCACCTTAGCTCTCCACCTCTCATCTTGTGGAAGACTTCTAAGAACCTTCCTAACCTGCTCATCTGTAGGAATTTGTCTACCAAGGGAAACCAACTCATTTATGATGTTAGTAAAACGGGTTAGCATCTCTTGAATGGTTTCCTTAGGCTGCATTTAAAATCTTTCATACTTGGACATAAGTAGATCGATTTTTGAGCGTTTAACCTCATTAGTTCCTTCATGAGTAATCTGCAGCAAATCCCAAATTTCCTTAGCGTTCTTGCACCCCATAACACGATTGTGTTCGTGCGGTCCAAGTCCACAGTGGAGCAATTTCACAGCCATAACATTTATTTCCATTTTATCAAAATCCTCTTTTTCATATTCATACATAGGCTTAGGGATTACCTCATTCTGAGCATTAGTTTTGGTGACTTCGAAATCACCAACCTCGATGACCCTCCAGACTTGGTAGTTCTCTGCCTTGATAAAGATCTTCATGCGGTTCTTCCAGTAAGTATACAACTTGCCGTTGAACATAGGAGGCCTCTGTGTTGAGTATCCTTCCTCGAGCTTCTCATTAGTATTCATTTTGTCCAAGACCTTTCTTCTTCAGGGTTTCCTGATATTCCTAGAAGTTAGGCTCTGATACCAATTGTTGTTTTAATGAATACTACAAGAAGGGGGGGTTGAATTGTAGTATGAGAATTTAGCCTAACTTTTTGCGGAATTAAACTTAAGTTAGCTAAAGGAACTAAGAGATTAATCTAAAGGAACTAAAGAATGCAAGAGAGATTTTACGTGGAAAAATCCTTGGCCCTAACAAGGAGAAAAACCACAACCATTTGGGATTTTGGGAAAAGAATCTTCACTATAATTGGGCAAATGATCCTATTACAAGCTAAAGACTCAAACTCAAGTTCCTCTACGAACTTGAGACCCTGAGGAACAAGTCACCCAACTTGTTACTCTTCTCTTCTCTTTCTCTCTTCTCACTTCTCTGTTCTCTCTTCTCTTTCTCTTCTCTTTCTCTTCTCTCTCTCTCTTCTCTTTCTCATACACAAACGTTCACTCGAACTTCCCCATACCCAATTACAACTCGAAAGAAAAACAAACTCTAGTATAAGATCATTTAAACACTCTAATAGACTTGTATGGGATTGGACTCTTAACTCGAATAAAAGATGAAAACTTATGTGAGCAAAGGGGTGAGTTTTTTCATCTGAAATCAACAACTATTTATAGACCAAAATTTGTTTAGGAAAAACTTCTTTGTGCAGCAAATCCATTACGCCACTTCTCATACCCAATAAGAAGATCATGTCCCTAAAATTAAGGGACCATGAACACCTCAATGTGCAAGACCATGTCTAGAAGAAGAACATGGGAGAATAGGCCGCAAGTTTAGAGAAAACGTGGAGATTTTATTTTGTCAAAAACATTTTCCAAAACTCAGAAAAAGAAAATAAAATCTTTTTAATTTAAGAAAAAGATAAAATTTAAATTGCAACAGTTTTCTTAAAAACTAGCATGCACAATATTTTATCCTAAGAGCAATTCCATACTGATTTTTCGAGTGTAACTAACTTTCTTATACTTACATAAATCCTAAGATATATAAAATATTTAGTCTTCATGTTTCTCTGATGAAGCTTCTACTCCGAGGCTTCTGTTCCTTGGAAGGAACTTCTCTTCTCCAGTCTTCATTTCTGAAGCGTCAGTTCCTGTGAGGGAACTCTTCTCTATGGCTAGCTCTGCTTCTGGCCTTCTTGTTCCTCATGGTATTTTTACAAGACACTTCATTCTCCTAGTCTTCGTAACAGAGTACACACTTAAACAATCAAGCTCTTAATAGTTTGTAAGTAAGTGAGGTTGTGTCATCATCAAAATTATTAAGTACAACATGGAGTTACTGTTAGCAGGTTTTAGCTTAGGCAGGTCGTCTTCAATATTGATTCCAATGTGATAGACGGCCTTGAAGATATGGAGATTATTCTGGTATTTGAGATGCTTGGAGTACTTCTCTTGAAGGTTCTTGATTAATAACCTCACATATTCTTTTTCACTTGGCACCTCAATCATTTTAGTAGAGGTTTCTCTCCATTTGTTGAAGAAAGAGGTAAAACCTTTGTTCTCCTTCTACTTGAGGATTTCAAGTTCCCTATAGTCAGTCTTAACTTGAATGTTGCACTTGTATCTATCAATGAAAGCGTTTACTATAGACTCCCAAGTAGAGGTTCTTTCTTTCTCAAGAGAAAAGAACTATTGTTGGCAAACGGTTTCGAGTGATAGGGAGAACAAAGAGGGAAACACCTTCTTGTCAATACCCTTAATACTCATTATTGTTTCGAAGGCTCTTAAATGAAAATAAGGTTGTCAGTCACTTTGAATTTCGGGATGTCGTTGGCATTGAACCTCTTGCGGAAGAAGATCCTTGTCCACCGAGACCCCTTGTGAGCTAATTCCTTGAAACTTATAGTCACTAGACAATTTGCTCAGGCACTCTTGCATGAGGTCCATATGTTGTTGTTTCACAGAATCATCGATTTTGAGGGTTAAAACCTTTAACGCCTCAGTCATAGTAATCAATTGGTTCCTTTGCTCATTAACTTCTTCTTGAGTTGCCAATATTGTCTTAGCTTTCCTTTTACGAGCGATCGGTTTGTCGAAAAGTTGGACTTGAATAAAAAGGTTGTTTTTTTTATCAAACGCCCTTCCTTTCTTGACCATGCGCTGTAAATTAAACCATTTTGTTTTAATGACTTGACTCAAATTGACTTTGACTTTACGGTTTTGAAAAAGAAAAAAAGAAAAAATAAGGTGCATATTTTAGGTATATTTTTGGGAGTTAAGTATAGGGTTCAAACAAGTGATTTAATTGGAGGATTAAAATCTGACTTACCCCCCTAAAAAATGACAGAAAATACGCGCATACAAGACTCCCTTAGACATAGTCAAAGTGTACATTAGTGTGTGATTTATGCGGTGAGTATAAGTGACATGCTTTGACTCTTGTGTAAGACCATGGGACTTAGTGCTTAGACTCGATTAATGACTTGACAAGGCATTATTACCAATAAAAATTAACTAAATCGACTAGAAAATTGAGCAATTAGACATAAGGTGATGACTCGTGCAACAAACCAAACTGTCACCAAAACAACAGGACTGGCGCCTCTCTTTGCAGTGTAGCGCCAGACGACTGGTTTGTCGCCAGGCGCCACGCTCCACAGAGTGGCGCTGCAGTTTTAATCTTAGCGACATTGCTGGAACGTCGATCTGGAACTGCTTTCGGAATTATTACTCTATAGGGTATGCCTAATGTCGTACTAAGTTAACTCTGATTAAATTATTAGATTTTAATTACTCACATTAATTAATTAATTAATTAGGCAAAGTTGTTTTAGTCATAAATCAGTTTAATTGATTTTAACACAAGTTAAACAAACGTTTAGGAAAAACACATAGAGGATGCACAACCAATAATGCACAATTAGTCAAGTAGGCACAACATGATGCAATGAGTTTGTAACCTAACCATGGCTCTAGTTCTCTAAAGTTTGGGATATAGGTTAATCAATAGAGGCTCCATGGTTAATTGTCTAAATGCACCGCGCGGAATCCTAACCGTGAAGGGTTGGCGCGAGTGGATGGGACACCGCGAGTTTAGAAAACTCACTTCCATGGTTTGGTGTATTCAACATTCTCGGATGTACCCTTTGTTGCTCAGGGCGTTCAATCAGATAGATGGAGCATGAATTCCCTGGGGGTTATGTCCATATGTAGAACACATATGGGTTTTAGAAAAGTGAGAAAAACCCAATCAGGAAGTGAGATCGAGCAAACAGTACTAAAAACTGGTCAAAATTAAAACGCATATTTCTAGTGCTCGGTATTAGAAGAACTTGGCGCCAGCAAACAGAGGTCGGCGCCACAATTTGGCTTTAGCGCCTGGCGACAGAAGCTGTCGCCTGGCGCTAATGTCAACAGCAAACAGAGGTCGGCGCCACAATTTGGCTTTAAAGCCTGGCGATAAAATTTGTCGCCTGGCGCTAACGTCAAATTGTTGGCGCTAGACTTTGTTCCCTGACGCTAGTTCCTACATGCCTCAGCAGCTTTCTGTGCTCAATAAAATTTTCTAGTTTCGCACAACATTATTTTGGTCCTAGTTATGAAAGTTATTTCTCAAATTTCCTACGTGTAAAAATCCTATGTTTTAAACTCATTACGGATGGTCTTTCCAATGAGATCTTTTTTATGCATATGACAATAATATTAATCAAAATTACACACATATAATACTTAGAACTTTTCGAGTCTCATCCACTCATTCTAAATCATTGCCAAAATAAATTTAAGGAATTATAATAGAAATCCTCCCCAGTGGAGTCGCCAAAAGCTGTAGGGAATATTTCAAGCATTTACCCCTAGCTTGAACCCCACTGTGATCATACACTAAAGTATAGTAGCGTCCAAAGGGAAAGAAGATAGATCAAAAGAGTCGCCAACAAGTTTTAGGAACTTGTAAACCGTTTTAGAGGTGGAGGTTACACCCCTTAACCATCTAGGAGATCGTCAACTCCAATAGGTCTGGAACCATGACTAGTAGTTCGGGGATGAAGGTACAAATCCAACATAAAATAGATTGAACCTGCCCTAATAATAGGCCTCTACTTTATTCTGATCGTATTCATGTGCGCTTTCTGACTAATATGCAATAAATAGGTCTACCACTAAACTTGTTTATCTATGTTGGTTGAATATTAACGCACAAATTAAACTATTATTGGCGATCACTTAAATTATAATCATATTAACCCTAAACAAGATTATTAATTATCTTATTAAGCGTGATTACGTGTATAAATTCCCTTTAAACATGCATAAAAGGCGTGATCAAGCAATAACAATAAATATTTATCAAGCAACATAATAATAATCATGAATTAATAATTATAATCATAATAATAATCATAATCATAAAATAATCACGATCATGTTAAAGCATAATAATGGCAAGATCCTAGGCATGATACTAACAAGATTAATAACAAACCCTAGCATGTCATTAAACAATAAAAATCAAAGCTTTAACCCTAACATTATGCTAACATGAATATTAAGAAAGAATATAGGAAGCATAATTTTAATCATACTTGATATTAGGAATTTTTAGTTGTTACCCTAAACATGATACAAGGAAGATCAAAACGCCCTAACATGACACTAGTAATCATAATAACAACCTAAACATGATTTCTTTATCATAGTATCAATAAATCAATTAAAGCACTTACTTGGATGCCTCGTACCTCTTTATAATAACAAAATACACACGTTAGTAACTTCAAGGAAAATAATAATCAAACAATTAAATTAAATAATTGAAAGAGAGATTTAACACCAAACCCTCAGAAATTAAAAACCTTTCACGTCTAAGGCGAAGGCAACTTCGAACTTGGCTAAGTGTGTATAGTGCTAATGTATGAGGAATTGTGTTTGTAAAAGGCTAGGATAGAAAGAGAGAGAGAGAGAGAATCAAGAAATTCTTGATGAGATTTGGTGAGAAGAAAAAATTAAAAAGAATAAGAATTAATGAGAATTGATGATTGAAAACAGAATTTTAAGAGGCTATTTATTGAGAAAATCAGTCAAAAGGATAGTAAAACATATCAGAGTTTCGACGAGGAAAAAAGAAGTTAGCGCCAGGCGCTGACCATTAGCACCAGGCACCATGCATTAGCGCCAGGCGCTAATGTCTAGCGTCAGGCGCTAATTAATTTTTTCACGCGTTTTCTTAATTTAGATAAAATTTAACTGTACAGAAGGGCAAAATCGTATTTTCCTTAAAAACACTATTTTATTCTAATTAAAACTCCAAAAAGTCAACCAAAGTCAATTTATCAATGATAATTGAATTAGGAATGAAAAGAACCTTCTAGAAGAATTTCGAAGACGAAAACCAATCCTAATTGCATTAGGCATGACAAATCAATATTAGGCCCTCCTCTAGATCATTGGGCCGCATATAAGGATCAAACCGGGCCCAGTTTAGTAATTTGGCCATAACTTCCTCATTATTCATCGGAATTGGGCTTATAATATATCGTTGGAAAGCTCTTTTCAATTCCCATCCAACTACACCATTGTTAGACCCTTTATATCGACCAAACTAAATTGGATTGGATGTTTTCTTAAAATAGGTTTTCAAAAACATAGAGAAGAGAAAAGAAATTAAAACTATCCGCAACACTAGACTTCCAACACTTTCACTTCATTCGATTATGATTCGAAGTGAAAGGTACTCATCACCCGGTTTCGTTTTGGGGAGACGCAAATGGTTGTCTACACTGTGCATGGTATAGTTCATCTTGAACTAATCATTGCTTTTGTGCAACGAGTGGAGAATGATGTCAATTGCCATCTCGGTTAAATACCCCGCATCAAGCCTTCCCATGTTCACAAACAATATTATCATTTTGAGTACATGTGGGCTGACTGGCTCTCCTTTCATGCGCTTGCTCTCATGGATCTGCCTGTGGGTTTCAAACCTTTCAGTTCGGGCCTGCTCTTGAAACATATTCTGTAGTTGAGAAATGATCTCAAAAGTTGTCTCCGTCTCAAAGAAAGTTTTTTGAAGCTCAGGAGATATTGTGGCCAACATGATGCATTTGACATCTCGATTGACACTTTGCCATCGAATTAGGGCAGCCTGAGTCACCTCCTCATTGGGAGCCTCGGGCATTTCCTCATCAAGGACATATTCCTATTGCTCTTCCATGAGAACAATTCGCAAATTCCTTTGCCAATCAAGAAAAATTGGCCAACTCAATTTCTCCTTGTCGAGAATTGAGCGTAATGAGAATTGGTTGTTTGAGTTATTTGAACACATGATTCTACAATTGAAAGAATTTGAAATGAAAAACCATTCATGATATTTAAATAAGATTAAATTCATGCATTTTTAATCAAACTTTTTTAAAACGTCTTATTCACACATTTAAAGTTGTCCCCATTTTGAATGAGAATAAGTCGATTCCAAGATCCGAAGAAACAAAGAGTGGTTAAGCATGCTTTGGCTTGTCTTAACACTCAATCTCCTAAGGTAAGCAACGCTTTGCTAATGACTCCAAGCCACTCTTGGCTGAATAAATCGTCGCATCTAATGCCCTCTCAACAATTTATTCACTTTGCCACGACATTTTAGGACTCCATCACTCATATCGTTGAGTACAACCAAAACCAACTTGCATACCCTGTATGCCTTACGCTCCTTGGAGAGGTAGTGATGCCTCGCTTTGGCGTAGCCCACCACTACCCTCATTTGTTTGGTAAGTGTTGTTTTGGAATGGCAAGTTTTACTCAATATTTAGAGACCTAGGGTTTCTATGTTGGTTGATTTAAGTGAACTTAATTAATCATCACAACATTCAAAATCCTAAACATGCATGTAACATATAATTCATATATATAAACATTTATATTTATCAAAAAACATAAATATAGATGCATTTGACAACTAGCATGACCCCTTCAGATCTTTAAATCTTCAAAAGGTCTTTATTTGCAACTTCATGGCTACGTCTTCCAAGAACCTCCATCTTCAAGACTTAACCATAATTAAATACAACTACTAGTATCTACGATTAGAACTAACCTAAATATTAAGGTACAAAAATACTCAACGGTACGCAGACCGTATTTAGATTTACGAAAAATACAACACGGATCACAGTCCGTATTTTTTATCCTAATCGGGTCCCATTAGTTGCCATTTCATAAAACATGTGAGAGAATATACATTCCATTCATCCATTCACTATTTGTGAATGGCCCATGCATTTTACAACGATAAATTAAGTAACAATGCATAAACACGCGTGAACTAGTAACTAATCTAGGTGGTTAGTCCAATTAACACGCCTAATTCAAAATAGTCAAAGTTGTTTTAAATGGTTATGTAAATAAGCGCAATTAACATTTGAAGCTCCCACTAAATTCCGCATCCAACTCAATTAATCCAATTAATTAAGTCGGTAAAACCCAAAGTTTGTCAAAATAAATTTTGCCATTGCCGCTCTAAACCGAGGTCTAGCCTCCTAAAATTTTTAAAGTAATTAAAACCAAATTAGATTAATAAAATAATTATAAGGTAAGGTAGTTCTTTTTTTCTGACAATTTAGGAAAAAAATATTATGTAGTCCAAAATGTCGAAGTGCCTAGGATTAAGACATGGAGTGCTCACATTCCGAACAACCGTTTGATCCTCAAAGAAAGTGAGAGTGGGCCCGATGTCGGCGTTACACTGCCCACATCAGCGAACTTTCACACATCAATAACGTGGCCCTTGATGGCCATGTTGTACGAACTCATTGCACTACATTGCTTCCCAAGCAACATCTATGAGTATTCCCTTTTACACGACGCATAAACCAAGTCCAAGTACACCATGCTCATGCCATCACACCCGCGCCACAGTAGCCCCATGCACCACGCAACACAGCACGCACACACGCACGCACAAGGCAGTGTGC
Source organism: Chenopodium quinoa (assembly GCF_001683475.1). Lineage (NCBI taxonomy): Eukaryota > Viridiplantae > Streptophyta > Magnoliopsida > Caryophyllales > Amaranthaceae > Chenopodium > Chenopodium quinoa. Next base: position 273,605 of record NW_018743787.1, read on the forward strand.
TGCCGCTGTGATGCTGCTGCAGTGCTGCTACTTGCAGTCGTGTGCACAAGCCACGACTTGGCTGCACGCACACACATGGAAGCCCCTTGGCAGCCACATGCGGGCTACTATGCAGCCCGGTTAGCCAAGGGTGCTTATCCCTTGATTTGCGTGCCATAGCCTCGGGATTTTGATCCCAAATTTTCCGTGATATTTTTAATTAATTTTTAAATTAATTTTAGAACTAATTTGTTGAGGAAAATGAAAAATTTTAACAAGTCTAATTTAAAATAAAATTTTCAAAGTGCATCCAACCGAAATAATTCCCAAGAACCATTCTTTGATTAAATTGGTTGAACTTGGTGCAACAAAAATAAGAGGGCAATTTCTCACTATTAATTTAATTAATTTAAAATAATCTTTAGTTTTTAACAAAATAAGAGGGAGTTGGAAAAAAATGAACATAAATTCAATAAAGATTCCAACTTTAATACTTGTGAATCCTTGAAATATTTTATATTCCAATGTGAAGATAAAACATTTTCTATTACAAAGTTTCAAACTTTTTGATTTCAAATAACCCAAAAGTGATTAAATCAACAAAGTTTACCGAAAATTCATGGAATTTAGTAACTTAAAGTTTCAATCACTTAATACAATTAAAGATTGAAACTTTATCACTTGGAAGCCACAAAGAACAACAATATCACACTTAATGCAATTAGTTTGCAGTTATATGAAAAATAAAACCAAGCTTTCAAGCACAAATTACCACCAAGTAATCATGCCTAAAGAGGTTTAAAATTGCATATAAAATATGTATTGAACCAATTACATAACCACCATAAATATGCAATTAATTTTTAAGGTTAGAAAGACTTAAAATTTTTGGTAAAAACGAAAAATCCCTCGAAAAGTGCATTTTTGGTCGTTTTTTTTGGCTAAAAACCATTTCTGGAAGATTAAACCATTTTCAGAACACATTTTCCAGCCAAAATTCACTATTTTTGGGTCGAAATCTGGGTTTGGGGCTGATGGTAGCTTTAATACGAGGTTAAAATAAATAAAACGAGCTACTAATCTAATTAGCAATTCAAGACCAGAAAAATTAACCCATAGAAAAAAACCTTGAAAAATATTATGATTTTAAAAATAAACAAGCGAGGCTCCGATACCGCTTTTGGGGTTTGGTATGTCCAACTTACCGCGGAAACAACCCCGACCCAAAGAACCACTTGCAATTAATAAAACCATAAAGCATAACAAATAAACAAAAAAGGACAAAATCGGAATTTACCTTTGTAGTGTGCTTCGCCCTCAAAGTCGGGCTCTTACTTGAAAGCTTTAAGCTCCGAAAATACGCGAGCCTCCTACGGAAGTCCACCCACAAAAACTACTAGCGACTTTTAGGTCCGTTACCTCGAGGTTAGCGAGGTCTGACCAAAACCCGAGTATTATATGAGTTTAAGAGTTTTTGCTAATGAAATGCTCTATTGAACTCCTACTCAAGCACTCTTCCCAAAAATCCAAGATGGGTATTTATAGGGAAGAAGGAGAGTGGGAATATCTATCCCATCAATGTGGGAGTCATGAAATTCCATAATTTATTTTAAAGCTAAATTAAAATAAATAAGAAAACAAATAATAAATCTACAAGTGGCACTATAATGTGTAAAGGGTGGTGAGGACCACATGGAGAGAGGGGACCATACTTGCTCCCCACTTAATATTCTTCTTGTGCCACATGTCTCTCACCCCACTTGCTTCCATATGCTCCCACTTTCTTCCCTTTGTAATCGGCCCTATGGCCCAGCCACAGCCCGGCCGAGAGCCCAGCCCCTTGCGTACGCTGCTAGCTGCTGCTAGCACACAAGGCTTGCGGCAGCTAGCTGCTGCTAGCACGCATGCTTGCAGCTGCTAGCATGCATTGTTTGCGGCTGCTAGCATGCATTGTTTGCGGCTGCTAGCATGCGTTGCTTGCGGTTTGTAGCATGCTTCTAGCTATGGTGTACTAGCACGCACCAGCCGACCATGCATGGCTCGGCTTGGTGCGCTTTCTAGCCACCTATGATAGGACATTTTTTCCCCTAGCACTCGGATTCTTGGGGCACTCCGATGGAAGGGGTATTTTGGGAAATATTGTCGATTTATTATTATTTGCGCATCTCGTCATTTACTATTTTTGACTCGACTTCCGACGCTCGGTTTTGACGCCCTAAGCTCGAATTTCCGACGTCTAAATATTTAATACTTGGGCGATGAATTAATTTCTTCCGAATTAATTTGTCGAGTCGGTTCGTTTACAGCTAAGTGTGTGAACTGATGGGTTCAGTCAAGATTAAGCTGTAATATTAATTATGCATTAATATTACTGATTGGAAGCAGTTTCGACCTAGGCATTCCGATCACTTGACCTTACTGAATATATTATCTTTATAATAATTCTGAACCCACTAACGGAATAGTAAACTTGTTCGAAGGACACCATTCCTTTCAATCTCCCACTTGTCCTTCCAGACAAGAGGGCATTTAGTGTACAACCTTTTTCCTATGTCGCATAATGTCTCTTCATGATCTATAAGGTAAGATTATTTTGTCATCCTTATTACATCTAGAAGTGTTTATCGATTTCGAGTCCGACTGTCAATAAACAGATGATTTCTAAAATCCATCCGAGGACGACCATGCATTTTCATAGTCTCGCTCTACGAGAGGCTTTGTACACAACAAAGACATCTTCCCTATTTTAGTAGGGGGACATTCCCAGTCTTGTAATGTAGTTCCTCTTACTGAGAGGACCTAGCCGCCCGAGTGTTGCCGTTATAACCCCCTATTACGGCAGACGTTTGACAACATCAAAGCAGACTAGTACTCAAACAAGAGAACTTACAATACTCATGGTCGAGGAAATAGGTTCCTGTGATGAGTACCTTTCGCTTCGAATCATGATCGAATGAAGTGAAAGTGTGGAAAGTCTAGTGTTGTGGATAGTTTTAATTTCTTTTCTTTTCTCTCAGTTTTTGAAAACCTATTTTAAGAAACATCCAATCCAGTTTGTTTTGGTCCATATCAAGGGTCCAAAAATGGTGCAGTTGGATGAGGCTTGAAAAGAGCTTTCCAACGATATTTTATAAGCCCAATTCCGATGAATAATGAGGAAGTTATGACCAAATTACTAAACTGGGCCCGGTTTGATCCTTATATGCGGCCTAATGATCTAGAAGAGGGCCTAATATGGATTTATCATTCCTAATGCAATTAGAATTTATTTGAGTCTTCTAGATTCTTCTAGAAGGTTCATTTTATTCCTAATTCAATTAGCATTGAGAAATTCATTTTGGTTGACTTTTTGGAGTTTTAATAAGATTAAAAGAGTGTTTTTAAGGAAAATACGATTTTGCCCCTCCGTACGGCTAAATTTTATCAGAATTAAGAAAACGCGTGAAAATAATTATTAGCGCCTGACGACAGGGATTAGCGCCTGGAGCTAATGTTTGGCACCTGGCGCTAGCCTTAGCGGCTTGCGCTAATGTCCAGCGTCTAACGCTAACCTATTTTATTCTCGTCGAAACTCTCATTTATTTTTCCATCCGCTTGGTTGATTTTCTCTATAAATAGCTTCCTAAAACCTCCGGTTTCAATCGCCAATTATCTCTAATTATCATCAACAATCATTAAATATCATATATTCTCTAGTTTTCTTAATCTCTTTAGTTTTTAATAATTCTTCTCTCTAACTTTCTATACAAAATTCGGCATTCGCAAGATCTAGACACACCTAGCCAAATTTTAAATTGTCTTCGCCCTAGACGTGAAAGGTTTTAATTTCTGAGGGTTTGGTTTCAAATCTCTCTTTCAATTATTTAATTTAATTTATTTGTTGGGAAATTCTCACTGGTAATCACAAACTTTTATTTTTTCTCAGTGGTAAAGTTTGAAACTTTTAATTATCAATGGTAATCATGAATTAACATAACTAAGCCAATATTAACTTAAGTTAAACAATTTATATTTTTTCTTGAATTTACTAACGTGTATATTTGTTATTAGAAAACGGTACGATGCATCCAAGTAAATAATTTAATTGATTTATTTTTATTATGATATAGAAATCATGTCTAGGGTCCTATTTTTATTCCTAGTATCATGTTAGGATGATTGATGTTTTGAATGACAACAATGATTCCCAGTATTATGTTTAGGGAAAAGGTTATAATATTAAATATGACAATTGTGATTCCTGCGATGCTTCCTATTTTCTTCCTAATATCATGTTAATATCATGTTAGGGCTATATATTTGATCCTTATTGTTTAGTGACATGCTAGGGTTTGTTATTAATCTTGTTAGTATCATGCGTAGGATCTTGCTATTAATATTATACTTTAACATGATCATTGTAATTATGATTATGATTATGATTATTGTTGTGTTGAATTATATAATTTAACGTAATTTGTTAATTTATGAATTGTTTCTCGTAATTTGTTAATTTATGAATTGTTTCTCGTAATTTATTAATTTACGAATTGTTTTACGTAATTTGTTAATTTACGAATTATTTCATGTTACAAGTTAATTGACGGATAACTTATATATAATTTGATTATTATTATGTTGCTTGATATATATTTATTTTTATTGCTTCGTCACGTCTTTTATGCATGTTTAAAGGGAATTGGTACTTGTAATCACGATTAATTTATTTCAAGCAACGACCAATAATAGTTTATTTGTGCATTAATATCCAACCAACGTAGATAAACATGTTTAGGGTTAATCCTATTGATTGCATGTTAGTCAGAAAGCGCACATGAATACGATCATAATAAAGTAGAGGTCTATTATTAGGGCAGGTTCAATCTCTTTTAAGTTGAATTTGTACCTTCATCGTCGAATTACCAGTCATGGTTCCAGACCTATTGGAGTTGACGATCTCCTGGATCGTTAAGGAGTGTAACCTTCACCTTGTGAACGGTTTACAAGTTCCAAAAACATGTTGGCAACTCTTTTGCTCTAGCTTCCTTCTCTTTGGACGCCACCATGCTTAAGTGTATGGGTTCAAGTTTGGGGTAATGCTTGAAATAGTCCCTACATTCCGATAGCCATAATGAGAAGTATACTTATGACGTTTTTAATCTCTTAAAGTATTCTCATAGGTCGATCTAGTATGATTCTAAACCAATACCTGTACAAATGATTGATGACAATCAGGTCCTCGTAGCACAAGAAACGGTGCTATAAATTAGACTACACACTAATATCAATTGGTCATTAATCGTCCATCGTTTAAATGACCTCGATTAGGGATGATTTTTTATTATAATATTCAACGTTCAATTAATAGGTGTTTCCTTACCAAGACTGGTCTAGATACCCTATTTTGAATATTCCAAGAATCGAATGGACTTATTATTTAATCCCAAACCACAATTAAATAGCTAACGAAGTGATAAAATATTGCATGAAATTTATATTACTCCAAATGGTTTTTTCTTAGTGTCTTACATTAAATGTTCAAAATTTTAACTACAACACTAAACAAGGAAATCAAAGCCAGTCTCCTACATGCTTGATTCCCATTGCCTCAACGTGCTTGTTGTGCTGCACTTGAGGCAAAGGTTTAGTAAGTGGATCGACTACATTGTCATCCGTTCCAACTTTGCAAATTCTGATTTCACCTTCTGATTTCCATTCTCGAATCATGTGAAACCGTCGTTTGACATGTTTGACTTTCTGATGTTCCCTTGGCTCTCTGGCCTGAGCAATAGCTCCATTGTTGTCATAATAGAGGGCTATTAGAACCTTTATGGATGGTATAACATCAAGTTCGCGAATGAACTTACGAGTCCAAACAGCCTCCTTAGCCGCTTCAACAGCTGCTAAGTACTCGGCTTCAATTGTAGAATCTGCAGTTGTACTCTGCTTGACACTCTTCCAACTGAACGCTCCTCCATTTAGATAGAACACATATTTAGATTGCAATTTGAAATCGTCTTTGTCTGTCTGCAAGCTTGCGTCGGTATAACCTTCCACAACTAATTCCTCTAAACCACCATACACTAGGAATTTATCCTTGTTCCTTTTCAAGTACTTTAGGATATTCTTGGTCGTAGTCCAATGGGCCTCTCCTGCATCTGATTGGTAACGGCTCGTAGCACTCAAGGCATACGATACATCTGGTTTAGTACATATCATGGCATACATGATCGATCCAATAAGCGAAGCATATGGAATCTGATTCATTCTTACCCGCTCATCAGGTGTTTGTGGACACTACTTCTTGCTTAGGGTTATGCCATGTGACATTGGTAGGTGACCTCTCTTGGCCTCTTCCATGCCAAATCCAGCAAGTACATTATTAATATAAGTACTTTGACTCAATCCAATCATCCTTTTGATCTATCCCTATAGATCTTGATGCCTAGTATGTACTGAGCCTCTCCTAAGTCTTTTATTGAGAAGCATTTTCCAAGCCAGGCCTTTACGGACTCTAACAACGAAATGATGTTTCCAATGAGAAATATGTCATCGACATATAAGACTAGGAAGGCAATGTCACTCCCACTAACCTTCTTGTAAACACAAGATTCATCTGGATTCTTGGTAAAACCAAATTTAGCGATGGCTTCATCGAATCCCAGATTCCAACTTCTGCTTGCTTGCTTTAGTCCATAAATGGACTTCTTAAGCTTACAAAATTTCCCAGCATTATTTTGGTCGACAAAACCTTCAGGCTGTGTCATATACACAATTTCTTCCAAAATACCATTAAGGATGGCGATTTTGACGTCGATCTGCCATATTTCATAATTGTAATATGCAGCAATCACCAGGAGGATCCGAACGTATTTAAGCATTGCAACTGGTGAAAAGGTTTCATTGTAATCAATACCATGAACTTGTTTGTAACCTTTTGCCACCAATCTAGCCTTGTAAATGAATACATTTCCATCTTTGTCGGTTTTCATCTAGAAAATCCACTTACAACCGATAGGTGTGTAACCTTCGGGTAAGTCAACCAAGTCCCAGACTTGATTTTCAAATATGGAATCCATTTCAGATCTCATGGCCTCTTTCCATTTAGCAGAGTCGGTGCTTACCATCGCTTGCTTGTAGGTTACCGATTCATCTCCATCCATGATCAGGATGTCCTGATTCTCGGTTAATACTAAACTAAGATATCTATTAGGTTGAGATCTCTGCCTCTGAGACCTACGTAGGTAATGGATCGAGCATTTTCATTGTCGGTTTAACTTTGCACATTTTGATCATTTTGACATGCGTCAACAGATGTTGTTTGAGCACTTTGACTGTCATTTTGATTTTGTTCCTCATCGTCACGAACTTTTTTGAGTTCGATATTCCTCCCACTTGTCATTTTAGAAAGGTGTTCCTTATCCAAAAAGTCACCATCGTAAGCAACAAACACTTTGTTCTCTGATTTGTTGTAGAATTAATACCCTTTGGTTTCTTTTGGGTAGCCCACAAAGTAAACCTTGTCAGATTTGGGATGAAGTTTGTCAGAAATCAATTTCTTGACGTATGCTTCGCATCCCCATATCTTTAAAAAAGACAACCTAGGAGGTTTCTTTGTCCATAATTCATATGGAGTCTTTTCTACAACTTTTGATGGTGCACGGTTCAGTGTTAGAGCTGCAGTTAGAAGTGCGTGTCCCCAGAAAGAGATAGGAAGATCACTAAGACCCATTGCTGATCGTACCATGTCTAACAAGGTCCGATTTCTCCTTTCGGATACTCCGTTCCATTGTGGAGTTCTTAAAGGTGTCAATTCTGAAATTATACCCTTTTCTTTCAGATGGTCATCGAATTCTTAGCTCAAGTATTCACCACCTCGATCCGATCGAAGGGTTTTGATTTTCTTGCCAAGCTGATTTTCAACTTCACTCTGAAATTCTTTGAACTTTTCAAACGATTCAGATTTATGAGACATTAGGTAGACATAACCATATCTACTATAGTCATCTTTGAAGGTGATAAAATATCGGTGTCCATTTCTTATGGTGGAGCTCATTGGTCCACATACATCAGTGTGTATTAGACCTAATAATTCTCCTGCCCTTTCTCCCAACTTGGAGAATAGTTGTTTAATCATCTTGCCTAATAAACATCCCTCGCAATTCGCAAATAATTCTAAATCGAAAGAGTCAAGAACACCTTCCTGTAGGAGTCTGTTGATGCGTTTGATGTTAATGTGGCCAAGACGACAATGCCATAAGTAAGTTTGGTTTGACTCCATGGTCTTAGCTCTTTTGTTAGTATTATTCACATTATAAACGTGTTTGTCTAAATCAAGCACATAAAGACCATTTTCAGAATGTGCAATACCATATAAAACATTATTGAGATAAAAAGAACATTCATTGTCTTTTTCGAAATTCAAACCCCTTGGCGTCCAACGCCGAAATTGAAATGATGTTTTTTTGTAATGTTAGGAACATAATAAACATTATCTAGTTCCGAAACTAGCCTGGTGGCCAAAGAAAAACTGAGAATTCCTACGGATACGGTACTAATTCTGGCTACATTGTCGACCCGGAGTTCAACCTCTCCCTTCTCTAGCCTTATAGCGTTCCTTAGTCCTTGAGAATTGGAACAAAGGTGTGAGCCACATCTGGTATCTAATACAAATATAACTGATTAAGAAGTAACGGTTTCGTTCTTCTTATCTTCCTTGAACTTGAGGCAATCTATCTTCCAATGTCCCTTCTTCTTACAGTAGAAACATTCAGAATCAGATTTAGAAGACGCTGCCTTTTTGTCTTTGTTATCCTTGGTAGCTTTAGACTTAGGCAGAAAGGTTTTCTTTTTACCCTTCCCCTTAAAGCCTTTCCTTTTCTTGCCTGAGAATTTGAACGGCTTGCCCTTTCTAATCATGAGCATATCATGCTTCCCCTCATCCTTGAGCGTTTGCTCTGCTTGCTTCAACATACCATGAAGCGCGGTGAGGGTTTTCTCCATGCTGTGTATGTTATAGTTCATCTTGAACTGATCATAGCCTTTGTGCAGCGAGTGGAGAATGATATCAATTGTCATCTCGGTTGAATACCCCGCATCAAGCCTTCCCATGTTCTCAAACAATATTATCATTTTGAGTACATGTGGGCTGACTGGCTCTCTTTTCTTAAGCTTGCTCTCAAGGATCTGCCTGTGGGTTTCAAACCTTTTAGTTCAGGCATGCTCTTTTGAAAGTCTTTTGAAGCTCAGGAAACATTGTGGCCAACATGATGCATTTGACATCTCGATTGGCACTTTGCCATCGAATTAGGGCAGCCTGAGTCACCTCCTCATTGGGAGCCTCGGGCAATTCCTCATCAAGGACATATTCCTTTAGCTCTTGCATGAGAACAATTCGCAAATTCCTTTGCCAATCAAGAAAATTTGGCCCACTCAACTTCTCCTTGTCGAGAATTGAGCGTATCGAGAATTGGTTGTTTGAGTTATTTGAAGACATTATTCTACAATTGAAAGAATTTGAAATGAAAAACCATTCATGATATTTAAATAAGATTGAATTCATGCATTTTTAATCAGACTTATTCAAAACGTCTTATTCACACATTTAAAGTTGTCCCTATTTTGAATAAGAATAAGTCGATTCCAAAATCCGAAGAAACAAAGAGTGGTTAAGCATGCTTTGGCTTGTCCTAACACTCAATCTCCCAAGGTAAGCAACTCTTTGCTAATGGCTCCAAGCCACTCTTGACTGAATAAATCGTCGCATCTAATGCTCTTTCAACAATTTATTCACTTTGCCACGACATGTTAGGACTTCATCACTCATATCGTTGAGTACAACCAAAACCAACTTGCATACCCGGTATGCCTTACGCTCCTTTGAGAGGTAGTGATGCCTCGCTTTGGTGTAGCCCACCACTACCCTCATTCGGTTGGTAAGTGTTGTTTTGGAATGGCATGTTTTACTCAATATTTAGGGACCTAGGGTTTCTATGTTGGTTGATTTAAGTAAACTTAATTAATCATCACAACATTCGAAATCCTAAACATGCATCTAACATATAATTCATATATATAAAAATATATATTTATCAAAAAACATAAAAATAGATGCATTTGAAAACTAGCATGACCCCTTCAAATCTTCAAATCTTTTAAAGTTCTTTATTTGCAACTTCATGGATACGTCTTTCAAGAACCTCCTTTTTCAAGACTTGACCATAATTAAATGCAACTACTAGTATCTAGATTTACAAAAATACTACTAACCTAAATATTAAGGTACAAAAATACTCAACGGTACGCAGACCGTATTTAGATTTACAAAAAATGCAACACGGATCACAATCCGTATTTTCTATCCTAATCGGGCCCCACTAGTTGCCATTTCATAAAACCTGTGAGAGAATATACATTCCATTCATCCATTCACTATCTATGAATGGCCCTTGCATTTTACAACGATAAACAAGTAACAATGCATAAACACGCATGAACTAGTAACTAATCTAGGTGGTTAATCCAATTCAAACTAGTCAAAGTTGTTTTAACTGGTTATGTAATTAAGCGCAATTAACATTTGAAGCTCCCACTAAATTCCGCATCCAACTCAATTAATCCAATTAATTAAGTCGGTAAAACCCAAAGTTTGTCAAAATAAATTTTGCCAATGCCGCTCAAAACCGAGGCCTAGCCTCCAAAATTTATTAAAGTAATTAAAGCCAAATTAGATTAATAAAATAATTAAAACGACAATTTAAGCAAAAAAATTATATAGTCCAAAATGTCTAAGTGCCTAGCACTAAGACATGGAGTGCTCACATTCCGCAACACCGTTTGATACTCAATGAAAGTGGGAGTGGGCCCGATGTCGCTAGGCGTTATACCGCCCACATCAGCGAACTTTCACACATTAATAACTTGGCCCTTGATGGCCATGTTGTACGAACTCATTGCACTACATTGCTTCGCAAGCAACATCTACGCATATTCCCATTTACACGACACATGCACCAAGTCCAAGTACACCATGCTCGTGCCATCATACCCTCGCCACAGCAGCCCCATGCACCACGCAACATAGCAAGCACACACGCACGCACAAGGCAGCGTGCTGCCGCTGTGATGCTGCTGCTGTGCTTCTACTTGCGGCGGTGTGCACCAGCCACGGCTTGGCTGAACGCAACACATGGCAGCCCCTTGGAAGCCACACGCGGGTTGCTATGCAGCCCAGCTAGCCAAGGGTTCTTATGCCTTATTTGCATGCCAAAGCCTCAGGATTTTGATACCAAATTTTTTGTGACTATTTTAATTAATTCTAATTTAAAATAAAATTTTCAAAGTGCATCTAACCAAAATAATTCCCAAGAACCATTCTTTAATTAAATTTGTTTAACTCGGTGCAATAAAAATAAGAGGGGAATTCTCACTATTAATTTAATTAATTTAAATTAATCTTAAGTTTTTGACAAAATAAGAGGGAGTTGGAAAAAAAATGAACATAAGTTCAATAAAGATTCAAACTTTAATACTTGTGAATCCTTGAAAAATTATATCTTCCAATGTGAAGATAAACAATTTTCTATCACAAAGGTTCAAACTATATGATTCCAATCAACCCAAAAATGATTAAATCAAAAAAGTTTAACAAAAATTCATGGAATTTAGTAACTTAAAGTTTCAATCACTTAATATTATTAAAGATTGAAACTTTAATACTTGGAAGCCTCAAAGAACAACAATTTCACACTTAATGCAATTAGTTTGCAATTATGTGAAAAATAAAACCAAGCTTTCAAGCACAAATTACCACCAAGTAATCATGCCTAAAGAGGTTTAAAATTGCATATAAAATATGTATTGAACAAATTACATAACCACCATAAATATGCAATTAATTTTCAAGTTTAGAAAGACTCATAATTTTTCATAAAAACGAAAAATCCCTCGAAAAGTGCATTTCTGCTCGTTTTTTGGCTAAAAACCGTTTCCTGGAAGGTTAAAACCATTTCCAGAACACATTTTCCACCCAAAATTCACTATTTAAGTGCCCCATTGTTCTCTTCAATATAGATAACATCTCCGACAACAAGTTGCATCAACAAATAAAGATAAGAGATCTCAGAGTGTGTATTAATCAAAGACAAGAAGTAGTGTAGTTTTAATTAAACCGGCAGAGCAATACTAGCTTTAATTAAGATCAAAAATAAAAACACTCAAATTAAGCTCATAGTCCAAAATGAACCATACCACAAAAACCCATCACAGTTCCACATTATAAGATTAAATTACAATAATCCAATGAAAACCCACAAAATCCCAATCCAATCAGATCAATCCCAATCCCCGAAACCCAACAAACAAAATTAATTCCACAACAAATCAAAAACCCCATCAGATTCATAACCAAACAAAAACCAAAATACAAAATAAACCATCATACTTCCAAAAAAGAAAAATGAATGGCAGCAACACGAGTATACCCAACATGGGTGGAAAATCTTTAATTTTGCATACCCAACTCAAACATAGAGTATAATCAGTCAACAAAATTGCCAGAAAATTGCAATAAAAATCACAATAAAATCGAAAATAAAACAACAATTTAATACATAATTAGTAAGAAAATAATCATATTAAACCAATAACAAAGAATCGCAAAAAAATTGAAAAAAAAAAAGAGAGACCGAACCAAAAATAGTGTGACAGAATCAATTAATTATATCAATCGACTCCAATAAACGCTCACATTTTGAATAATTCGGCAAAAAAATTGGGTTTTCTACCTTGCATGTTATATAAATCGATTCCCATAGTTGATTATATAAATTCATAGACTAATTTTACCCAAATTGTTAAAAAATTGAATCTGTAGAAGCGAATTACCTGGAATAAACGATGCTACAGTACTACCAACCATGTGAACAGTTGAAGCCGCCAGAATAGAGAACCTTGTTTCGGACTTGATCGGGATGGCCACCGGAGAAGCAGATGTAAGAGGGTAAGGTGGAGTAGAAATCAGAAATCCTGGATCTAGTTTAGGAGAGAGGAAAGAGAGAGAGAAGAGGGACATCTTAGTTGAGTAGACAGGAGAAAGAAGAGAGAGAGAGAACTCGAGATTGAGGAAAGAGAAAGAAACTAGAGGGGCGGTTTTTTTTTTTTTTACATTAATGAATTGCCACCGGTTCAAACCGGTTCCATTTCACCAATTTAGCAATGGTTTGGTTTGAACCGGTGGCATTTCTTTTATACTAATCCCGCCTAATTTTTTTGCCACCAGTTTTTAAAAACTTGTTCCACTAACTCGGTGCCTATTTATGTTTTTCTACTACTGTAAATGATGTAGTGTCTAGTGAGAAATTTTGTTGAATGTTGTATGCATGAAAACCAGGTGCTACGAGGTAAGTTGTGTGTTGATAGGAAATTATGTGTTAGTGTGTTAATTACGCTTATGTACTCAGCTTTGCTGATTGTGTGTATTTTGTATGTTTGTTGGCCTTATCTTTATCTTGGCCCTATGATGACCCATTTTTAGGGACTTGTTATTCATCGCCCGCAAATCTCTACATAAAGCCCACATTTTATAATTTTTTGACAAATTTGCCCTTTTTATAATTTTAACCGAAGATAAATTTTTCGCACTAAAAAAATGTGGAGCAGCACCGGATCGCCGAGGATCACCGGAGAATCGCCGTCGTCATCGGAAAACGAGGTTCGTAACGCATCGTAAGGACGAAATGGTGGCTGGCGCCTAGCCAAAAGGCCATGCCGTGGTTGTGGCGCCTAGCCAGGACGCCGCCACCGTGGTCACGGCGCCTGGTGGAGAAGCCTCGACCATAGTAGTGGCGCGTGGCCAGGACGCCGCAGCCACGGCCAAGGCGCCTGGCCAGGACGCCGCCACCATGGCGGCGGCGTCCTGACCAGGCGCCCCGGCCGTGGCTCCGGCGTCCTGGCCAGGCGCCAGTAGGGGAATATTTTTTTTTTTTTATTTTTTTTTTTATTTTTTAATTTAATCCCCTTTTTTTTTTTTTTTTTTTTTGTTAATTTAATCTTAATGTAATTGTATTTATACGTTATATGTTATTGTTACAGGATTATGGTGGAGACGGAAATGATTACAGTGGGATTTTTGTACATGATGGCCTGTTCGAAGATGCTCAACAAGCGATTGATTGGGCAAAACAGGTTGCAATTAGATCAGGCTTTTGTTTAGTAGTAGCAACTCATAAATCTCAACGGGATGGTAGAATGGATCGCATTTTGAGATGCGACCGTTATCGCAAAAGAGAAGAACGAGATTTCAGTAAAGCGATTCGGTTTGACTCAAAGCGGAAAGGTTGTGGGTGTCAGTTCCGAGTTAAGGTTCGACAACATCAAAGGCGTGACGGTTGGGAAGTGAAGGGTTACGGCAAATGGGGATATCACAACCATGAGCTGATAGCATACAAAGTGGGGCATCGGCAGTTAAGCGGCCTAAGTCCAGCTGCGAAACTAGTTGTAAAAGAAATGAGTGATGCTCAAGTGAAGCCCGCTAAAATATTAGCGTCTGTGTTAGAGAAATTCCCCGAAGACCAGCCAAACCGAAGACACATCTACAACGTCAGACAGAAATTGAGGTTTGAACGGTCAGAGGGAAGGAACCCTATACAGCAACTTCTGCACCAGGCACAAGCACGTGGTTACCTTTACTGGTTTGAATCTGACGAAGACACATCGGAGGTAACTCATTTGTTCCTTGTCCATCCTGATTGTGCTGATATGATTTCGTCTTGGCCATCTGTGATTTTGATCGATTCAACGTACAAGACAAACAAGTACAAGTTCCCACTGGTTGAGATGGTTGGGATGGCTCCAACGAACCAGAACTTTCTGATTGGTTATGCAGTCATGAAGGATGAGACGGCTGCGAGTTACCGTTGGGTGTTGGAAAAGTTGAGAAACTACATCGGCCCAAATGTACAGCCATCGGCCATCGTAAGTGATTGTGAGGGAGGTCTTTTTGCCCCTATAGCGGAGCTGTTTCCGGAGTCGAGCCATTTACTGTGCACATGGCACATCAACAACTGCGTGAAAGTCAAAGCCTACAATCTTTTCAACAAGAATTTAGTAACAGCAGAGACATTGGTAAATGGTAAGTGGCGGAAGATCATGCAAGCTACCACAGAGGCAGAGTACGATCGAGCCTTGGAAAACTTCAAGGATGCGTACAAGTGGTGCCCGCCAATCGTAGACTATGTGATGCATCAGTGGGTACCTCAGAGGGAAAAGTTTGTCAAATATTGGACGAACCAAGTTCTTCATTTTGGGAACACTACGACATGCAGAGTCGAGAGCGCTCATAGAGCTTTGAAGGACTGGATTGATTCTTCCACGGCTGCTCTGGATACACTGTTCGAGAGAATAAACAAGGCTATTGATACTCAGAGGAACGGCATCAAGAACTATCTCGAGGACTCCAGACGACGACATGGCATGTTGTATGGCCATTTCATATTTAAGATTCTCCACGGTCGTGTGTCACACCACTGTTTGGGGTTGATTCTGAGCGAGTATACCAGGATGAGGGAGTTGGGCGATGAAGTGGCTATTCGGTGCGGATGTGCTATATCAATGACTCATGGATTACCTTGTGCATGCACCATTCACCGCGTAATTACGCAAGACAGGGCTTCGTTACATGTCGATCAGGTTCATCCATTCTGGCGGACGCTCGTTATCGGAGAGCATGCTGTCATCATCTGCGTCGGTGTCATCGGAGAATAAACAAACACTCGTCATGCAGTCCCTTTCCTCAAAAAGTCGGTGTCCCAACTGCATAATCTTGCCCATCCACTACACAAAACAAAAAACATGAAACGACGTATTATACATATATATATTAAAATAAGAGAACAACAAATAAAAGATGAGACGTACCGCATAAGAGGCAGTGGCAGGTGGCACATCGTCATCATCTGCGTCGTCGATGTCTTTGATCAACCTCGGGTGCGAGTGTCGGATGTACCATTCCATGTAGTGTTGGTCACACATGGCAGTCACCCCACTTGGCGGCCGCTGCAGCTCCGCCGTCCATAGGCGGGCAACCATCGGAAACTGCTCCCACATGGATATCATGTTTGACGGCCATTGGACGACGTACTCCTTCGACGACGCAGATCGTACCGCCTTACTGGGCCATGCCGGTGGAGGTGGGACAACTTGGACAAATCCAAGCTGGCGAAGACAGCGCTGCGGCATGTACGCCTCTACGATCTCGCGATACTGAATCAGTCCAGTGTAGAGGGTCCTGGGTACCCTATTACTAGGGTTCTGGCCGAAAGGCATCCAGTTCACCTGCACATTATTTAAAATCAGTAACAGTCATAAAATAAAGCATCAGATTGTAAAAGTAGAAATAATTTAATCACTGTACCTCTAAGGGGGACATCCTGTCAAGCGATAACCGTATGGAGCGCAGGCGGTCAACGGACTTCTTCTCGACACGCGGACTCCACGCACAGGCACGTGGCTGGCCATCACCAATGGGAACCGGGTCGCGGTGTGGTCGAAACGCAGGAAAATACTCGTATATCCAGGTCTGTAACAACGTCAGACATCCAGTGATACCTGCTGCATCAGCCCGGCTCGAGAATCCTAACTGGCGATACAGATACGCCAGCGTAGCCGACCCCCAAGAAAACTGGCCTACTCTGTCGGGCTCACACGCGTCAACTATGTCGCGTGGCCTGAGCTTGTTCCCGCTCTTATCCGGAAACAAGGTACACCCGAGAAGAAGAAAAACATATGCAGCCAGCTGTGTGTCCTGCGTCCTACGTGCCGTAGGGTGCAAACATCGCTGCAAGACGGCTGCGATCTTAACGCCGCCGTGATCCCACACACCAAGTGCCGATGTGTACAGCGCAGCCCTATCCACCGCCAACAGCTCCGCTAGTAAATCTGCCTGATCCGCATCAGTGACGACAGATGCTCGGTTTCCCTCCACGGGAATCCCAAGGATGGCCTCGACGTCATGCAACATGATCGTCATCTCACCGAACGGAAGGTGGAACGAGTTCGTATCCGGCTGCCATCGCTCAACGAAAGCCGTGATCAGCGTCCAGTCAATCCTGTCGTGCATGGTGGCAGGAAGGTGACTCACTCTAGTGGCCCTCAATCGCCCGACCATCTCGCTCTCCTCCGGCCAAGCATCAGCCCAGCTACACAAAAACCTACAAGTCTTTTCCCGGGTTTGGCATTTCAAAATGCCTGTATCCAAAGCCCTCTCCTGGTCCTCCCAAATACGGGTAGCGATGTGTCCTAAAAAGCTAGGAATCACACTCCCGTCTATAGGTCCCCCGGCCACCTCACCCCTCACCATCCAAGAATCATTAACGGCCCTCGACCGTTTTCTGCTACCCGCAGACACAGTGGACGCAGATGATGTGCCAGATCTACTAACAAACCTACCATCTCGACCCTTACGCACATCTACCCTATGCGTCTCATACGTATCATCAAGCCTCTGACTGAATGGACCGTAATCATCATATGGTCCACTCTGATCGTCGACATCCTCATCTGCATCATCCTCGTCCTCGACCTCCTCCTCCTCGACCTCCTCCTCCTCCTCCTCATCATCATCATCATCATCTTGATCGTCCGCAGAACAGTGCACCCGTTCTCTGCGGGCCGAGGCCGAAATACCACGGGATCTAACGTGTCTGGGCCCCGAGCTCTCCATTGAGTAGATCGTACTCCTCACGACGTCAATACTCTTCCCCGCACCAGGTCTAAATTGCGATGCCTAACTCCAAGTAAATAACGAAACATAATAACGAAAACAAATTAAAAAAAGTCGAAAATAAACACAAAAGCAAATAAACAAGTCACGGAAATAAAATTATAAACATAAAAAATATAAATATATACAAGACAATATACATATAAACATAAAAACAAAATATAAATATGAACAAAACAATATACCAAAAACAAAATATATAACCAAAAACAAAAAATATAAACAACAAACTAAAAAATGAAAAACATAAACAAAAACAAAAAATCAAAAATGCAAAGAAAAAACCAAAAACAAAAAACTAACAAAACTTAAAAAATTTAAAATTGCAAAAACTTAAAAAAAGAAGAACATCAAAATTTTAAAGAAAATTTATAAAAAAAAAGGGAACTTATAATTTTTTTACATACAAAAATATAATTCAAAAAAAAAAAATACATAGGAACATAAAATTAAAAATTAAAACCAGATACAATTTTTTTTTTTTAACAAAAAAAATAGAACATAAAATTAAAACAAATAAAAAAACAAAATTTAAAAAAAAAGATAAAAAAAAAAGGGAACATACAATTTAAAAAAAAGAAAAACAAATTTTTTTAAAAAAAAAAAAAAAATTCGGAAAAAAAATTTAAAATTAAAAAAAACAAAAAAAAAATTAAAAAAAATAAACAGGAAGGAGGCGCCTAGGCAAGACGCCCGTACGGTGGTGGCGGCGCCTAGCCCAGACGCCAATACCACGGCCGTGGCGCCTAGCCTCTGCGCCGCCGCCGTGGTAGTGGCGTCTGGGCTAGGCGCCGCCACCACCGTACGGGCGTCTTGCCTAGGCGCTTCCTCCGTGGTGGTGGCGTCTCGCCTTGGCGCCCCACCGTCGCCGGAGGTTTTTTTTTTTAAAAAAAAATTATAAAAATTAAAAAAATTACCTTCTGGCCGGCAAACCGCCTTCCGCCCACCGCCGGTGCCGCCACTTCCTTGCCGGGCCGCCTCGACATAGCTCTGGAAATAATTTAGAGAGAGAAAGTGGAAGTAGAGAGTAGAGAGAGAAATTGTGTGTTTTTTAGTATGAGGGCAAAAGTGTAATTTCACTCTTATTTTGTGGGCTTTATGTAGGAATTTGCGGGCGATGTTTAACAGTTCACTTTTAAATAGAGAGTAGTGGAAACAAGTAGAGATAAACTTTTCAGGTGATGAAGCATTTTCATGAATGGGCATGAGTGAAGAGCGAATCATGCTAGTTTCAATAAGTATATGAATGTGTTATTGCTTTATTTATTTATGACTTTATTATTATGTGTGACTAACAAAAGGTTTTGAGTTCGGTTTTTGTTTTAATAAAGGCCTACAATGGTTCCAAATTGTAGGTTGATTTTTTTTTTTTTACTTTGTTTGACTTTGGTTTGACTTTACTTTCATTGATAGACTTTTCAAGTTGACTTGTTTTGAATTGTTTTGAAATTAGAGTTCCGCTGTGTGTCTTTGATATTTTCCTTAACCTTGTTCACGGTGGCGGTAATGTCTTAGAAAAATAGGTATTTTAAAAGAAAGGAATTTCTAGAGTGTTAAAAAGTGGTATCTGGGAGCTTAGGTTGAGATTTTATACCACTAAAGCCAAAAACGTGTTTTAATTTTAAATTTGGCCAAGTACTTATTTATTGGTAAAATTTTTGGAGAATTAATTTTTATTTCTAATTTATTTTAATTACTTTATTTTAATAGGATTAAATATTTATTGATTAAATTTAAAATCGAATTTTTTATTTTATTTTAGGAGGGTCCGAATATTTTTTTTAAGGGCCGAAATTTCTTTTAAACGATCCGAACTTTTTTTTAAATGATCCGATTTTTTTTAAGAGGGAAGGTCCGAATTTTTTTTTAAATGGGAGTCCGAAATTTTGGTATTCCTTATTATTTAATTTCGAGAAATTTAATTAAAAAAGAGTCAAAAATATTTATTTTTAGTTTGTTCATTTTTGCAGGAAAGCAAGGATTAAGGTATGTATTATGTGTTAATAGCTTTTAAAAAAGCATGTTGGTGAGATTCGGTAGTAAAGAAATTGGGCGTATAAGTTAGAAATAATCATGTTCTTGTATGCATTAATATTTAGGTTGTGATGCTTAGTCATGTTTATGGATTACTTGTGAGCATGTGATTATGTGATTAGAAATGATTAAAATTGTTTGATTGAACATTGAACCTAATTCATGCAAGAACTTTATTATTTATTTATTTTGTGAAGAGAATTCTATTCTAAGTCTTTTTCTTTACAGGATGCCAATATTACCTAGAAAATTCACCCAGTTGGGCACACTCGTTAAAAAAAATATAATGAACACCCCTATGATTATGTAGAAAGGATCCGATATATTTGTTCCTATATCAGTAATGTCTTACAAGATAAGTTTTATGACACCCCTGACCACATTTCAGCAATGATTGTTCATTGTCTCCCAGAAGAGCCTCCTCACCTTGCTGTCAAAGAAAGATTTTTTGACTTTTATCTTCTAGGAGACATCCCAAACTACCACTAATAAAAAGATTATTATGGTCAATGGTACCCAGATTATGATTTCCTAACTTATTACGTCGTTATGGTTAAAAAAGCACATTGTCAACATTTGCACCTTCCATACCCTGATTATTATTATAACAATCCAGTAGGGAATAATACTCCACCTGGTCATCAGTCCGAAAGTTCTTCTTCTTCTTCTTCTTCTTCTTCTTCTTCTTCTTCTTCTTCTTCTTCTTCTTCTTCTTCTTCTTCTTCTTCATGGAGAAATCAAGCAAAAAATGGGGAACAACAACAGGAAGATAGTTCACTTATGGAGATATCAAATCTAAATCCACCTCCAACTCGAACTCCGATTGTTATAGATATCTCATCTGATGAGGAGGAAGAGGGAGTGTTTGTACAAGTAGAACCCGAACCTCAAACACCTGAACCTATGGAACAGACAGATGATTCTGATTTCAATCCTGAAAGCTACAAACAATTCACTGACAAGAGAGACAACGTCCGAAAGGATTAGATTTTATAGTTTTTCTCGTTTTGGATAATAAGTTTTAATTACAGTTTAATTCTATTTTTTCAGTTATAAATTAATAAGTGACATGACCACATTGAGTCGTTGAGCTTATGTAGTACATATGTTCTAGAACTTAATACTATTTTGATAATTTTAGTTTGTTTTAATTAATAAAAATCCTATTTATTTCTTTAATAAATTATTTATATTGATAAATAATTTAATTTATTCTCCAAAAATCTTTCATTTCACATCATCATCTGTAGGCGTCGTTCGATGTGTGCCTACGTTAAAGCATGTGTGAATATGCTTGGTACTCTTAGGAAGTGGGAATTGACATATATTAGGGACAAGGAAAGTAGGGCGCCGCCAACAAGTTCTTAAGGAACTTGTAAACCGTTCACGGATCATAAAAAGGCAACCACAATAAAGGGACATCGATAGGCAACAATGATTGACCCGTGAAGGTTACACCCCATTCATAATCCATGAGATTACTAACTCCATATAGTTCGGAACCACGAAAGGAGGATCAGGGATGATGGTACGAAGTGAGTCATGGAGTCACATTCGCCCGTATTGGCCTCTATTCGATTCTTATAGTGAAAAGTGATTCCTGCGATCTCAAAGGCATGCAAACAGAGATTCAATTTGGTCCAAACTATTATTAAGCTAAATTGGTTGAATATTAATGCAACATATAATTCTAAAATATTGTGATCACTTGAATTAAACAACAAGATTAAAAAGGAACCTAAACCGGTTGTCAAAATTATCTTATTAGGCGTGATTTTCAATTACATATTCCCTTTAACATGCAATATGGTGATCATAATAAAAATTGAATAACATCAATATTGGAAGCAATTCAACAATAATAGTGTTAGTCAAATCAAATAATAATCTTAATCGTGATACTAGCAATAAGAATAAAAATAAGAGTAATTAAGTGATTAATTACTCACTTTCCGCGTTTCCTTGAATTGCTACATCATGAATAAATTGTTAGTAACTTCAATAAAAATATAAATAAAATTGACATTAAATTAAATTAAAAAGTAGACTTATTTTGGTCCAAACCCTCAATTATTTGTACCTTTCATGCCTTGGTTTAAGGACGGAACCTCGAGTTAAGTATGGACTCCTTGGAGCGCTTAGGGGAATTATTATGGAAGAATAAGGAGGCTAGAAATTAGGTTAAAGAGGGAGAAGAAAATGATTTTTGGTGTAAGGTGAGAGAGAATGATTATTGGTGCCCCGAACTGTAGATTAGAGGGGGTATTTATAGGGAAAATGAGTAGGGAACACACTAAAACCCTAAAAAACTGGATAAAAACCCTACAAACCCTACCGTGACACGGGGGAAAACTTGTGTGACGCGGGGAACTATTGTGTGACGCGAGGTGTTTGCGCGTGAAAAAATAATGCGGATAAGACACGGGAAATACGGAGCCCTAAAAAGAGGATAAAAACCCTTAAAAAGGTTACCGCTACACGGTAGATTCCACCGCGACACGGCAGATTCTACTGTGTCACAGGGGAAATTAGTGTGACGCGGGATATATTTGACCTACGGGAAGTGATAACTCGTGAAGGGTTTACGCGGAAAAGACACAAGAAAATCCCGTGTCACGGTATGTGTACCGCGACACGGCAAAGAATACCGCGACACGGAAATGCCCACCGTGACACGGTAAAGTCCACCGCGGCTCGGTAAAATACACCGTGTCACGGTGGAATAAGAATGCGGAAATGGCGCGGAAAAGCACCGTGTCACGATATGTGTACCGCGACACGTACAGACTGCCGTGAAACGGTACAAAGCCTCCACGTCACTCTCTCCCGCGACGCGACAATTATGCTGTTTGCGTTGTAGTTCCACTTTTTAACCCGTTTTTTAAATCATCATAACTTTTGATCCGTAACTCGGAATAAGGCATATAATATATCATTGGAAAGAGTATCAAGTCTAATTTCTAACCCAATAAGATTTAGAGAAAAATAATTTTTAGAATTTATTATATGTCCGTTTTAGTGGAAGGGTGTAGGTTTTGGGCCGAGTTTCAGGTTTTTCTCATATCTTTTTCGTTATAGCTCTGAATTGGGCTTATGATATGTGGTTTGAAAGATTTTTTTAAGGCCTATCCAACAAATTAATAATTATATCAAAATTATATATCCATAAAATTAGTTTCTAACGGTTTTGCGATGTGGACACGAAAAGTGAAAAATAGGTTATGGTTTAGGGAAATGAGCTAGAAATTAGATTGGTTCATGAAATATATTGGATAGAACTTGGATTTAAGCACTCCAAAGATTAAATACTCAACCTGACCAATAATGGCGGTGAAAGGTGTTCATCATCGGGTTTGGTTTTGGGGAGACATTTTTAGGTGTCTACACCATCCCAATAGCCAAAATTCCAAGCAAGATAATTCCAATAAATTATTTCTAATCTATAGGGAACTCTAGGAATTACTTTTTTATTTTTGATGTGATACTTTGTTAAATGTATGCTTTAGAGGTGAAGAAAAAGAAGGAACTGGCAAATGTAAAAGTGAAAGAAAAGAGAAAAGAGGTGGGACAGAATTCTTGGAACCAACAGGGTAACCAGAATAATTTCAAGAAGCTGAAATACCACCATAACAACAACAACAATTCTTAAGGTAACAATCGTCAAGGAGGACGTAACTTCAATAGAGGGGCTAGAAACAATAACCAAGGGAATAACAGAAATGAGAGGCGTTATTTTTGCAAGAGGTGCAAGAATAACCATCCTGGAAGGGACTTTGATGTAAATCTGGTTGTTTGTTGTGCTTATAACAAGTTGAGGCATAGAGAGTACGATTGTTTCTCCAAAGGTTCTAATGGGAATAAACAAAATAATAATTTAAGAGGGACCCAAAGGAACTTTCAGAGAAACAACAATAACTTCAATGGAAATAAGGGAGAGTAGCAGAATGGAGCAAAGAATAATAATAAAAGCAACAATGGGAATAATCGGCAGAAAAGTGGAGTTGTTGGAAAACTGAATGTGTTGAGTAGGCATGAGGCTTATTCCACAAAAGATGTCATCACTAGTACTTTTTCTATTCACTATATTCCTGTTAAAGTTTTATTTGATTCTAGTGCAACTTTTTCTTTCATTTCAAAAAGAATTGTTTCAAAACTTAAAGACTGTTTGAAAACAGTAGAAGTAGGAGATTTACCAATAACCATTCCAAAGGGTGGGGTAGTGAATTATACTAAAACCTTTAGAAATGTAACTTTAGAGATCAAAGGCAAAGTGTTTCAGTCTGACCTGATCGAGTTTGGGTTAAAGTATTTTGATGTCATCCTAAGAATGGATTGGTTGAGCAAGTACAATGCTAAAATAAGTTGTCTGTCGCAAAAAGTAAAAATGACTACAAGTGAGAGTGAGGCAGTGACTTATTGGACGCATGGAAAAGCCAAATGCCCTAGGTTGATATATGTGTAAAAGTTGGCAAAGTACATGAAAAAGGGACATCCAGTGTACTTTTGTAGTGTGAGAAACATGAATCATGAGGAGGCAACTAAGCCAGAAGATATAGAGGTAGTGAATAAATTTCTAGATGTAATTCCGGACAAAATCCATGGAATGCCAACAAAGAGAGAAATTGATTTCACCATAGACTTAATCCCAGGGATAGCATCAATATGCAAGGCACCATACCGAATGACACTTACAGAGATGAGTGAGTTAAAGGAGCAATTAGAGGATTTGTTTGACAAAGTGTACATCAGACCGAGTGCATCCCCTTAGGGAGCACCAGTTCTGTTTGTTAAAAAGAAAGATGGGAGTATGAGGTTGTACATTGATTACAAATAATTGAATAAGGTGACAATAAAGAACAAATATCCATTTCCCAATATTGATGATTTATTTGATCAGTTGAAAGGCTCAACCGTGTTTTCTAAGATTGACTTAAGGTCCGGATATCATTAGTTGAGGATTGCAGATGAAGACATTCCTAAAACCGCTTTTAGGACAAGATATGGACACTATGAGTTTACAGTAATGCCATTTGGATTGACAAACGCTCCAACAATCTTTATGGATTTGATGAACATGTTGTTTCATCAATTTATGGATAAGTTTGTTGTAATGTTCATAGATGATATTTTGGTGTATTCGAAGAACAAAGAGGATCATGTAGATCAACTGAGGGAAATTCTGCAAACACTGATATAAAACAATCTTTATGCAAATTTCTTTAAGTGTTAATTATCACTAGTACAAAAAAGGGCTTAGAGAACGGTTGTAATAGGCTTTATATAACTCTTTAGGATCGTTCTTCTGCTAAGCAATGTATAAAGTATAGAGAACGGGTCAATTAGGCGTTTTATATACTAACAAATAGAGAACGGTTGTTATTCACAATCGTTCTCTTTTCCCTTCCTATAATCGTACAATAACGAAGGAAAATAGAACGGTTTAGAGTACCCAACAGTTCTATATTGCATTACAATAGAGAACGGCTGAGTTAGATGACCGTTCTCTAAAGTTTTATTTTTTTAAAAAAAAAATCCAATCAAGAGATCATATATTGCATTATTTTCCTGCTAGCTGTATTATTCCTGTATTTAATTTTTGACGATATTATTGAACTTTTTTCCTGTATACGTATAATTGTTGTATTCTTGTATTTTATCTTTTACATCAAAATCTACATTTCCTGTGTACAAGAAATTCATGATCTAGTATGTACAATTTCAGTATAATAAAATTAACAAAAGCCATAAAACTATACTTCATATAATTTAAGACATCCAACAATTAAATTTAATCATTAATTCAAAAATTTGTTCTATACAAATACAAGATATATATATTTATCAAAACACCTTTCTTATTGATGTTGATAAAAATAAATTAAAAAGTATACCAATATCATAGATCTTCAATCCAGATAAATCATCAATGTCGTCATTTGGTTGATGGCATCCGATAACATATGAAATCCATCTTCCCCTAAGCTTGTCGATCATTAGCTTTGTCAATACACTGCAAAACAATGTAAAATACATCGGTCTTTCTCAGTAAAAGTAAGGCTTATGATACATATAAGTTTAAATCAGAGCTATAATAAGTGAAAATATAATATAGAATTGGTGAATATAAGTTTAAATCACTTTAAATAGGGTGATGAAAGCAAGGCTTATGATACATATAACGATTGTGAATTTGTGACTTAGAGTAATTAGTGAGCATCCAAAACATTGCCAACGAACAATCAATGAATTTATGATTCACATCTCTCCATCTCAACCAGAGGAATAGTATCAAGATCAACATCTTCAAATCGGTTAAATCCTTACCTCAACGAAATAATACAAAATAAGAAACTACATGTATTAAGTGTTGAAAGCTTAACACCCTAGTTCAACTGTTAAAGATAAATTTATAAAATAAGACAGGTCATTGGATGGATCAAGAATTTAGGATACTCACGGGACAATGCTCTCTGTTCTGGATCTGTGCACCAAGAAACTCAGTAGCAAGATGCTGAAGTGCCTTTCTACAAATTTCTCTACTCATATTAAGAAAAGCAATTACAATTTTATAGCAAAATCAAACTCACAGATGTAATTACTTATCATGTATTCTAATGGAGCATAATATTCTAAATAAATTAGTTCAAGAAGAGCAATTAAACTTATATGAAAGAAAAATCAAGATAAAGAAAAGAGTATGAAACAAGATACATACTTTATAAATGGCTGGTATTATGCAATGTCACCATGTCTTTCTTTTGATGACTTAGTAAAAGTGCCTGATAACTGTTAAGATATGGATTAGTTGACATTATAGTATCAAAAGTAGGATGCAGATATAATCAACAAATTATATTACTAGTGTCAAAGGAGGAGGGGTACTAACGTATCAACTATTCACAATCAACCAACAAGAATTTTTCCTTTAATCAGCTCTGCTACCTTATCATTATTATAAGTTCACTTCCATAACATTCTGATTTCTTGCTCTTCTCTCTTCATAATAAGCTACCCAAAATCCACGGATCATAAAAAGACAACCACAATAAGGGATAACGATAGGCAACAACGATTGTCCGTGAAGATTACACCCCATTCATAATCCATGAGATTACTAACTCCATATTGAAAAGTGATTCCTGCGATCTCAAAGGCATACAAACAATAATTCAATTCGCTCCAAACTATTATTTAACTAAATTGGTTTAAAATTAATGCACACATAATTCTAAAAATTTGGTGATCACTTCAATTAATAATAAGATTAAAAGGGATCCTAAACCGGTTGTCCAAATTATCTTATTAGTCGTGATTTTTAATTACATATTCCCTTTAAACATGCAATATGGTGATCATAATAGATAATAGAATCAATATTAATATAAAAACCAATCATAATTCCAACAACATAAAATTGTTAGAATAATAATAATAATAATAATAATAATAATAATAATAATAATAAAAATAATAATAATAATAATAATAATAATAATAATAATAATAATAATAATAATAATAATAATAATAATAATAATAATAATAAAAGAGAACGATCCTTACTTTGAATCTATTTGTTTGCAACTACAAAATAATAAACAAGTTAGTAACTTCAAGGAAATAATAAAACAACAACTAAATTAAATTAAATTAAATAAGGTTGATTTTGGGGCCAAACCCTCAAACGATTCTACCTTTCACGCCTTGGCTTAAGGACAGAACCTCGAGTAAAATATGGACTCCTTTGAGTGCTTGAAGAAGGAATTTTGTAGTGAAAAGGGTAGGCTAGTGTTTAGGTTAATAGCATAGAAGAGAAAAAATAATAATAATCGAATCCTGGCTGCCCCGTACATCAGAAATGAGGGGGTATTTATAGGGAAAATGTGCTGAGGGAGCACACGGAACCTTAAAATGATAAAAACCCAAAAAAGTATCCCGTGACACGGTCAGAATGTACCGTGACACGGTCAGACTGTACCGTCAGACAGTACACTTTCCCGTGACACGGTACAGTTTTGGAGTGACGCGGGAAATTTTTTCAGAAAACGGAATGAAAAACGCGTTAAGGGTTTACGCGGAAAGGACACGGAACGTCCCGTGTCACGGCACACCTCCCGTGTCACGGGAAGTCCCACCGTCAGACGGGAGTGGTTCCCGTGACACGGTCAAACTATACCGTGACACGGTCACCTCCAGTCCATTTTTCCGTCTAAATTCATTTTTAACCCTAATTTCTTTCAGCTTTTTAAGTGTCGATTGATAATTTCAGGCTTTATTCTGACTTTTATTATTCGAGCTAAAATAAGAAAATAATAAAATAAAAATAAATAAAATGTTTGGGCCAAAAATAAATAATAAAATAATAAAATAAAAAGGTTTGGGCTTAAAATTAATTGGGCTAAAATTAAAACTATGCTTTTACCAAACCTCAAGACTAATCCATAGACCTTTCAAAAATATGAATTTAATAAAATACGATTTTAAGCACTCTCGGGATTAAATACTAAACCCGACCAATAGAGGCGGTGAAAGGTTATTTATCATCGGGTTTTGTTTTGGGGAGACATTTTTAGGTGTCTACAGAAGCCCCCACTTTGACTGAGTTTGTAGAAACGTCAGTTTCGAAAACGATAGTCAAAGTAGTCGATAGGGACGGAGAATGATTTAAGACGTTCTGCGATCCTAAATCATTCTTTATACGTCGATACCTGCAGAAAAATGTTAGTTTTACAGATAAAAGAGTAAAGGGACAGAATACATATCTGGCACCAGTGTACCGGTGACAAACGAATTTGGCAGCTTCCTAAGCTTGAAGGAATCCACTGAGTGACATTGGTTGAAACGCTTTCCATGCTTGAGGAAAGCCGACTGAAGAGTTTGGCAGTTTTCTAAGCCTGAAGAAAGCTACCGGATAATCCCTTCCATGCCTGAGGAAAGTCGACGAACGAATTTGGTGTCATTCTATGCTTGAAGAATTCCACCGATAATGCCTTCCATACTTGAGGAAAGCCGACAAAGGAAATTTTGTGGTTTTCTATACTTGAAGAAAAATCCACTAATGATGCTTTCCAAGCCTGAGGAAAGCCGGCTTGGCGGTTTTCTATACTTGAAGAAAAATCCACCGATAACGCTTTCCAAGCCTGAGGAAAGCCGACTTGGCGGTTTTCTATACTTGAAGAAAAATCCACCGATAACGCTTTCCAAGCCTGAGGAAAGCCGACTTGGCGGTTTTCTATACTTGAAGAAAAATCCACCGATAACGCTTTCCAAGCCTGAGGAAAGCCGACTGGTGAATATGGTGTCATTCTATTCTTGAAGAATTTCACCGATAATGCCTTCCATGCTTGAGAAAAGCCTATTTGGCGGTTTTGTGGTTTTCTATACTTGAAGAAAAATCCACTAATGATGCTTTCCAAGCCTGAGGAAAGCCGACTTGGCGGTTTTCTATACTTGAAGAAAATCCACCGATAACGCTTTCCAAGCCTGAGGAAAGCCGACTTGGCGGTTTTCTATACTTGAAGAAAAATCCACCGATAACGCTTTCCAAGCCTGAGGAAAGCCAATTGATTGAGGAAAGCCTGAGGGTACCGACTTTCTCCCGGAAAAGAAAGATGTGAAAAATGAAGTTTTGTTTTCGAACTTCCCTCGATGAGAAAATTTTGAAAAAGTTTTTTGAACTTCCTTAAAAGAAAAGACATGAAAAAGGGAAGAATTTTTGAACTTACTTGTTGAGCAAGACAAAATGAATCGCATGGATTGAATTACTTTTCTTGAAAGTAATATGCATGATGCATGTCCTTAGGCCATGAAGCTAAGGACAATTACATCATGTGACATGATGAATGAACTTAAGTCATGGAGCTAAGCATCATATATGGTGTAAAGAAACGATCTTGATCGTCACTTAGGTCTGGAAGCTAAGCACGTATACGGATGAAGTAATTATTGCATAATGAACGTTGCTTAGGTCAAGGCGCTAAGAACGATATGCTTTGTATGATTAAAAATCATTGATATATAAATGTTTCCCAGCACATTATGCAATTTGGTGATATTTCCTAAGTGAAGCAAAAAGTGCGGCCGACACTCAAAAATAACTCAAGAATTCACTAAATATCAAGCAAAAATACCACTAATGCCATTCCCCCAAGTTTATTCAACACAAACACACAATATTCCCCCCAAGCTTGAACAAAGCAATGTCCTCAAGCTTAAACTAGGGAAGAAAATGAATCTAACGAAAATATTTTTGTTGTTTTGTTACTTTTCCAAATTTTTTTTAATTTTTTTATTCATTGTCCTTGCCTTTTTTTTTAATTTTGGACGGCTTTTTCTTGAAACTTCACTTGATTTTCATAAATTTGCATCATTCTTTACAAGCTCAACTCTAACCAAATCTCAAAGTGCTTCTTGTTTATGATCAACAACTCAAAACTCAAACCTCACATGCCAATGCTTCACTAACTAAAAGGGTTAGTAAACATAGGGCCGTTAGGTTTGTAACATGGTTTAAACAAAAGCGGGAAACGTAAGCTCAAATTGGTTAGCAAGTTGGTTTATGCAAAATACAAAATCAAATTTGTAACAAAACAAAAAGAAGATAAAGAAAAAAAAAAAGAGAAAGAAGTGCCCTTTTCCTCCCCTAGAGTGCTTCGATCACGATCTTAGGAGCTATAAGTCAAAACAAGGATCAAGACATGCATAGCTAAGGATCCAAATGCGCCACACAACAAAGTGATGAAGGCTAGAACAATGTTACCTCACACGGGATTATAACTAAGCAAATACCAACTAAGGGTGCCAAATCCACTATAGAGAGAAACACCATCTTACCACATACCTGTGAACTAGGGCTTCATGGATTCCTAAAAGTTCTTAACCCGGCTACCTTAGCATGTAATATCCTAGAGTCAACCAATGACACTCTCAAATCGTGCACACATTAACCACTTAGGAAGAAAGGCATTCAAGAGTAAACAAATCCAAAAGATATAATGCCCAATTAAGAACAAACAAAACACAATTTTGGTAAACTTGCCTTGAAGTAAACAAAAATCTTTTTGGATTTTCCAAAAGCATGGAAAACATGAAAATGCATATACTCACGTGCATGGCATATATGAATCAACATCCCACCAAACATGATAGAATACCCTCCCCCAAGCTTGAATGAAACCAAGCTCTCAAATCATAAACAATGAAACCAAGGAGGGGAAAACAAGGAAAAATTAATCCAACATTACCAACACATGATCTTCAAGTCACAATAAGTAAGAGAGAGAGGGAAAAGAAGGATATTACCGGATATGGGATAAATGCAAAATCACACAAAAAACCCGAAATAACCTCATATGAGCCATAATCTCTACAAATAAGGCTTGAATTCCACATGATAGGTAAGTTGAGGCACATTTCCTTGATTCTTGATCATCACCAACGCGCAAGAGTATATCAAGTTGTGTACCTAGCAAGGAACAAAAACACATCCATGTGAGAAAATCTAATCTAAAAACAAAAGAAAATGAAAGCAATAAAACACGGGTTACTTCCCGCAAAGGCTTGTTTAATGTCCAAGCGAGATCGCTCTAGGAAATAATAATTCAACGCACGCAAGAGCTTGTAAAATGCACTACTACACATTTCATGGGGGTGTAAATAGGCAAATGACGGAATAAGAACGTGCAACAAAATCATTGCACGCAAGTGAAGAGGGAGATGCCAAAAGAAAGAAGAAGAAGGATCGAAAGGAAACTCAAGAAAGTAAGAAGTAGAAGAAGGAAAAGAATAGTGGAAAGAAAAGGAAAAAGGCAAATCCTCATCACATAATTTTTGGTTGACAAAATTCCTCTCTTCCTCAATGATGATGGAATGAGGGACATGAAAATCATCCATAGAGGACGGCTTCCCAATAGGCTGTTTGAGATAGGAAGGGAGAGAAGTAGAGTAAGAAAGGATGTGGTCGAACCTTAGAGAAAAAGGGGTATGAGAAACGGGAAAAGGGGTAGCTACTCCCTCACCACAAGGTCTCACATCGCCAATGAGGGCATGAAAATCAATCATAGCATCCTCAAATGAAGGGCACTCACGATCTACACCTCCCTCAAGCTCAAAAGCTCCAAGGGAGTCAATCTTATCCTCCTTTTCACCACAATAGACAACCTTTCCTTCAACTATCTCAAAACCCAAGGTCCCAAAATCGTGCATGAATGGAGGTAGATTCATCTCAAACTCATCTAAGTCCCAATAAGCGTTCTCGATGAAATCATCCAATAATCTATAAGTCCTCATATGACTCTCGAAAAATATGTGGGACATTACCTTAAAAGAGTCTATATACTCATATATTGAAGGGTCACAAACATACACTTGAGACTCATCAAGATGGGAAGAAGGATTAGGATTTCCAAAATCAACACTCTTTTCATTTTCAACTCCTTTACCATCACTCGAATGCTCTCTAATGGGATCCTCACTCATATGGGGAAGAGAAGAAGAAGGAAGGGCACTTTCTTGAGAGTTGGCTAGTTTGAGAATTTGGCTCTCAAGCATCTTCATTCTAGCTTCCATCTCCCTATTCTCAACTTCCCTCATCTCGTTATACTTCTCCATCATCTCCATTATCTTCATTATCTTCTCTTCCTTCAAACTTTCCATAGAATTACCCTCATAAAAGGACTCATTAGAAGCATAAGGGAAATCATTTGAAGCCATGTAAGAACAAGAAGATGAGGATGGAAGATCATTCACATTATAAACATGAGCATCATCATATTGGGGAGAGGGGGTATAATCAAGCAAATGAGATTCATCATCAACAATAGGAGATAGAGAGTTGAAATCACTTGTACTAGGATCACAAGACAAATCATGGGGATGCATGCCACTAATAAAACTATTATCACATTGATAATCAAAATTAGCAACATTACATGCCCTATTGCGTACTTCCTTAGCAAACCGTACAAAAAAGCTCCAAGCACTATGAACCGATAATGCTTGAAATTCGCCATTAAACCTACTTTCAACTTCATATCTCGTTTGTTCATTCATGCCATAGTAACAAATCTCACAAAATTCACAAGGATTACAACCATTATAGTTCAAAAACCCCACAAGTCTATGGAAGTAGACACAAAAAGGCTCATCATCATATTGAGGAAAAGAAAAATGTGCCATTTTTCAAAAACAAAACAAAGAGAACAAAAACAAATCAAAAGAAAATATATACAATGGACTAGTCTCATTAAGATAACATAACGGTAATGGAAGCCGATCCCCGGCAACGACGCCAATTTGACAAGGGGATAAACGCGTCGTCAATTGTCTATCCCTAGATCAAATACAATTTATGCAACCTAAACAAACCTAATACGAGTATAAGGCAAGCATAGGGGTCGAACCACAGAGAACGGTAAACACCACCAAATGTTATCGACAATTAAGCTAGTCCGGAATAGGAGATAAATAAACTAAAGTCCAAAGATACTAAAACAAGAAATAAAACATTAAGGCACCAAGGGAAATGGGTAAGTGAAGTTGACGCTTGACCATACAATAACAAAGTAGCATATCAATGGTAAACTAAACATGCATGAATATCGAAGTAAAGGGTCCAATCTAGCCGCCTTCCGGGGTCAATTGACTTCTCCTAACATAGCCTCTATGTTTCCACATTAGAACCATATACTAGGAGGTACTATTAAATAACAATCGATAGTAATGAATCT
Source organism: Chenopodium quinoa (assembly GCF_001683475.1). Classification (NCBI taxonomy): domain Eukaryota; kingdom Viridiplantae; phylum Streptophyta; class Magnoliopsida; order Caryophyllales; family Amaranthaceae; genus Chenopodium; species Chenopodium quinoa. The sequence continues at coordinate 307,103 of NW_018743787.1, forward strand.
CAACTAAGTCAACTTCCGTTACTTGTTAGTAAAGACTCATCTTTGATCAACTAACAATGTGCACTTGCAAGAAAGACCAAAGAATATCAAGCATGCAAAGACTTTAATCACCATTAACATAACCCCAACATTAAAAGGATGAACAATTAGCAACTACACCATCCCCACACCCTTGGCTAGATGACTACTCACAAATCATATTGAAAACAATATCAATCATAAAATAAATAAGCATTAACATGATTAATAAGCAAAGAAGAAAAATAAAAGCAAATAAGCAAAATAAAAAACAAAGGTAAAGAGAAAGAGTAAGAGATTGCTCATTAATTGAAGATGAAGGTCTACAAAGGATTGAACAAGCTCCTTCTTCAAGATCCAAGTTCATGAATGAAGAAAACCACACTTTCTCTCTCTACCAATGAAGACTAATCCTAACCTAACCTAAAACTAATTAGAGAGAAGAATAGATACTTATTGAATGTCCTCTAATTACCCCAAAAATTGGGTATTTATACTAACTTAATAAAACTAGGGAAAAAATAGAAAAAGAAAAGAAAATAAAATAAATTAAAAAGGAAAAGTAAAAATTAGAAAACCAAAATAAAAATAAAAATAAAAGAAAGGAAATAAAAAAAGAGAAAGGAAAACAAAGAAAATAAAAATAAAAGAAAAACAAAACAAATCCCCCACCCACAAAACAATCAGATACCCTTCTTCGAATAACATGGCTGCTCTATTTTTCGATTATCATACCACCATCATCAACCATTATCATTAAATCAATGCTCCAAATCAATGGCTATCAATACCAATTGCATCATCATTGTTCGATCCTCATTAAAAATCATGTGCGAGGCTCGTGAAATGGTTCGATCGAACCAATGGTTGGTTCGACCGAACTACGGGGTTGGTTCGGTCGATCCATGGGTATGTTCGACCACTCCTCTTCGAATAACAAAACCCCCAAAGTCTCTGACTCGACGTTCGGCCGAACACTCATAGGTTTGCTCAAACTTGATTAATTTGCAATTTGTTCTGATTTTTGGGTCGATTGGTTGCTTAATTAGTGGTGGTTGTTGACGGTGGTGTAGGTGCGCTGATTGTGGTGGAAGGAGGAGATGAATTGTGATTGGAGGCTGGTGGTTGATTGCGAATTGGAGCAGGGGCTGTTGCTCTGAGTTGCGGTGGTAAGGTGGTTGGTGCTGGTGTGTGATTGCTATTGTTGTGAGGTGAATTGGAGCAGGGGATAGGAATGCGTGGCTGGTTTGGGCAATTGCGGGTTGGTTTGGTTGGTTGAATGGTGGTGTATTGGTTGCGGTAGGGGAGGTGTATTGGTGTGGGTTTGGTTTGGGTTATGGTTGTTGCGGCAGCTGTGCGGTGGTGTGAGGGTGGCTGCTGTTGGTTTGTGGGAACGGTGGGCTGTTGTGGCTGGTGGTTTGCGTGGTGGAGGTTAATGTTGCTGTTGGTGTTGGTGGTGTTGCGTGGTGAAGCAGGGGAAGAGCTGCTTGTGTTGTTGGTGTGTGTGTGGTGGAGGATAAGGTGTGGGGTGTGGTGAAGGATAAGGGGCAGCATGGGTTGGCTCAAGTTTTGCGCCTCGAACCTTGGACCTCCGAACACGAATATGACCTTGAAACCCGGGACACCTACAACCAAAAACACGAGGGTATTACTAAGAGATAAAATAAAATAAAATAAAGAAAAGGTAAAATAAAGTAAAATAAAATAAGATAAATAACACTAAACTAATAAAAATTAAATAAAACTATACAAGTAAAGAAAGTGAAATAAAATAGACTCAAAACTAAATAAAATAAATAAAAGTAAATTAGAAAACTTTCAAGGAAAAAAAAAGAACGAAATATAACAAATCAAAAGCAAATAAAATACGAAAATAAACTAAAAACTACGAAAAGAACTAAAACACGACAAAATTACCAAAATAAACTAGAAACTTTATTAAAGAGAAAACAAGAGAAAGAAAGGGAAAATAAGATAAAATAAACGCGAAAATGACTCTAAAAATACTTCCTAAGAGTGACATAAATGTCCATCATCAGAGTCACATTCGCCCGTATTGGCCTCTACTCGATTCTTATATTGAAAAGTGATTCTTGCGATCTCAAAGGCATACAAATAATAATTCAATTCGCTCCAAACTATTATTTAACTAAATTGGTTTAAAATTAATGCACACATAATTCTAAAAATTTGGTGATCACTTCAATTAATAATAAGATTAAAAGGGATCCTAAACCGGTTGTCCAAATTATCTTATTAGTCGTGATTTTCAATTACATATTCCCTTTAAACATGCAATATGGTGATCATAATAGATAATAGAATCAATATTAATATAAAAACCAATCATAATTCCAACAACATAAAATTGTTAGAATAATAATAATAATAATAATAAAAGAGCACGATCCTTACTTTGAATCTGTTTGTTTGCAACTTTAAAATAATAAACGAGTTAGTAACTTCAAGGAAATAATAAAACTATAACTAAATTAAATAAAATAAAATAAGGTTGATTTTGAGGCGGTACACTTTCCCGTGACACGGTACAGTTTTGGAGTGACGCGGGAAATTTTCAGAAAACGGAATGAAAAACGTGTTAAGGGTTTACGCGGAAAGGACACGGAACGTCCCGTGTCACGGCAGACCTCTCGTGTCACGGGAAGTCCCACCGTCAGACGAGAGTGGTTCCCGTGACACGGTCAAACTGTACTGTGACATGGTCACCTCCAGTCCATTTTTCCGTCTAAATTCATTTTTAACCCTAATTTCTTTCGGCTTTTTAAGTGCCGATTGATAATTTCAGGCTTTTTTCTGACTTTTATTATTCGGGCTAAAATAAGAAAATAATAAAATAAAAATAAATAAAATGTTGGGACTAAAATAAATAATAAAATAATAAAATAAAAAGGTTTAGGCTTAAAATTAATTGGGCTAAAATTAAAACTATGCTTTTACCAAACATCAAGACTAATCCATAAACCTTTTAAAAATATGAATTTAATAAAATACGATTTTTTAAGAACTCTCGGGATTAAATACTAAACCCGACCAATAGAGGCGGTGAAAGGTTATTTATCATCGGGTTTGGTTTTGGTAAGACATTTTTAGGTGTCTACACTTAGTGATTTTAGACTCAAGTACTGTGTAAGGAAGAACTTACTTAATGCATTCACTCAATACTCGGATTGAAAAGGAAGAGTGTATGAAACAATTTTGAAAACTGATGGGAAATACTCCACTCATTCCTATTACAACGGAAAGCAATGCATGTATGGTCCTAGTATACGATCATAAACAATATAGTGCATTACTCGAATACAAAGTGTGTGCAACGACTCAACATGTGTGATTAGATGAGTTTATTAAGACTCGTGGTATGATCGCATGGCTAGTCATGAGGACGTTGTGAAAAACAAAATACCCAATGACCAAATAGCATGGAAGACTTAAAGACAAACTAACTTGATTAATTTTGTCCAATTTTAATGTTTATGCTATTTACTAGGTGAAAACGGTCCATTGACAATCGTTAGTCATAAGATCAAGCACAATCAATGACAAAGAACACATGTTAAGGTTAGCACAAAAAATCAATCACAAGAAACTAGGAACATGACTAGAATTCTAGAAGAGTTAAGACTCATGGGTATAAAAAAATAAAAAATAAAAATCTATAATCCTATGTTATACAAGTTGACACGGATTAAAGGACCGGGTAAGACTAGCTTCACACGATTTTTTTATTAAAAAAAAAAGCAACGCTAAAAAGACATCTAAACTGGACAGGCTGTAGTATATCGATTATAACATTTTATCTGTGACTCTGATTTGGACGAAACTAACTCTAAATCAAAGATAAAACTCGGGGCTACAGATCCATAGGTGGCACGACACGTAACTCTTTCTAGAAATCCTGCTATGAGCAAAACAAGTTGACTCTTGTGCAGTATACGGGAATTAAAATCCGGGTGACTCAAAAATTAAAAAAAAATTTATGGCTCGACTCTAATAATAAAAAAAGGGGTTTGATAAGAGAGAAAAAATAATTAAAAAAAGGTCAATAAAAAAAATGCACACATAAGCATATAGTCACACATGATGCAATGAAGTTCGCAAACTAAAGTCAAGTTCTATGTTCGACTATGGTCAAGCTTTTGGGTGTCAAAGGGTACCATGGTTAAGAGTTTGGACGCGTTAGCAAGGCAGCCTCCCTTGGTGTATGCCAACAGGCGGCTCCGCGAGTTCGTGATGAAATCGAACTCGACTCCATGGTTTGGGTGGATTTAAAAACTCGGATGAACCATTATTGCCATGAGCGTTTTTGGGTTGATAGAGCTTAAATCCCCCGGGCTAGCCACATACGTAGAACACGTACTATTGTGGCAAAATAGGTAACCTAAATAGCATATACATATGTGACAATGCCAATTAAATCGCAGGAATACAATTCAAGAATCTTTCAAGTCTCATCCACTCATCTTAATCAAATACCAATCACTCAAATCGATAAATAATCAAGAATACTCCCCAGTGGAGTCGCCAAATTGTAGGCGTCGCTCGAAGTGCCCCTACGTTAAAGCATGTGTGAATATGCTTGGCACTCATAGTAAGTGGGAATTGACATATACGATTAAGGACAAGGAAAGTAGGGAGCTGCCAACAAGTTTTTAAGGAACTTGTAAACCGTTCACGGATCATAAAAGACATCCACGATAAAGGGACAACGATAGGCAACAACGATTGACCCGTGAAGGTTACACCCCATTCATAATCCATGAGATTACTAACTCCATATGGTTCGGAACCACGAAAGGAGGATCGGGGATGATGGTACGAAGGGAGTCATGGAGTCACATTCGCCCGTATTGGCCTCTACTCGATTCTTATAGTGAAAAATGATTCATGCGATCTCAAAGGCATACAAACAAAGATTCAATTTGTTCCAAACTATTATTAAGATAAATTGGTTGAATATTAATGCACCACATAATTCTAAAATATCGTGACAACTTGATTAAACAATAAGATTAAAAAGGAACCTAAACCGGTTGTCCAAATTATCTTATTAGGCGTGGTTTTCAATTACATATTCCCTTTAAACATGCAATATAGTGATCATAAATAAATATAATAACATCAATATTGGAAGCAATTTAACCATAATATCATTATTCATATCAAATATAAAATAACCTAATCATGATGCTAGCAATATTAAAATAAAATAAGAGTAATTAAATTAATTAATTACTCACATTCCGCGCGTTCCTTTAAATTGCTACATCATGAATAAACTATTAGTAACTTCAATAAAAATATAAATCAAATTGAAAATTAAATTAAATAAATTTAGTTTTAATTTGGTCCAAACCCTCGGTTAATTATAACTTTCACGCCATGGTTAAAGTAAAGAACTTCGGTTTAAGTATGGACTCCTTGGAGTGCTTAGGAGAAGTATTATGGAAGAATAGGGAGGCTAGTGTTTAGGCTAAAGAGGGAGAAGAGAATTAATTTGTGGTCAAGCTTGTTGATCATTGAAAAAGGGGTGATATGACCTCTATTTATAGAGAAAAAAAAGAGGTCGAAAAAACAAGATAAGATCCGAATTAAATCGGAATAAAACTCGATAGACAACAATTTTTGCGGTTTTTGTTTTTATCATATCTTTTGATCCAGATATCGGAATAAGATGAATAAGATATCGTTGGAAAGCTCTTGAAGTCTAATTTCTAACCCAATTAAAAACAGATTAAAATATTTTTTAGAATAAAAGATATGGACGAAATAGTGATACGGTGTCAGTTTTGGATAGAGTTGTTTATTTAATTCATATCTTTTTTGTTATAGCTCAAAATTGACATTATAATATATAATTGGAAAGTTAATTTCAAGGACTATGAAATGGGTTGGTTTATGAAATGGAAATATGGATTTAAGCACTCCAAGATTAAATACTCAACCCGACCAATAATGGCAGTGAAAGGTTGTTCATCATCGGGTTTGGTTTTGGGGAGACATTTTTAGGTGTTTACACCCATAAACCACCGGCTCTTTCAATTTTCATTTTTATGCCGTCTGAGATGAGTTTGTTGATGGCTTCAACCTGGCCATTTGCTCGGGGTCGGTCGACTGATGCAAAACAATGTGAGATACCCTGATCTCCCAACCAAGTATTGAGCTGGGGGGGTCTCAAACTGAGGGCCATTATCAAACACCATATACATAGGTACCCCAAACCGGGTGATGATGTTCTTCCAGATGAAAGAGATGAAATCCTTTGTCTTGATGTTCTTAACCGGCTCAGCTTCTACCCACTTAGTAAAATAATCCACAAATAACGAGGCGGAGTATGAAGCCCTGCTAGCCGAAATCCGCATGTGTAAGGCAGCAAGGGCAGGAATTATATATGAAACCGCAGTGCATATTCAAATTTTTCCCCCTCAGGGGATTTATATATAATTCCTGCACCACAGCCGTTCTTCGTTCAACTTCCGTCTACATACACTTTTAAAACCTGGTCAATGTTATCCGGTTGCACCGATCGTGTCATTTCAACAATGAAGTCGGCAAACGCCTGACCTTTCACTGCCTTTCTAGGTTCAAAAGTGATTTCAAGACTTTGCATTTCAATAGCCCATTTCAACATTCTGCCGGATGACTCCAAAGTAGACATTGGCCGCTTGAGGGGCTGTTCGGTGTAGATTGCCACTAGATGAGCCAGAAAATACGGTTTCAATTTCTTGAAAGCCACATACAGGGCAAGGCCAAATTTTTCTACCATGGGGTACCGGAGCTCAGCATTTTTTAGAACGTGGCTAATCAAATAGACCGGAAGCTGAACACCGTCTCTCTCAGCAAGGAGAACGACACTGAGGGCATGATCTGAGACGGCTAGGTACATGTATAACACCTCTCTAGGCAGTGGACTAACAAGCCTTGGCAAAGAGTGCAAGTGTTCTTTCAGCTATTGAAAGGCCTCTTCAGCATCATCCCCCCATTTAAATCTGGTCTTCTTCTTGATTGCTTGGAAGAAGTAAAGGCATTTGTTAACTAAACGGCTGAGGAATCTCCCCAAGGCCGCCAGGAAACCGGTTAGTCTCTGTGCTTCCTTGATAGTGCGGGGTGACTTCATGTCAATTACTGCCTGTATCTTCTCGGGGTTAGCCTCTATCCCCCTTAGATCAATCAGGAATCCGAGAAATTTCCCAGACTCAACACCAAAAACGCATTTCTTAGGATTTAACATAACCTTATGCCGCCTGAGTGTGGTGAAGGTTTCTTGGAGATCAGCAAGGTGATCCGTCTGTTGCTTGGATTTGACTATCATGTCATCAATGTACGCCTCTACATTCCTCCCAATTTGATTAATAAAGACCGTATTAATCATTCGTTGGAACGTAGCCGGCGCATTTTTCAAGCCAAACGACATCACAATGTAACAAAATAACCCCTGATCAGTGACGAAGGCCGTCTTTTCTTGATATTTCTTCCATAGGGGTATGTGATGGAAGCCGGAATAGGCATCCATAAAACTCATCAAGGCATGCCCGGCTGTCGAATCGACCAGACTGTCGATCTTAGAAAGCGGTTAACTGTTCTTGGGACATGCCTTGTTGAGATCTGTGTAGTCAACATACATATGCTAGGTACCATTCGACTTCTTTACAAGCACAACATTCGCCACCCAGTCGGGGAAATTACATGGCCGAATGAACCCAGCATCCATCAGCTTTTTAACTTCAGCAGCTGCTGCCTGACTTCTTTCCTCGCCGTGATTTCTTTTCTTTTGCCGGATGGGCTTCTTTTTAGGATCCACGGCGAGTATGTGGACAGCAAGATCCGGGCTAACGCCTGGCATCTCTTCCACTTCAAAGGCAAAAATGTCTTTGAATTCTTTAAGCAGAAGGTGCAAATCTGCACCCAACTTAGCAAAAGCAACCGTCCCAACCTTCACGTTACGCTCCAGACGGCTGTCGTCCAGAGGTATATCAATATGTTCACCAGCCGGTTGGGGACGGAGCTCATATGACCGTTCACTGGTTAGTGATTGCTATTTTTTCTCGTTCTTCACCTCCACCAGTAGAGGTGCCTTACTTTTCTTACCGGCTACTGGTGGGGCTGGTACTTGGTCCACATCCTTGACATTGTCAGAGTCTATTGGTACCTGGCCTTCTAGGGCCACATTATCTTTGACGGCTGAGAGATAGCACTCCCGGGCCGTCTTCTGATCCCCATTCAAGGAACCAACATAACCGTCATACCTCTCATACTTGATGAGCATGAGGGAAGGGATGATTACAGCCTTGGTTTCATTGAGGGTTGGCCGGCTCAAAATAATGTTGTAGGCGGTCAGCTCCTCAACGACCAAGAACTTGACGACTAGGTGTCGCCCTTTTCCTTTCTCACCCAGCCGGATTGGTAAATCAACCCTTCCGACTGGGTAAACCATTCCACCCCCAAAGCCAACTAAGGGGTGGGTAACCGAATGCAAGCGGCTGTCATTGTATTTTAGCTTTTGCTGGCACCGGAGGCTGAGGATCCGTCCAACCAGCTGGTTGACAACCTTACATTCAATGACGACCGGGTAATCATGCGGACGGTGAACACTACCCCTGTCCTTCTTATTGATCAGAACGTCTAGGAAGGATGAGCTTGTAGACGCCTGCCCATCATCATCTTTGTCCATCTTTCGAAGATGGCTCTTGGTGCCTCGGATGGTAGGGCCACCACATGAGAACCCGCCTGCTATTGTGTAGACCGGCTCCTTGTCAGTATCCGAGCTACTAGCAGGCTGGGGGGTAGTCTTAGAGAACTGACCCTTGTTCTTCTTCTTTGCCACGGCTGGGGACATAGAAATGTAGGACTTCAGCATCCCCTTGTCAGCCAGATGGTCCAATGCCCGTTGAAGGATGAAGCAGTCGTTGGTGTCATGGCCAACTTCCTCATGGTATTGGAAAAATTTATTTTTGTTCCTTGATTGAATGGAACTTTTCATTTGATTCGGCTTCTCTAGGGACAGTCGGTCCGTAATTTCCATGAGGATGGAGTTGCAGCCCTTGTTAAACTCATACTTAGGGACGTACGGTTTAAATTCTTTCTTCTTCTTCTAGGACGGCTGGTCAGAATCACTAACCGCCCAGATTTTTTTTTCTCTTCTTGCTCTCTTCTTTCTTTTTGGCCGGCTGAGCAGGCCGGCTGTCTTTTTGTTTGTCAGAATTTTTGGAGTCTAACTGATTACCAGGCATGCAGAGGTCGATTGCTTGAATATAGCTTTCCGCCTCCCTCATGGCCGCCTGTAAAGTGAAAGCCCCTTTTCTGACTAGGTCGAACTTAAAAGTCGACCCGTCTCTCAGACCTTTGAAAAATTCTGTAAAAGCTACCTCATCAGACAGTCCTTGAATCTGAATTCTAATCAGATTGAACCGCCTGACATAGGAGAGTAGCCCTTCTCTCTCCCCCTGCTTAATGGTGCTCAAGTCCAAGTTTGTTTTCTTAGCAGGGATGTTCATTGAGAAGTTGGAAGCAAAAAGGAAGGCAAGCTTCCTAAAACTATCAATGGACCCGGCTGGCAAATTGCCAAACCATTGTTGGGCAATGCCCTTCAATGTAGCCGGTAAGCAACGACACCAAGTGGCATCATCCAACCCTTGCAAGTACATGAGGTTGATGTAAGCCATGAGGTGATCTTCCGGATTGGTGGTACCATCATAGGTACCAACCAATACATTCTTAACCTTGGCCGGCTGGGCCGCCTCGGTTATCTCCCGGATAAACGCAGAAGGTTGTTCACCCAGGCGGAGCAGACGAAGCTGCCAGTCCAGTGGCTGGACATTGTGGTATGCCGCTTGACCTCCAAAGACCTGAGAAGGTACATATGGTGAAGCCCCAATCATCTGAGGGCTAGAGTGGACGGTATTACCGCCTGTCTGACTCTCATGCAAGGAAGGTGCATTCCCCGCAGAAGTATTGTTAAATCTGTCTGGAAAATTCGACATAGAAGCCGATTCAGACAACTGTTGATTTCTCTTCCGGTTGATAATCTCCCGGGCATCAAGAGTTGATTTTTTACTTCCCACCGGCTGCTGAGTCGGGTGTTGTTGGTATTCCTCTTAGGAAGAAGAATTTTTTACCAATCAATGGTCCCGACTGCCTTCTCCTTTGGATGAGGAGAGGGTTGTCGTCTGACTGACTTCCCCTTTTCCAGAGGAGTCTTCTTGGCTGACTGACCTTTACTTGGGCCAGCCCGGCTCTAGGTTATTAGCTCTTTAATTTCAACCTTGAAACTAGTCATGAATCTCATGAGTTCGTCTCGGGTGACATGTGCTGATCCAACTGCCGTATGGGTTTCCTCTTCCGGCTGCCCAGGGGGTCGATTTGTACCCGCCTGGGAGGCACCCCACTCCAGAGTGTCTTTGGGCCGGATGCGCTTGGTTATGAGAGAGCCATCATCGGCTGTAAAGGTTTCGACTTGAGGATCTTCATCCTCCTGGTCTATAAATACTTCTGGGTCATCGCCCAGACGGTTAGGGGGTGGTACAGACTCTTGAACCATCTTCGAGGTACTCTCCCCACATATGGCGCCAAATTTTTTGGGTTTTTTTTGTCCCTCGGGAGAGTTACGTCACGAAGTCTGATCTAGCTGAGTTGTACCTGCAAAACTACGAAGACTCCGGGTGGTAGGAGCTCCGCCTCCAACGATCAAGTTAGTAACTTGAAAAGGAATAAAGAGTACGGAAATTTAGGTGGGGATCTCCTTGGATTCCAAGCTCAAGTGTTTCTCTAATCTGAGAGAATGTAGGTGTAATAAATGATTAAATGTGTTCCCAAAATGGGGAAATATCTCCCTATTTATAGGGTCATTGGAGAACGTGCCCCTATCTAGGTAACTTGACCTAAATTTCAGTGGGTTGCGCCGTAAAACGGCGCTTCTTGGGATTTGGGCCCTTGAAGGCCGCCATTTCAAAGATGCATCTAAGGACACCAAGTGTCAAGAGGATATTAAGCCACATGGGCCATCCTGAACTCGACACGTGGCCTCTTCTCATTGGTCCACGTGTCTAGGGTATTTTTACCCTAAACACAACTTACCGTGGAAACGACCCCGACCAAAAGAACCACTCGCAATTAATAAAACCATAAAGCATAACAAATAAACATAAAAGGATAAAATCGGAATTTACCTTGGACGCGTGCTTCGCTCGACCTAATGGGCTTTTACTTGAAAGCTTTAGCTCCGAAAATACCGAGCCTCCAACGATATCCATCCACAAAGGACGAACACCGACTTTTTAGGTCCGCTACCTTGGAGTTAGCAAGGTCCGACCAAAACCCAAGTGTTAATGGAGTTTAATAGTTTTTGCCAAAATGCAATGCTCTTTTTAACTCCCACTCAAGCAAAGAATTCACAAGCCATGTTTTGGCTATTTATAAGGAAGGATAGCTTGTGAATTCCACTCATCTTTCAATGTGGGACTTTTTCCACATGGAAAGATTGATGAATTCAACCCTTAGTTAAATAAACCAAGGAATAAGTAACAAGTGTCACGTGGTTAGGTGAGGACCACTTTCCTACTTGGTCCCTAAGGCATTTCACATGCAATGTGAACTAAACATGTGTCACCCAACCTTGAGCCCTAAGTTGGGTTCGGTTGGGCTATTTTATTTTGGCCCGTGTCCATGACCCGTCACCCGGGTTCACGGCCTCTAGCCACACGTGCCGCCACCATGGCGCATTGTTTACGTGGCACACTGCCTACGTGGCACGCTGACTACGTGGCACGCTGCCACTTGGCGGCTGCCACTAGGTGACTGCCACATGGAGCTATGCCATGTGTGCTTCCCCGTGGCATACACCTATTCGGTGCGCTTTCCTATCCTTTCGCGTGGCTAGGATTTTACTTGTTACATGAATCATTTTTCTGTCTCGCCAAATCCTAAATTTTGGCTCGACATTCGAGATTCTCCGACGCTCGGTTTCGATGCTCCAAGCTCGAACCGACGTCTAAATATTTAACACTCGGGCGACGAATTAATTTCCTTCGAATTAATTTGTCGAGTCGGTTCGTAGATTTGCTAGGGTGTGACCCGAAGGGTTCAGTCAAGATTAAGCTGTAATATTAATTATACATTAATATTACTGATCGGAAGCGGCCTCCACCCAGGCATTCCGATCACTTGACCTTATTAAATATATTAGCTTTCTAATAATTCTGAACCCGCTATCAGAATAATACACTTGTTCGAAGGACACCATTCCTTTCAATCTCCCACTTGTCCATCCGGACAAGTGAGCATTTAGTGTATAGCCCCTTTCCTATGTCTCTTCATGTCTCTTCATGAACTATAAGGTAAGATTATTTCGTCATCCTTATTACGTCCAGATGATTTCTAAAATCCATCCGAGCACGGCCATGCATTTTTATAGTCTCGCTCTACGAGAGGCCTTGTATACAACAAATACATCTTCCCTATTTTAGTAGGGGGACATTCCCAGTCTTGTAATGTAGCTCCTCTTACTGAGAGGACTTAGTCGCTCGAGTGTTGCCATTATAATCCCCTATTACGACAGACGTTTGACAACATAAAAACGGACTAGTACTCAAACAAGAGAACTCACAATACTCATGGTCAAGGAAATAGGTTCCGATAGCCATAATGAGAAGTATACTTTATGACGATTTTTAATCTCTTAAAGTATTCTCATAGGTCGATCCAGTATGGTTCTAAACCAATACATGTGCAAATGATTTACAACAATCATGTCCTCGTAGCACAAGAAACAGTGCTACAAATCAGACTACACACTAATCTCAATTGGTCTTTAATCGTCCATCGTTTAAATGACCTCGATTAAGGATAATTTTCGATTATAATTTTCATTGTTCACTTAATAGGTGTTTCCTTACCAAGACTGGTCTTGATACCCTATTTTGAATATTCCAAGAATCGAATGGACTCATTATTTAATTCTAAACCACAATTAAATAGCAAATGGAGTGATAAAATTGCATGAAATTTAAAACTACTTTAAAACCTGAATGGTTCATCTTATGATAAATGGTTTTTTCGAATGTTTTAAGAGTATCATTCTTTATAAAAGCATCTATAGAAATCACACCCATATCTAATATGCTTTATTTCTTTCATGCAATTGTGAATGTTGTCGTTCACTTATTGCATAGGTTTAGTTATAACTACTTTGCTAATCTTAGCATCTTCATTACCGATCACTTTCATAATAAGATGATAAAACTTGAGAGTGTCATGGATTATATGTGATTTAGGATTTATTGTCCAAGTGATGGCTCCCACTCATTTTCATGATTGAGACTTTCAACTTACAACCTACAATCATTAACGTTCAACAACGAACTTTCCATAGAACATCTTCTTTATTATCGCCATTAACGCAACAATATTCTCCACATATATTTTAGTAGACTTCCTAATGATGCTTTTCTTGGGTTTCATTCCAAACGGCTCACAATGATTTGGGATACCCTAATCATTTGTGATCATGGAAATTTTCCTTAAATTCCTGCACATTACACATGGATCCACGTCCATGTTACCATTCTCAAGCCACGACTTATTGTTAGCTCGTGCTTATAAAAAACTTCCTTGTTAAGGATCTAATCCTTGTTAAGGCTTGTGCTTGCAACATCAATTCTCAAATTGTATTTGTTTCCACAAGTCAAGAGCTGATCCTGTTACTTATCCAAGTACTTTAGATGTTCTTGGCAATAATCTAACGATCCAATACATAGATTCAGGTTGATTGGTGCTTCATACATACTTCACATGCTCTAAGCAAGTAACTCCTGCAACGATTCCATATCATAGCGTACATGATGGATTAAATTGTAGAGTAATTCTCAATCTTATTCCATCAATTTGTCATTTTTGCTCATTCAGTTTCACCGAGTCTTTGCTAAACAGTTTGCTGTGTGATATGGTTGAAAGTCTCTATTAGAGTCTTTCATGTTTGACTTAGTATTTATCCTAGATTATACTTAGTTCAAACATTTACTTAGTTTTATACATACGGGTCGAAAGTTTTTCAAAGTCCTTCAATTCATGTTTAACACGGTAAACTCATTTGCACGTTCAAACATTTTATTAAGTCCATACAATAGAACTTAATACCCAATACGTACTGAGTATCGTCTTTTGCTTGGTCCATGGTCAAAAATACTATCAAATCTAAGCATTTAGCATTTGATAGTTATTTCACAATAGAGTTCGTAAACTTCTCATTGGACCTTTACTCCTGCTCCCACTAAACTTCTTATTCATGAGAATTTCTATGTTTCTCTATATATCAATCCTCTTATTAACTTTATGAGAGAACACGTTCCAATTCCTATATGCAATGCTTCCTTAAATCCGATAACGGATTCCTTTAGCTTGATTTCAATTCTAGCATTATTTAGATTTTCAAAACCCTTAGACTATTCCATAGTCACTTCCAAAATCCTATTTTGGGAAGGCGGTTTTGGTATCTATTTTTCCATATTTAATATGAGCAATTTTGCTAAAACAATCACGAAAAGACTTTAGCATTCCGATTGGTGAATAGGTTTTTTTTATTAAAATCAACTCCGCGAATTTAATTGTATCCTTTTCAACCAATCTAGCTATGTATGCATATACATTTACACATTTGTTAGTTTTCTCCTTGAAAACTTATTTGCAATTGATGAGTCTTTCACCCTTTATGCAAATTAATCAAGTTTCAAACATGATTATCAAACATGGGGTCTGTTTCGGATTTTCATGGCCTCTAACCATAATTCGGAATTTGGATTTGTCGTAGCTATCATACAAGACATTATTCCTTTACTATCTAATAGTAAATAGTATGCTTGTAAGTCTTAGGTTTATTTCTAACTTAATAGAAATTTATAGGATTCAATCCAAGCCTTTGGTGAATTCTATACCTATACGGGGCAATTGCATCAACCATTGAGTTTCAAGGTGCTTTCAAAGCCCTTTTATTATGTTGATCTTACTCCATCATTTCTGATGTTTTGTGAGTAATGAATTCTCTTTTAAGGTACTTGGAAAGTCCTTTTGAGTATTCTAGATCAAGAATTCTCACGAAGCCCTTTTAAGGTCTTCCGAGATTCTCAGTTCTTTTGCTAAGATGGTCATCGAGTTCATATTCCTCCCACTTGTCGTTTTGGAAACGTGTTACTTTCCAGAAAGACACCACTTAGAGAAACAACCACTATTTTCTCAATTAGGTTGTGGAGGTAATGCACGTGGTCTCACTTGAATGCTTACATAGAGACATGTATATTGTCGTTAGGTAAAAGTTCGTTGAGATGAAACAAACAGTTAGCTCCCACTTGAGTTGTCTAAGCCTTTAATGAGCCATTAAGCTCCCACTCAACCACCTAGCTCTTGCTAAGCTGGTGAGCTCCCACTGAGTCACTTAGCTCCCACTGAGCTAATGAACTCCTACTGTGGCTAAAAGTTTTAGACATATACTTGAAAAGACATTTAGAAGATAATTCTATCCATAACTGAATATAGCGTCTTTTCTTAGCTTCGACATTTTGTTTAGTGTAACATTAGTCCTTAGTGCAAATCTTAAGAACTTTATAGGAAGGGATGTGATCCATCATTGTTCGAGTCATTTTTAAATTGCATCAAGGTCTCCGTGAAGACACACTATGTTCTTTGTGGAGTTATTTATGAAAATTTTATTTTCATAACTTTATGATGGTCACGCTTGGATTAAGAAAACATCGCTCGATCTAATCTAGACGTTTTGATATCTTGCCAAGTCGATTCTATACTTCACTGAACTCTTGAACTATTGAAGGTCAAGTTTGTTCACATTTGATGAATATAGCCATATTCTTTCAAAATTTTTGTGAGACGTTGAAGTAAATGAATCCTTTTTTGCTTTTGGAGTCAATTATCTATACCAAGAACAATAGCTCTTTACTTTGTTGGTTTCAACAAGTAAGACTTGCTTGTCTTAGAACAATTCCGAATCGATCAACTATCAAGAGCCTATCTAATAGAGCCTTGAGTACATTCTTGTTGATGTGACATTGATAAAGATTTTCGGAACGCAAATCATGCCCATGAATTTGAGATTTTGCTAGTTAATCATGTTAAGAAAATGTTTGTTTATAATTTATCATTCTTGACTCATGGTTTAGACAACTATGCCATTTAAATAAACTTGCAACTATTGCTCGTTTCTTTGAATGAGTCTTTCTGTGTGTAAACAGATTAATTGCTGATTATGGAACACAATAACCATTTATTTGTTCCAGCCTTAGCTTAAGGGTCTTTAAACATAGCGTACGACCTTACAACTGATGTAGCACCACTTGCTTCATTATTAGCTTGTAAGTCCATACTTAGATTATCTTCAATAGTTTGAGGTCACTTTCAAAGTGGAACACTTAAGCAGTATCCGATACTTGTGAAGATAAAAAATTGCTAAGTTAACTACAACAACATGAACTCATGGGTTGAAATGGAATCTTATTCCTTTTCTTCGTTCCTCGTTTCCTATACTTCTTATCTTAGTTTATCTCATAATCTTTTAAGAACCATTTATTTAAGAGTCTTTTACTTTTTTACTTTGTTAGGCATAATTAAGCATCTAATGCGCCGTAAAACAAAGCTCCATCTTATCCTTTAATTCACGCACGAATTACTACATCAATGAGTCCTACTCATCTATGTTTAAGCGAAAAGATATGTTGGTTATCAATATTGACAATTTTGAGTTTGTAACTCAATACTTCATGTTTTATCAAAACTACCTAGTATTTTGAATACATGATGTCCAACCGTCCTTTCGGACTTTGTTATAAAAGTCATTTATGAGAATTGTATTTTAGAAATGCTTTACTTTTCTTTGAAAACCATTCTCAAAGATTTCCTTTACCAATCATGGAAAGCAATACAGTTTGATTTGGAATTCTACAAATATAAGCGCAAAGTATAACCATTTATCAAGTAAATAACATAATAAGTTTGAAAATTAAAATGTATTCATGCAAATCTTCAATCTTATTAAACGTCTTATCCACGCATTAAAATTGTCCCCATTTAGCGAGAATAAATTGATTCAAAGATCCGAAGAAACAAAGAGTGGTTAATCATGCTTTGCCTTATCTTAAAACTCAATCTCCTAAGGTAAGCAACGCTTTGCTAATGGCTCCAAGCCACTCTTGGTTGAATAAATCGTTGCATCTAATGCTCTCTCAACAATTTATTCAGTTTGCCACGACATGTTAGGACTCCATCACTCATATCGTTGAGTACAACCAAAACCAACTCGCATACCCGGTATGCCTTACTTCCTAGGAGAGGTAGTGATGCCTCGCTTTGGCGTAGCCCACCACTACCCTTGTTCGGCCGGTTAATGTTGTTTCAGAATGGAAAGTTTTTACTCAATATTTAGGGACCTAGGGTTTCTATGTTGGTTGATTTAAGTGAACTTAATTAATCATCACAACATTCGAAATCCTAAACATGCATCTAACATATAATTCATATATATATATATATATATATATATATATATATATATATATATATATATATATATATATATATATATATATTGAAAAACATAAATATAGATGCATTTGGAAACTAGCATGACCCCTTGAGATCTTCAAATCTTCAAAAGGTCTTCATTTGCAACTTCATGGCTACGTCTTCCAAGAACCTCAATTTTCAAGACTTTACCATAATTAAATGCAACTACTAGTATCTACGATTAGGACTAATCTAAATATTAAGGTACAAAAATACTCAACGGCACGCAGACCGTATTTAGATTTACAAAAATACATCACGGATCGCAGTCCGTATTTTCTATCCTAATCGGGCCCCACTAGTTGCCATTTCATAAAACCTGTGAGAGAATATACATTCCATTCATCCATTCACTATTTGTGAATGTCCCATGCATTTTACAACGATAAACAAGTAACAATGCATAAACACGCGTGAACTAGTAACTAATCTGGGTGTTTAATCCATTTAACACGCCTAACTAAAACTAGTCAAAGTTGTTTTAACCGGTTATGTAAATAAGCGCAATTAATATTTGAAGCTCCCACTAAATTCCGCATCCAACTTAATTAATCCAATTAATTAAGTCGGTAAATCCCATAATTTGTCAAAATAAATTTTGCCAATGCCGCTCTAAACCGAGGCCTAGCCTTCAAAATTTATTAAAATGATAAAATAATTAAAAAAAAATTAAAATAAACAAAACGGCCAAAAAGCAAAATTAAAACGAGGGAAAAGTGCATCGACTACCCAAGGCTAGCACCCTTGAGCACTCACACGTACGCAAGTGCTGAGCACTTGCCTAGCAGCCTCGGCCTTGCGTGCTGTGATGCTGCTGGGCGCTGCTTAGCAGCGCGCACACAATGCGCGTCTAGCTGCAGTTGCCTAGCACTGTTGCCACGCCTTGCATCCAACTCGCACGCCCCTCATGCACCAAGTCAGCACGCAGCTCTTCGCACACACCTAGCACCACACGCACCAAGTGCATTAGCCTCGTCCCTCGGCAGCCACATGCGGGCTGTGCGAGTAGCCCAGCTTGTCGAGGGATGTACATGGCTATTGTGCCTTGGTTTGCGTGCTTGTGCCTCTAGATTAATTTCCGATTTTGTGTGACATCTCTAATCAATTCAAAATTAATTTTAGAATTAATTTCATTGAGCAAAAATGAAAATTTAAACAAGTCTATCTTATAATAAAAATTTCAAAGTGCATCTAACCAAAATATTTCCCAAGAACCATTCTTTAATTGAATTTGTTTAACTTGGTGCAACAAAAATAATAAGAGGGAAATTACTCACAATTAATTTAATTAATTTAAACTAACCTTGAGTTTTTGACAAAATAAGAGGGAGTTGGAAAAATGAACATAAGTTCAATAAATATTCCAACTTTATACTTGTGAATCCTTGAAAAATTATATCTTCCAATATGAAGATAAACAATTTTTCTATCACAAAGATTCAAACTTTATGATTCCAATCAACTAAAAAATGATTAAATCAACAAAGTTTAACAAAAATTCATGGAATTTTGTAATATTAAGCTTCAATCACTTAACATAATTAAAGATTGAATCTTTAATACTTGGAAGACTCAAAGGACAACAATTTCACACTTAATGCAATTAGTTTGCAATTATGTGAAAAAATAAAACCAAGCATTCAAGCACAAATTACTACAAAGTAATCATGCCTAAAGAGGTTTAAAATTTTATATAAAATATGTATTGAACCAATTACATAACCACCATAAATATGCAATTAATTTTCAAGGTTAGAAAGAATTAAAATTTTTCGTCAAAATGAAAAATCCCTCAAAAAGTGCATTTCTGGTAGTTTTTTGGCTAAAAACCGAGCCCTAAAAGGGTAAAACCATTTCCATAACACATTTTCCACCCAACATTTACTATTTTGGGTCAAAATCTGGGTTCGGGGCTGAAGGTAGCTTAAATACGAGGTTAAAATAGATAATACGAGCTACTAATCTAATTAGCAACTTAAACCAGAAAAATTAAGCCATAAAAAACACCTTGTAAAAATATTATGATTTTAAAAATAAAAGAGCGTGGCTCCGATACCGCTGTTGGGATTTGGTAACTCAACTTACCGCGGAAACGACCCCGACCCAAAGAACCACTCGCAATTAATAAAACCATAAAGCATAACAAATAAACATAAAAGGATAAAATCGGAATTTACCTTTGACGCGTGCTTCGCCCGACCTAATGGGCTCTTACTTGAAAGCTTTAGCTCCGAAAATACCGAGCCTCCAACGGTATCCAACCACAAAGGACGAACACCGACATTTTAGGTCCGCTACCTTGGAGTTAGCAAGGTCCGACCAAAACTCAAGTGTTAATGGAGTTTAAGAGTTTTTGCCAAAATGCAATGCTCTTTTTAACTCCCACTCAAGCAAAGAATTTTCAAGCCATGCTTTGGCTATTTATAAGGAAGGATAGCTTGTAAATTCCACTTATTTTTCAATGTGGGACATTTTCACAAAAAGATCCCACATGGAAAGATTGATGAATTCAACCCTTAGTTAAATAAACCAAGGAATAAGTAACAAATGTCACATGGTTAGGTGAGGAACATTTTCCTACTTGGTCCCCAAGGCATTTTACATACAATGTGAACTAACCATGTGTCACCCAACCTTGAGCCCCAAGTTGGGTACGGTTGGGCTATTTTATTTTGGCCCGTGTCCATGACCCGTCACCCGTGTCCACGGCCTCTTGCCACGCGTGCCGCCACCATGGCGCGTTTCCACATGGCACGTTGCCTACGTGGCACGCTGCCACTAGGTGGCTGCCACGTGTGCTGCCATATGGCGCTTTGCCATGTGTGCAGCCACGTGGGACGCACCTATTGGGCGCTCTTTCCTAGCCTTTCGCGTGGCTAGAATTTTACTTGTTACTTGAAGCATTTTCTCGCCTTTCCAAATCCTATATTTTGGCTCGACATTCAAGATTCTCCGGCGCTTGGTTTCGACGCTCCAAGCTCGAACATCCGACGTGTAAATATTTAACACTCGGGCGATGAATTAGTTTCTTCCGAATTAATTCGTCGAGTCGGTTCATATATTTGCTAGGGTGTGACCCGAAGGGTTCATTAAATATTAAGTTGTAATATTAATTATAAATTAATATTACTGATCGGAAGCGGCCTCCACCCAGGCATTCCGATCACTTGACCTTACTGAATATATTAGCTTCCTAATAATTCTGAACCCGCTATCAGAATAATACACTTAATCGAAGGACACCATTCCTTTCAGACTGTGCAACGCAAGGGACTAGTTTATGGCCTTATTTGGCAAAAGGCTGTTGGTGGTTGGCTGGTTCAGTTGACTTGTTTGACTAGCTGGAATGTTTGGCTGTTTATAATGGCTTTTGAAATTGGCTGTTTAAGCTGGATTTTTATAAAAGTGTTTGGTAAATTAATTATTGGTTGTTTATTAGATAATTTGTGGGCCAATAAGCCAAAAGCCAACAAAAAAGCTACTCAAAGCAGCTTTTTTATTCTAGCTTAAAAGCCAGCTTTTTCGCTAACTAAAAAGCCAATTACCAAACACATTTTTTGGCTGTTTGACCACCTAAAAAGCCAAAATCTAAAAGCTAACCAAAAATCCATTAAAAAGCCAATTACCAAACATGGCCTATATATTCTGCTTGCTTTGGTTTGTAGTGAACAGATATGTTATGCTCTGAGACTTTGAAACCGGTAAATTATACCGCAGCTGGTCATTTTTTCTGGATACCATCCTGTACATTTGTTTGTGTTTTGTTTTATTAATTTTATTTTAAAATACAAACTGAGATGGGTATGTGATTGCAATTATTGGAGGCTATCGAAAGAAAAAGAACAGGCTCGTATCGTGGGATCCCCCCACCAGACTCTAGTTATTCCCCTTACCCCAGCAACATGAGTCATCACACTTTAGGTTTGCCGGTTTCCATACCGCCGGCTACTGATCTGACGGCAATCCACAACCCAGTCCCATTCTCTAAATGGGGCATGGATATCTTGGGCCCTTATACACCTGCTCCAGGCGGTAAGCGCTACATTTTGGTGGTTGTGGATTATTTCACCAAATGGGTAGAAGGTGAGCCGGTTAAGAACATCAAGACAAAGGATGTCATCTTTTTCATCTGGAAGAATATCATCAGCCGGTTTGGGGTACCTATGTCTATGGTGTTTGATAATGGTCCTCAGTTTGAGACCCCCCAGCTCAAGACTTGGTTGGGAAATCAGTGTATCTCACATTGTTTTGCATCAGTCGGCCGACCCCAAGCAAACGGCCAAGTTGAAGCCTTCAACAAACTCTTCTCAGACGGCATAAAAAAGAAAATTGAGAGAGCCGGTGGATTATGGGCAGAAGAATTAATTCATTTCCTATGGGCCATCCGGACTACTGCTAAAGGGGCAACCAAAGAAACCCCATTTCTTATGGTATACGGTGCTGAAGCCGTCTTGCCCATTGATCACTACGAGCCGACTCTCAGAGTTATGCTCTAAGATGAAGAGGCAAATTGGGAGGCCATGCGGCTGGCATTGGACTCCCTCCCGGAACGCAGGGGCAACGCTGCCCTGCGCCATGAAATATACCGTCTGAGAATGACTAGAGCTTATAACAAGAAAGTGCACAAGCACCTTCTGAAAGTGGATGACTTCGTGTTACGAAAAATGGAGGCAATCGGTAGGGCCAATGAGGCTGGGAAGCTAACCCCTAATTGGGAAGGCCCCTATCGGATTTATGAAGAAGTCAGGAATGGCACATACCGTTTGGAAACCCCATACGGTCGCCGCCTGCCTAGAACTTGGAATGTAGATAATCTAAAAAAGTAAATACTTCTGAGAATGTATATTTTTTGTAAAAAGTAAGTCAATTAATGAAAATTCAGGCTTTGTTTGCAGATTTTTTTTGCCATTATTATTGTTCGTCCGCCTGGGCAATGCCCAGACGGACCCTGAGTTTAACTTACTAAGTTTGATTCTTAGTTTAGTTGAACATTATAATTTCTTGTCCACCTGGGTAAAACTCAGACAAACTCTTTGTTTGAATCACTAAATTTGATACTTAGTGTAATTTAATAATTGCAAGTCCGCCTGGGTAAAGCTTAGACGGACTCTTTGTTTAATTAATTACGTTTGATACTTGGTGTAAATTATCAATTGCTTATCCGTCTGGGTAATACTCAGACGGATTATTCGTTCAACCAACTAAGTTCACGTAAAAAAAAACAAAAAAACAAAAAAACAAAAAAAACTTGGCACAAAAATGCTTAGTGGCTATATAACCAGTCTCAAACAAGACCAAAGGCCAACATGGCCGGATGGTTACTTATTTTACAAAACCGCCTGTCCCAACATGAACAAAGGCGTCCAGCGACACCCCTCCGGGTGCAATCGTCGCAGAGAACAAACTATTTGCCAGTTCTATGTACCAACGCAGATGGTAAAAATTGAAAGACCAAATTTGTCAGCTCATAGCCTTCTGACCAGAATAATCTAAAGAACGATTAAGTTACCGAAAACCGGATGCCCTAAGGCATCAGTTGGTCATCAGCTGAAGTTCTTACTTAGTTTATTTATTCCAAAGTTGCACTCACTCCCCCTATTGGGGCAAAAGATTATGTGTAATGGCTACGCGTTAACCCCAGACGGAATACAACCGCCTGGGCAAGAAGCTCAAAGCACCCGTTCCAACGACCGACTGTGCACTTGGTTTGGGGCAATCACCATTTTGATTGATTGGCCTAAAAACACTCCATACTTCTTCTAGTATCAAGTATTTTTAAGCAAATCAATCAATTTGAAATAAAACCAACCACACAACTGCCCAGGGACAAGAGCACCCGAATTGCAAATTGCCGCATGCTTTTTAAGTTAGGCAAAATATTAAAGAATTGCAAGCATACACAAAAAATTTCAAATTGAAAAACTCATAACGCAAAAATATATAAATACCGACTGAGTTAGAATACTTAATTGATATTTAAAATGGCACAAAGGCCAGAATAAGTGTTAACCGGATACCTCCGGTGAAGAAAGAAAGAAATACAATGTTAACCCAACTCCTTAGTTGGTAAAGATACAACAATACACGGCATACAAGCTGTTTCAACTCTACTGCTTTAATCTTTAAATTACACATATAATCAATATATTCAGCAGAGTTGAGGTTTTCAAGGGCCCTCTGTTTGGTGTCATTTACCTCTTCATGTTTCCACTTGAAGGGGCCCCGAAGGCCGTCCACTCACAGCATCACCTGAGACAAGAGCAACCGGTTTATGAGTTACTTAGAAGAATTAAAGATAAAAGATATCAAGGTTGTGGGATCTATTACCTCAGCCAGTTGACCCATTATCCGGTCGAAATCCACGACCTGCCGATCAGGTATGGAGTTCTTCTCAGACAGACCGGGTGAGGGTCCTCACCATCCGTTTTGCAAAACCCGCAAGATCCGGCTCGTCAGAATTCAGATCTGCATCAAAAGTAATACTCTGTGAGAAAGAAGCAGCGTAGTCGGCATTCATCCGTTGTCGTCTGTTGAGCGACCCCTTAGAGGGATCAACCTTGGTCTTGATTCTCATAAAATCAAGGGGCCAAGGTATTTCAATTCGCCCCTTACCTTGGGTTTCTAAATGGGTCTCCGGCTTCTGTCTATCCCCAGGCGTTGCCGCAACGGCTGCAACATTAGGTGGATCGCCATCCTTCAATGCCATAGAGGTATTCGGCGCTTTCTGCTGCGAGCGTTCCGAGCTTTCGCTCAGAATTTTCATTGCAGTAGGCAATTTGCCCCCAGTCGTTGGACGACCGGAATGGGCAGAAGATTGTTTCTTGGGAGGAGGGTCTCTTCTTGCGGCTTTCGCAGCCGGAGGTTTCTCCAGATCGTCTCCTTGCCTCTTGAGCAGCTTGGAGAAAGATCGTGGAATTTTCTTGACGGAATCTTGAGAAATGAGCAAAGGGTAAGTATACCCAACTGTCAAAAAAAAAAATGCAAACACATCAAGTCAGGCGGTCTTACCCCACCTTTTTTAAGATTCTTTGGCTTCGACGGCCTCCTTTTTTGCAAGCGCAACCTCTTTGCGCAGCAGCGCAGCAGACTTGGCCGGAGTTTTCGCTGGGTCGACCATTCTCAAGGCGTCGTCGGCAAGAACAAGAACTTATGGTTAGAAGAAATTATGGCAAGTTTGCAATAAAAATGAAATAATAATCATTCCCGATGAGAAGTATTCTACCCCTGGGAAACATTGTACTCAGCCCGCAGGCGGACAAGAAGCACTCGTCCTTGAAGAAGTCCGGATAGGGAATCCAGTTCTTAGGTACTATGATGTGAGTCCCATCCCCCATGGGCTTATTTATTGTTTCAAAAAATCCCGGCTCAATTATTTGTTCCCGGGCCTTAGTAGATTGCACCGGGAGAGGGCATTTATGTCCTAGAAAACCCGGCTCAATATTGTACCGGTGTAGTGTCCGGTTGTGTCTTAAGGTGGGGGAAGAAACCAAGTAAAATTTGTCCTTCCACCCGGACCATTTGGACACTTTGTCCACAGTCATCAAGTATTGGGGCATGGTAGTCAGAGTATACCATGCCCCATGGCCGCCTGGGGCCTTGCTCAAATATGAGCAAATGCGGAAAAACTGGGGTTTATATTTTGAAACTCGCAGGCGGCAATGTAACTAAGAATGTTCACCCGCGAATTGGGGGTGAGCTGCCAAACCCCTACATCGTACCCCTTAAGAATTTTCCTAACCGCCTCGTAGCAGATGAAGTAGTCGTCGGCATGATCAATATCATAGCTCCAGGCCATTTCAGCGTCAGCCAAAGGAACGATAATCTCCCAACCCCTTCCAAAGGGGTGCTTTTCCTTGAAGGCCCTGAATCCGCTCTTGAGAAGGGCGATGTTACCCGGCAGCATCCGGGTCCTTTTAGGGTTGGGGTTGTCGGCGACCTTAGGCGGCTGCTGATAGTCAGCCGCAAAAATGTCTTGGTCAGAGCTGGAAAATTCGGCCCTTGACCCTTCGCCGACCTCAGCGTTGCCGGCTTCATTAGAGGAGGCAGTACCCTCGCCGCCTACCTCTCGTACCCCGGAGCTCTCGGAAGTAGAGGGAGCCTCTTCGTCATACCCGCTCTCCTCCCAATCCCTCTGTTCCCCGTCTGGGAAAACCTCATCGGCTGGCACTCTCATAGTGCACCGGCTCTTAGACCGTTTGGCCGTTTGTTTCGTTCTGGCCATTGTGTCCTTCACAGACATAGAGAGGGAGGAATTCGGAGATGAGCATATTGGTTCCGACAGTCCAAAAAAGGCACCCCCTGTTCTAGACTCAGCCGTTCCGGGGGATCGGCTGAGTGTCCTAGGCAGTGCCGAGTGAGTGGATTGAGAACTCATTTATATTCTCTAAAAAGCAAGGTATACAGGTGGAGAAAAAATGGTATACAAATTGAAAGGGAGGAAAGCTAAAATGGTACAAGCGGTAAATCGGGTGTTGAACTGCTAGCACACGGAAGCTTGAACTTGTTGTGATGCAGACGGAAGCAGAGAATCTCTCTTTAGAGTCTCTCTTTTTCTCTCTCTAAAAAGTCAAATGTGAATGTAAGGTGAGAAAAAAGGGGGGGGGGGTAACTTTCTATTTATAGAAAGTGAAAGCGGGGGGAAATCTTTGATTTAAAATTCAAATTTTTACCTGTTACTGTTCACCTATGAAAGGTGGACACGTGTCACAGGCCCCACGTGATATGCACGCGAGACCTGTGAGGGGAAAATGTTTAGGGTAAAAATACCCTAGACACGTGAACCAATGAGAGGAAGCCACATGTCGAGCTCAAGATGGCCCATGTGGCCCAACATCCTCTTGACACTTGGCGCCCTCAGATACATCTCTAAAATAGCGGCCTTCAAGGGCCCAAATCCCTAGAAGCGCCGTTTTACGGTGCAGCCCACCGAAATTTTGGTCAAGTGACCTAAATAGGGGCACGTTCCCCAAGGACCCTATAAATAGGGAGATATTTCCCCACTTTGGGGACACATTCAATCATTTATTACACCTGCATTCTCTCACATCAGAGAAAGACCTAAGCTTGGAATTCGAGCAGATACCCACCTAAATTTCTGTTCTCTTTATTCCCTTTCAAGTTACTAATTTGATCGTCGGAGGCGGAGCTCCAACCACCTGGAGTCTTCGTTATTTTGCAGGTACAGCTCAGCCGGATCAGACTTCGTGACGTAACTCTCCCAAGGGACAAAATCACCCAAAACAAGTTTCATTTATTTAAAGGTAAAAATATTTGAAAGACCAGCTATCAAAGATAACCGGTCTCTTGCGTTTTTTTTTAAATTTATTTTTTTTCGATAAAAATAGTTAGAGACCCATTGTTTAAGAAAACCAATCTCTCTTTTTTAAAAAAGAAAAAAGAAAAATATTAATTTATTGGGAGAGACCTGTTATACCACTTAACAGGTCTCCCTTATTTACAAAATAGCAAAAATAAATAAAACCCTACTCGTTTTACCCCTCTTCATTTTTGCGCCTCCATCTGATCTCCTCCCTTCTTCTTCTTTCTCTCTCTCCTCCCTTCTTTCTCCTCACCCTTTCTTTCCTCCCTTTGATTCTTCTTTAAGTCTCTAATCCTAGAAACTCATAGCACAATTACAACATTTCTCGGGGTTTTAGTGGATGATCTCTTCTCAAAACTCAATATCTCCCAATTTACACCGTATGTTTGAATTTGTTCAATTCAGTTTGTTTTTTTTGTTCGAAAAACTCAATCTCCTTGATTTAATTTGGTTTTGTTCAAAAATTATCTATTTGCTTCGGTGTGATAATGTTTAAATACTCGATTTCTTTAATTCGGTTTGAATTTGTTCTCTCTTCTGTTACTATTAGCATTTTGATTTCTCGATTAGATCAAGCATGCAAGGCCACAAAGAAGGTTAGTTCTTGAGTTTAATTTTCATGCTATTTCAAGATCTATTAAAATTAACTAACATCTTTTTTTTCCTCAATTTTTTCTCCTTTTATTTTAAATTTTATGATGATATTTGTTTACATTATGCTGCTAGATTTAACTTCATTAGTTGATAATTGGATTTCGTTTTTATTCTTGTTATTAATTTCACTTTAATAATTTAATTTTTTTAAAAAAAATTTATTGGGTCTCGTGGTTTTTTTAATTAGAGTTGTGGGGATCCTTTGCTTGGATTTTGTTTTTAATCATAATCTAAAACAATTTTTATTTTAGATCTCGTAATCCATTAGTATTTGTAAAACTCTTTTTTCGGTATTTTTTATACTCCGTATAGTTTAATTTTCTTTTTCTTACTTTGTTTTTTTTTTTTTTTTTTTTTTTTTTTTTTTCTGTTTTTAATTTATAATTGTGGTATAATGCTTTTGATTTATTTTTCAGGAGGTTAATTTCTATTTTTTTTTTTTTGCTTATTTGTATTTGAGGTTGTAGGTAAAGATCTACAAGTTTCAAGTATGATGTGAAGGTATTTGTAATTGAAGATTTTTGAAGCTTGAAGAGTTGAAGTTATCATTTACAGAGTGTTTTTTTATTCGATTTGCTTGATATTTCATTATTTGTATTATGTTTGTAATTTACAAATTTGTGGTATATGAAATTTAAGAATTATTTTGTACTTTGTATTTAATAATGTAAAAAATAAAATCTAAAAAAATTAAATACAGGAAGTTACTCCGTATAAAAAAATATTTTTATTATTTTAAATGAGGTCAAAGACACCCGTTTAGTTAAATAAGCAGTCTCATTTTTTTTTTATGAAAAAAGAGACTGCCTATCTTAAATAGGTGGTCTCAGATTTCTTAAAAATGAGACTGCCTATCCTAGATAGGCGGTCTCAGTTTTTTCATTCTAGAGACCGCCCCAAATGAAGCAGTCTCTTTGCCTAAGAGACCGCTTAGCTAGAGACCGCCTCTAAGGCAGTCTCTTTGGCCTTTTTGGACGGGTCTCTTTGGCCTTTTTTGTAGTAGTGAAGTCATGGCTCATAAGATTACCAATGTCAATGACGTAGAAATAGCTACCATGTTGCTCTACCGTTAACATGCCCTTTCCACTAATATATAATATAGCAACGCTATCTTGCACGTGAATAACATCCAGTGACAACGCATAGCCTCGACACACCAGTGACGGAGTACATAATCAATAACCTACAACGCGTTACCCTATAACCTTGAGATATAATAAAAGAACCACACTTTTGAATTTTGTGTAAATTTAGTTGGTTGTCTACCCCCAAAACTTTGGCTAGAAAATGTTTTTGGAACCGTCCATAGGTGTTCCTGGTAGCATCCATGCGATTCGAAATCTAATTTCCTCTAATAGATTTAAAGCCAACGGTGGACGGCTTCCCAAAATTCAAAATTTCAACTTGTTTTGGCGTTGGTGGTTCCTTGTAGGTGTTCCCCAACGTCTATGTATAAAAACTCCTAAATTTTCTCTCTCCTCGGAATTTCCCTTAATTTAAGGAATATAAATATTTGATACCCGTCACAGGTTCTAATGTAAAGTACTCTTGTTGTATGTACACCACCATGTAAAGTAAAAAACCTAAACCATTAGCTAGTATCACATTGTACTTTAAAATTTTTAATTTACAGATTTTATAATCAGAACAAGAAATTTAAGATCTACATATACAACAGTACATATACAACAGTAGGAAGCTAAAAAGTATGTTGTAATTACCTATACTTATATATTAAAAAGCATTCCTAAAACCGAATTCGGTTTACATTGTAATTAGTTTGTATGAAGAATTCATTTGATCCGATATTGTGTATTACACAAAATAGTCAAGTTTGATCAATCAAAAAAATCCCCAGAAAATCCACCGTCTACAACTATGAAACAAAATTTCAATACATTGTAATTAGGTTGTATGAAGAATTCATTTGATACGATATTTTGATGGAGTACAAATTTCCTTAATTAGGTTTACTACATACATATGTAAACGTCCGATATTGTGTATTACATAAAATAGTCAAGTTTGATCAATCAAAAAAATCCCCAGAAAATCCACCGTCTACAACTATGAAAACAAAATTTCAATACATTGTAATTAGGTTGTATGAAGAATTCATTTGATACGATATTTTGATGGAGTACAAATTTTCTTAATTAGGTTTACTACATACATATGTAAACGTTTAGAAGTAAACATTTTTATTGAACATCTTCAATTCCTCTAAATTATCCTTCTTCCATTGCAAGATTTTGATTTTTTTTAATTTTTTTGTTATAGTCCAACTCATATATCATGTTACATTATTTACGTTAAGGCCAATTACCAACAAAGAAATTGCTAGAATCTGTATTTCACTTAAGAAATACAAATCTTATCTTTATTTACCTTAAATTGTGTATATAATATAAATGATTGCCTTTTTTTTTGTCTTGCGGTACAAATGCTTATTCTCAAACTCCAACTCATATATCATGGTATATTCTTTACGTTAAGGGAAATTACCAACCTATAAATTGGTAGAATATGTATTTCACTTAAGAAATACAAATCTTACCTTTATTTACCTTAAATTGTGTATATATTATAAATGACTCCCTTTTGTTTTTTAATATATAGATGACTATTTTCTTAATTAATTGGATTCATCCAATAATTACAGTATTTGGTAAGTACCATGAACATTTCCGAGTAGAGTTAACGTTAGGATGACTTAGATAAACTTCATATATATTCTTGCAATATCATATACTCGTAATGAAAATGAATGTTACATACTACCAGTATACTAAACACGCCACCACGTTGTAATCATTCATCTAATAAAATCCAAAATGATTTAGCATAAGGTTTGAACTCAAGACCACCAAGATGTGAAATTTAAAGCATTACCGTCTCATAAGTTTTTATATTCAATCCATAAATATACATATACTTTTATGATATCTATATATATATATATATGTGTGTGTGTGTGTGTGTGTGTGTGTGTTTGTACATATATGTATAAGACTAGGTTGTAATTAGAACCAATTGTAAAATAGGAACTAAGAACAGATCTGAACCGTTAGATGAAAAAGAAGAGGCGTACAATCTAACAGCCCAAATTTGTTCAGACAAATTAAATGGGCACGAAATTTCAGGCGCCTTTTTCTCTCTCTTCTCTCTCTCCACTCTTTCTCTACTCTCGCACTAGTTTTGCCATTTCCAACTGCTCAAAAACCGCCATAACCGTCAAGAAAACTGCTCAATTTCGCTATATAATCACAATTTTAACTTCTATTGTATACATATTTCAATTTCTGAACAAAAATTGGCATAAATTAGGTATTATATCAAAACTTCAATGTTCATACTTTTTCGTCTATATTTACTATAATTTTTTACTTATATTTGTGTTTTTTGCATGATTATGTTAAATTTGAAGTAGCAGAAGTTGAATCGCAGTACTTTGAAGTTCAATATTGGTGTTTTTAAGTTCGATTTTTTCATAATTTGGTATTTTCGCAAATTACTTTGTTTTTGTTCAAATTATGTTTGATTTTATTATTGTTTATGTTTAAATTTTTTATGTAATTTAGAGTAAAATCGGCATGCATGAGAAAGTAATTCGAAATTAACTCACAGAAGTCTTTATACACATATTTTTTAACGAATTATTACATAAATTTATATCAGGTTAATTTTATACATTTTGGTATAAAATTATAACAAAGTTTTTTTTAAACATATTCATAAAACTTTAGATCTATTTATATTTATGAACTTAAGTAATATTACTTCAATTGCTATTAATTTAGAATAATTTTGGTTAATTTATGAGTAATTGTTAATAATAGTTAAAAGAAATAAAATAAAAGTTGATAAAAAATAATTAAAAAAGAAAATACAATCATATATTTGGAGCATTTTGTTTAGAATTTCTATAGTAAAACTTGATAGTTAGATTGTTTGTTTATAATTTGATAGTTAGATTGCTAGGTATAATTTGACAGTTAGATTGTTTGATTTTAAGTTGTCCAATATGTTATCATTGTGAACCATGGTTTCCTTGTCTTTATCCTACTTTGCTAAATTTGCTGTGTCACCTCTTGTTACTATGGTGTTCATGATCTATTGTTTGCAGTTATAAATATTGCTTAAGAGTTCTTAGTTAAAAGAAATCAAATAAAAGTTGATAAAAAAATAATTCAAAGTAACAAAATAAAATCATATGTTTTGAATATATTGTTTTGAGTTCCTATAGTTTTTAGTGGATTATTTATACAAGTAGATAAATATAGACTAAAAGTAACTTTAAATTGATTAAATGTTAATGAATTATTGTAAGATTAAAGCTGTATATTATGGCTTGTGTATAAATCAATAAATTGATGTGACTTCTGTATTATGGCTTGTGTATATTATATTAAAAAAAGATGATGATCCTTATTTATTACATTACCATATAGTTTGAAAGAATGATAATTTTTTGTTTTGAATTTAAAACAAATTAAAATGACAAAAACTACAAAGAAAAAAGCTACTGCAACAAAAAAATATTCATGCAGCAAAGAAGGCTGCTGCAAGTAAAAAAGCTACTACAACAAAGAAATCTCTTGTAGCCAAGAAAGTTTCTACTGCACAGAAGCTTGCTGCAAATAAAAAATCTACTGCAGCCAAGAATTCTCCTGTAGCCAAAATGTCTCCTACAACCAAGAAAGTCCTGTTGCGAAGAGAACTCCAATGAAAGCAACAAATACTTAATCTCCAATTAAAAATATAAAATATTGATGCATATATCTTTATAAGTCTATGTTACAAATTTAATGATGTATAATATTACATGATTGAATATAAAAGTAAATGGTTAGTTTAATAAAGTAAAATAAAATTTTATAAAGTATATATATATGTTTTAATTAGTTCTACAACTCTCTACTAGTTGGAGGGATTAGCTGTTTAATTAAGAGCATGGTTTATTAATTCATAATTTATTTTTGTACTCCATATTCAATTACACTTATTATGGTACAAAATTATATAGCAGCACACACATACAAATTTAAACTGCTATTACAAATATTAATTATCAAAATTCAAAATCAAACCCTGGTACTTGAACCACATTGGCCTCATTACCTTGCATAGTATTAGTTGCACCATTTTTTGCTTGAGGATTACTTAA
The DNA here is from genome assembly GCF_001683475.1 of Chenopodium quinoa. Taxonomy (NCBI): domain Eukaryota; kingdom Viridiplantae; phylum Streptophyta; class Magnoliopsida; order Caryophyllales; family Amaranthaceae; genus Chenopodium; species Chenopodium quinoa. The sequence goes on from NW_018743787.1 coordinate 339,838, forward strand.
TCCATTACCTTGAGACTGCCCTGACATTGCCATGGATCGATTTTTCGGATCTTTTCTTGTTCAAGTCCTTTGTTTTATTGAAGTACTTGTTAATTTGTAAAAAATAATCCCAACTTTTCTATATTCGCTTTTAATAAGCCCAACTATCGATTATTTCAAAATAAGCCTAATTTGCCATGTCTTCGCTTTAAATAGGCCAAATTACTGGTAACCAGCTATAATTGTCAACTAAATGATTTGTTAACTCTATTGACTTACGAAAGGAAATTTCCCTCCCAAAAAATGAATTGCTTCATTAATGACCCTAACCACTTCTGTCAACATCATCTCCTTCCCCTTCTCTTCTCTATCTATCCCCGCCATTAATCTCTTTACTCCATTTAGGTAAAGTGACGCCATTACTCTCTCTCTCTCGTTTGAAGTCAATTTCTTTTCCAAATCGGTAAAACATCGAGGCTTTAAGTTGAGAAATTTGGAGTTTGTATGGAAATGTTGAGAAGGAGAAAAACAGGCCCAAGTAACCCTAACACCTCAATAACTTGTTTCATTGAATTTGAAATGCATAGCTTAATCGGATAGTTATGCGATTTACAGTATATACAATTAAAAAAATTGCAATTTTGATTGATATTTGTGCTGTTGTTGTATGTATTTGGGAGTGTATGTAATTGATTGTTGTGGGTGAATTTTTTGATATTCAACTAGGGTAATTATGTTGTTTGATTGTTGATTATGTTGTTTTTGTTGGGTGTTGTTTGAATTTCTGTATCTTTTGTTGTTTAAGGTGAAATGAGAAAGGCATTTGGTGTTGTGACCCTGAAGTTTTGGCATGGGGGTTGTTTTAAGTTTGTTGGTAATGGTGAGATGGTTTACTAGGGTGGAGGATATACAACTAAACAAGTAGATCTTGATCTTAATTTGTTAATTTGACTTACTAGAAATAGGGAAGGAAGTTGGGGGAGGGGGGTAAAGTAATTCAAGGTTTGTATTATTTGATTCCTGATATGAGTGTGTTAACTTGTCTAAGGAGGATAGTTAATGATAGTGATGTACTGGAGTAAGGTTGGTATGTTGAAAAAAGTAGGACTGTGGAGGTTTATCTTTTTCATGGGGTAGAGTCACCTGAACTTGAACAACCAGCTCATTCTCAAGATATAGAAAAAGAGAAAAAGTTAAATCCCCCTTCTCAAACTTCAAAACCAGAGAAGCTAATTCCAAAAAGGGCCCCATAGAAGCTTTTGATGACCCCAGTTAGGACAAGTCAAAGAAAACACAATCCAACCAAAGTAAAAGATTTCACTTGCCACCTACCAAGGACAGAGCATGAATTAGACACATTAGAAAGTACAAAAAAAAAAAAAAAAAAAAACCTCGACCTCGGCTCAAGTTATTATACCTCCCAGCTCATTGACTGAGCCACAATCATAATTACCACCTACCAACATTAATAGTACAACTGAGAACCCTAAATCTGTTGCTACTTCTTCACAGCCAGCCACTCAAGAAAACCTCGCTCCCTCCATTTCTTCAAACCCAACAATTCCCTTTTCCTCAACTGAAAAAATTGTTTAACCTAGTGATTCAGTTGATTGGTATGACAATTGTTGGGGTTAGGTGAGTTCGACTCACCGCGGAAACAAACCCAAAAACAAGACCGCACTCGCAATAAATAAAACCATAAACATAATTAAATTAATCACAAGATTAAGATAAGCTAATTACCTTTGATGCGTGCTTCGCTCCAAAATGAGCTCTTACTTGAAAGCTTCAAGTCCCGCTCACACGGAGTCCTCCAACGAAGTCCACCCGCACCAACAAAACCAACTAGGTCCAATGTCTTGGGGTTAGCAAGACCCGACCAATAAAACCCGAGTAATTATATTGAGTTCAAAGGTTTTCACTAATTGTGATGCCTTTTTCAACTCTTACTCAAGCAACATTCCCAATCCCATACTTGGGTATTTATAGGAAATGATGGGAGTATCATTTACTCTCCCATCAATGTGGGATAGTATGATTTTTCCATTTTATTTTAAAGCTAAAATAAAATTAATAATCAAGCTAGTAATAAATCAACAAGTGGCAAGCTCATGTGAGTGGTTAGGTGAGGACCACTTGGAGAAGGAGGGGACCAAACTTGCTCCCCACTCCCTCTCCCATAACCGGCCACCTCACTCCACACACAATCAAGGACCACTAGCCACATGGCACCCACCCTTGGGCACCAAGGCAGCCAAGGTGGGCTGCCTTGTGCTGCTGTCCGTGGCAGCCACACCCGACAAGCCCAGCAGGCCCAGCACTCGCACGCGGGCTGCCAGGCGCTGCTGGCCAGCAAGCCCAGCATGCTTGTGCGGGCAGCTGCTGATCTTGTGCTTGGCCACCGCTGCTAGCCTTGTGCCTTGGCCAGCGCTGCTAGGCAGCAAGCAATGGCCTAGCCATGCTGCTGCTAGATGTGGCGAGCTGGCTCGCCTAGCGTGCTAGCTGCTGCCGCTTGTTGCGGCATGGCTTGCTAGACATTGCGCGCACAAGGCTGCGCCTAGCATGCTAGCACGCACTAGGCAGCGCCTAGCCTTGCGATGCTAGCATGGGTGCGCTAGCACGCACCAGCCAACCTAGGCTCGGCTTGGTGCGCATGCTAGCCACCATGCTAGGTCATACGCCCTTAGCACTCGGTTTGCTTGGGCATTCTGATGCTAGGGGTATTTTGGTCTTTGGTTGATTTATTACTATCTCTCGTCTCGTCTTTCACTATTTTTCGACTCGACTTCCAACGCTCGGTTTCGACGCTCTAAGCTCGAATTTCCGACGTTTAAATAAATATTACTCGGTCGACTCATTAATTCCTTCCGAATTAATTCGTCGGTTCGGTTTGTTGAATTCTTGGGTGTGACCCGAAGGGTTCAGTCAAGATTAAGCTGTAATATTAATTATTCATTAATATTACTGATCGGAAGCGGCCTCCACCCTGGCATTCCGATCACTTGACCTCACTGAATATATTAGCTTTCTAATAATTCTGAACCCACTAACGGAATAGTACACTTGTTCGAAGGACACCATTCCTTTTAATCTCCCACTTGTCCTTCCGGACAAGTGCGCATTTTGTGTACAACCTTTTTCCTATGTCGCTTAATGTCTCTTCATGAACTATAAGGTAAGATTTGTTTTGTCATCCTTATTAAGTCAAGAAGTGTTTCCTGATTCCGAGTCCGATTGTCAATAAACATATGATTTCTAAAATCCATCCGAGCACGGCCATGCATTTTACAGTCTCGCTCTACGAGAGGCCTTGTATACAACAAAGACATCTTCCCTATTTTAGTAGGGGGACATTCCCAATCTTGTAATGTAGCTCCTCTTACTGAGAGGACCTAGTCGCCCGAGTGTTGCCGTTATAATCCCCTATTACGGCAGACGTTTGAAAACATCAAAGAGAACTAGTACTCAAACAAGAGAACTCACAATACTCATGGTCGAGGAAATAGGTTCCGATAGCCATAATGAGAAGTATACTTATGACAAATTTTTAATTTCCTAAAGTATTCTCATAGGTCAATCCAGTATGGTTCTAAACCAATACCTGTGCAAATGATTTATGACAATCATGTCCTTGTAGCACATGAAACGGTGCTATAAATCAGACTACACACTAATCTCAATTGGTCATTAATCGTCCATCGTTTAAATGACCTCGATTAGGGATAATTTTCGATTATAATATTCAATGTTCACTTAATAGGTGTTTCCTTACCAAGACTGGTCTTGATACCCTATTTTAAATATTCTCATAATCGAATGGACTCATTATTTAATCCTAAACCAAAATTAAATAGCATAACAGAGTAATAAAATATTGCATGAAATTCTATATTACTCCAAAACTTGAATGGTTTTCCTTAGCGTCTTACATTAATTTTTCTAAAAATTAACTAAAACACTAAACTAGGAAATCAAAGCCAGTCTCTTACATGCTTGATTCCCATTGCCTCAACATGCTTGTTGTGCTTCACTTGAGGCAAAGGTTTTGTAAGTGGATCGGCTACATTGTCATCCGTTCCAACTTTGCAAATTCTGATTTCACCCTCTTATTTCCATTCTCGAATCATGTGAAATCGCCGCTTGACATGTTTGACCTTCTGATGTTTCCTAGGCTCTGTGGCCTGAGAAATAGCTCCATTTTTGTCACAATAGAGGGCTATTGGACCCTTTATAGAGGGTACAACATCAAGTTCACCAACGAACTTACGAATCCAAACAGCCTCCTTAGTTGCTTCAGCAGCTGCTAAGTATTCGGCTTTAGTTGTAGAATCTGCAGTTGTACTCTGCTTTGCGCTCTTCCAACTAAATGCCCCTCCATTTAGACAAAACACATATCCAGATTGCAATTTGAAATCATCTCTGTCTGTCTGGAAGCTTGCGTCGGTATAACCTTCCACAACTAAATCCTCTGCACCACCATACACCAAGAATTTATCCTTGTTCCTTTTTCAGGTACTTTACGATATTTTTGGCCGCAGTCCAATGCGCCTCTCCTGGGTCTGTTTGGTAACGGCTCGTAGCACTCAAGGCATACGATACATCTGGCCTGGTACATATCATGGCATACATGATCGATCCAATAAGCGAAGCATATGGAATCTGATTCATTCTTACCCGCTCATCAGGGGTCTGTGGACACTGCTTCTTGCTTAGGGTTATGCCATGTCACATTGGCAGGTGACCTCTCTTGGCCTCCTCCATGCCAAATCGAGCAAGTACCTTATCAATATAAGTACTCTGACTCAATCCAATCATCCTTTTCGATCTATCCCTATACATCTTGATGCCTAGTATTTACTGAGCCTCTCCCAAGTCTTTCATTGAGAAGCACTTTCCAAGCAAGGCCTTTACAGACTCAAACAACAGAATGCTATTTCCAAAGAGCAATATGTCATCGACATATAAGATTAGGAAGGCGATGTCACTCCCACTGACCTTCTTGTAAACACAAGATTCATCTGGATTCTTGATAAAACCAAACTTACTGATGGCTTCATCGAATCGCAGATTCCAACTTCTGCTTGCTTGCTTTAATCCATAAATGGACTTCTTAAGCTTACAAACTTTCCTAGCATTGTTTTGGTCGACAAAACCTTAAGGCTGTGTCATATACACAGTTTCTTCCAAATAACCATTAAGGAAGGCGGTTTTGACGTCCATCTGCCATATTTCATAATTATAATATGCAGCAACGCTAGGAGGATCCGAACGGATTTAAGTATTGCGACTGGTGAAAAGGTTTCATCGTAATCAATACCATGAACTTGTCTGTAACCTTTTGCCACCAATCTAGCTTTGTAAATGAATACATTTCCATCTTTGTCGGTTTTCAACTTGAAAATCCACTTACATCCGATAGGTGTATAACCTTCGGGTAAGTCAACTAAGTCCCCGACATGATTTTCAAACATGGAATCCATTTCAGATCTCATGGCCTCTTGCCATTTAGTAGAGTCGGTGCTTGCCATCGCTTACTTGTAGGTTGCCGGTTCATCTGCATCCATAATCAGGATGTCCAGATTCTCGGTTAATACTAAACCAAGATATCTATCAGGTTGAGATCTCGGCCTCTGAGACCTACGTAGGGTAATGGATTGAGCATTTGCATTGTCGGTTCGACTTTGCACATTTTGATCATTTTGACCTGCGTCAACAGATGATGTTTGAGCACTTTGACTGTCATTATGATTTTGTTGCTCATCCTCAGGAACTTCGTCGAGTTCGATATTCCTCCCACTTGTCATTTTGGAAAGGTGCTCCTTCCCCAAAAAGACACCATCGCGAGCAACAAACACTTTGTTCTCTGATTTGTTGTAGAAGTAATAACCTTTGGTTTCTTTTGGTAGCCCACAAAGTAAACCTTGTCAGATTTGGGATGAAGTTTGTCAGAAATCAATTTCATGACATATGCTTCGCATCCCCATATCTTTAGAAAAGGTAACCTAGGAGGTTTCTTCATCCATATTTCATATGGAGTCTTTTCTACAACTTTTGATGGAGCACGGTTCAGTGTTAGTGCCGCAGTTAGAAGTGCGTGTCCCCAGAAAGAGATAGGAAGATCACTAAGACCCATTGTTGATCGTACCATGTCTAACAAGGTTCAATTTCTCCTTTCAGATACTCCGTTCCATTGTGGAGTTCCTGGAGGTGTCAATTCTGAAAGTATACCCTTTTCTTTCAGATGGTCATCGAATTCTTGGCTCAAGTATTCACCACCTCGATCCGATCGAAGGGCTTTGATTTTCTTGCCAAGCTGATTTTCAACTTCACTCTGAAATTCTTTGAACTTTTCAAATGATTCAGATTTATGCGACATGAGGTAGACATAGCCATATCTACTATAGTCATCTGTGAAAGTGATGAAATATCGATGTCCATTTCTTGTGGTTGAGCTCATTGGTCCACATACATCGGTATGTATAAGACCCAATAAGTCACTTTCCCTTTCTTCCAACTTGTAGAATGGCTGTTTAATCATCTTGCCTAATAGACATCCCTCGCAATTCTCAAATGATTCTAAATCGAAAGAGTCAAGAACACCTTCTTGTAGAAGTTTTTTGATGCGTTTGATGTTAATGTGGCTAAGACGACAATGCCACAAGTAAGTCTGATTTGACTCTATGGTCTTAGCTCTTTTGGTATCATTATTCACATTATAAACTTTTTTGTCTAAAGAAAGCACATAAAGGCCATTTTCAGAATGTGCAATACCATATAAAACATTATCGAGATAAAACGTACATTCTTTGTCCTTTACTCGAAATTCAAAATCTTTGGCGTCCAACGCCGAAATTGAAATAATATTTTTGGTAATGTTAAGAACATAATAAACATTATCGAGTTCCAAAACTAGCCCGGTGGGAAAAGACAAACTGAGAGTTCCTACGGATACGACACCAATTCTGGCTCCATTTCCGACCCGGAGTTCAATCTCTCCCTTCTCTAGCCTTCTAGCGTTCCTTAGTCCCTGAGAATCGGAACAAAGGTGTGAGCCACATCCGGTATCTAATACCCATGATGTTAAGCTAGTGAATTTAAAGTCTATAACGAATATACCTGATTCAGAAGCAACGGTTCCGTTCTTCTTATCTTCCTTGAACTTGAGGCAATCTCTCTTCCAATGTCCCTTCTTCTTACAGTAGAAACATTCGGAATCAGATTTAGAAGACGCTACCTTCTTATCCTTGGTAGCTTTAGACTTAGGCGGAAAAGTTTTCTTCTTACCTTTCCCCTTAAAGCCTTTCTTCTTCTTGCCCGAAAATTTGAACGGCTTGCCCTTTTTAATAATGAGCATATCATGCTTTCCCTCATCCTTGAGCGTTTGCTCAGCTTGCTTCAACATACCATGAAGCTCGGTGCGGGTTTTCTCCATGCTGTGCATATTATAGTTCATCTTGAACTGATCATAGCCTTTGTGCAGCAAGTGGAGAATAATGTCAATTGCCATCTCGGTTGAATACCCCGCATCAAGCCTTCCCATGTTTTCAAACAATCCAATCATTTTGAGTACATGTGAGCTGACTTGCTCTCCTTTCTTGAGCTTGCTCTCAAGGATCTGGCTGTGGGTTTCAAACCTTTCAGTTCGGGCCTGCTCTTGGAACATATTCTGCAATTCAGAAATGATCTCAAAAGCCGTCTCTTTTTCAAAGAAAGTCTTTTGAAGCTCAGGAGACATTGTGGCCAACATGATGCATTTGACATCTCGATTGGCACTTTGCCATCGATTTAGGGCAGCTTGAGTCACCTCCTCATTGGGAGCTTCCGGCATTTCCTCATCAAGGACATATTCCTTTTGCTCTTGCAGGTGAACAATTCGCAAGTTCATTTGCCAATCAAGAAAATTTGGCCCACTCAGCTTCTCCTTGTCGAGAATTGAGCGTAACGAGAATTGGTTGTTTGAGTTATTTGAAGACATGATTCTACAATTGAAATAATTTGAAATTAAAAACCATTCATTATACTTAAATAAGATTGAATTCATGCATTTTAATCAAACTTATTTAAAACGTCTTATTCACACATGAAATATTGTCCCCATTTTAGGTAAGAATAATTCGATTCCAAGATCCAAAGAAACAAAGAGTGGTTAAGCATGCTTTGGCTTGTCTTAACACTCAATCTCCTAAGGTAAGCAACACTTTGCTAATGGCTCCAAGCCACTCTTGGTTGAATAAATCGTCGCATCCAATGCTCTCTAAACAATTTATTCACTTTGCCACGACATGTTAGGACTCCATCACTCATATCGTTGAGTATAACTAAAACCACCTTGCATACCCGGTATGCCTTACGTTCCTTGGAGAAGTAGTGATGCCTCGCTTTGGCGTAGCCCACCACTACCCTCGTTCGGTTGGTAAGTGTGTTTTGGAATGGAAAGTTTTGCTCAATATTTTAGGCACCTAGGGTTTCTATGTTGGTTGATTTAAGTGAACTTAATTAATCATCTCAACATTCGAAATCCTAAACATGCATCTAACATATAATTCATATATATATAAACATAAATATATATCGAAAACATAAATAGAGATGCATTTGGCAACTAGCATGACCCCTTGAGGTCTTCAAGTCTTTAAAAGGTCTTCATTTGCAACTTTATGGCTTTGACTTCTAAGAACCCCGTCTTCAAGACTTGACCAAAATATTACAATTGCTAGTATCTACGATTAGGACTAATCTAAATATTAAGGTACAAAAATACTCAACGGTTCGCAGACCGTATTTAGATTTACAAAAATACATCACAGACCACAGTCCGTATTTTATATCCTAATCGGGCCCCACTAGTTGCCATTTCATAAAACCCGTGAGAGAATTTACATTCCATTCATCCATTCACTATCTGTGAATGGCCCATGCATTTTACTACGATAAACAATTAACAATGCATAAAACGCGCGAGAACTAGTAACTAATCTAGGTGGTTAATCCAATTAACACGCCTAATTAAACTAGTCAAAGTTGTTTTAACCGGTTATGGTAATAACTTAGAGACGCTCCCACTAAATTCCGCATCCAACTTAACTAATCCAATTAATTAAGTCGGTGAACCCAAATATTTGCCAAAATTAATTTTGCAAATGTTGCTCAAAACACGAGGCCTAGCCTCCAAAAATTTTAATTAAATAAACAAAATAATTAAAATAATTAAAACGACAATTTAAGCAAAATTACGAATTCCAAAATGTCTAAGTGCCTAGCACTAAGACTTGGAGTCCAAAAAAAAAAAATACCCTTATTTACATATTAAGAAACGCTAAAATTAACTTTAAAATAGCATCGCCTTAATAACCCGGGGTTATTGTGCCAATTATGGGATTGTACGTACTGTACAACAAGCACGTAGTATGCCCATGCGCACCCCCGCAACACCAAGCATGCATGTGGGCTGCTTGTGCTCGCATGCGCTACGCCCAGCCCAACCAAGCGTAGCAGCACGCAAAGCGCGCACAGCCTTATGCTGCTGTTGCGCCATGCTGCTGCTTGCTGCTGGCTGGCGTGCTATGCTGCTGGCAGCGAGTAGCAGCCCACGCCCTTCCTCGCACACACACAAGCACAACACCAAGCACCTATGAACGAAGTGCCCAGCAGCCTCGGCAGCCACATATGGGTTGCGTGAGCAGCCCAGCTGGCCGAGAGCTTGCTCGAGGCTCTTAGGCCTCGTGTTGCGTGCTAATGTTTCGAAAATTATCGATTTTGTGTGTGACATTATAAATCAATTCTAAATTAATTTTAGAACCAATTTTGAGGAAAAATGGAAAATAACAAGTCCAACTTAAATAATTCATCCAAATGCAATTAACCAAATTTATTTCCAAGAACCATTCTTTAATAAAACTAGTTTAACTTGGTGTAATAAAATAAATTAGGGCAACTCTCACTATTAATTTAATCACTTTAAATTAATCTTGAGATTTTGACAAAATAAAAGGGAGTTGGAAAAATGATCATAAGTTCAATAAAGAGTCCAACTTTAATACTTGTGACTTCATGAAAATTTATATCTTCCAATATGAAGATAAACCAATTTCAATCACAAGTTTTAAACTTTATGATTCCAATCAGCTAAATAATGATTAAATCAACAATGTTTAACCCAAATTCATGGAATTTAGTAACTCAAAGTTTCAATCATTTATCATAAATAAAGATTAAATCTTTAGTACTTGAAAGCAACAAAGAACAACAATTTCACACTTAATGCAATTAATTTGCAATTATGTGAAAAAATAAAACCAAACTTTTAAGCACCAATTACTACCAAGTAATCATGCTTAATGTGGTCTTAAATTGCATATAAATAAAGGAAAGAACCAAATACATAACCACCATAAATATGCAATCAATTTCCAAGGTTAGAAAGACTTAAAAATTTTCGTCAAAACGAAAAATCCCTCGAAAAATGCATTTCTGGTCGTTTTTTTGCTAAAAACCGTGTAACCATTTCCAGAACGCCTTTTCCACCCAAAATTCACTATTTTTGGGTCGAAATCTGGGTTCGGGAGCTGAAGACAGCTCTAATACGAGGTAAAAATTGGAAAAACGAGTTACTAATCTAATTAGCAACTTTAAACCAGAAAAATTAAGCCATAAAAACACCTTGAAAATATTATGATTTTAAAAATAGCGGGGCTCTGATACCGCTGTTGGGGTTTGGTGAGTCCGACTCACCGCCGAAACAAACCCAAAAACAAGACCGCACTCGTAATAAATAAAACCATAAACATAATTAAATTAATCACAAGATTAAGATAAGCTAATTACCTTTGACGTGTGCTTCGCTCCAAAATGAGCTCTTACTTGAAAGCTTCAAGTCCCGCTCACACGGAGACGTCCAACGAAGTCCACTCGCACCAACAAAACCGACTAGGTCCAATGTCTTGGGGTTAGCAAGACCCGACCAATAAAGCCCGAGTAATTATATTGAGTTCAAAGGTTTTCACTAATTGTGATGCCTTTTTCAACTCTTACTCAAGTAACATTCCCAATGCCCATACTTGGGTATTTATAGGAAATGATGGGAGTATCATTTACTCTCCCATCAATGTGGGATAGTATGATTTTTCCATTTTATTTTAAAGCTAAAATAAAATTAATAATCAAGCTAGTAATAAATCAACAAGTGGCAAGCTCATGTGAGTGGTTAGGTGAGGACCACTTTGAGAAGGGGGGACCAAACTTGCTCCCCACTCCCTCTCCCATAACCGGCCACCTCACTCCACACACACTCAAGGACCACTAGCCACATGGCACCCACCCTTGGGCACCAAGGCAGCCAAGGTGGGCTGCCATGTGCTGCTGTCCGTGGCAGCCACGCCCAGCAAGCCCAGCAGGCCCAGCACTCGCATGCGGGCTGCCAGGCGCTGCTGGCCAGCAAGCCCAGCATGCTTGTGCGGGCTAAAGCTGGCCTTGTGCCTTTGCCAGTGCTGCTAGGCAACAAGCAATGGCCTAGCCATGCTGCTGCTAGCTGTGGCGAGCTGGCGCGCCTAGCGTGCTAGCTGCTGCAGCTTGTTGCGGCATGGCTTGCTAGCCATTGCGCGCACAAGGCTGCACCTAGCATGCTAGCACGCACTAGGCAGCGCCTAGCCTTGCGATGCTAGCATGGCTGCGCTAGCACGCACCAGCCAGCCTAGGCTCGGCTTGGTGCGCATGCTAGCCACCATGCTAGGTCATATGCCCTTAGCACTCGATTTGCTTGGGCATTCCAATGATAGGGGTATTTTGGTCTTTTGTTGATTTATTACTATTTCTCGTCTCGTCTTTCACTATTTTTCGACTCCACTTCCGACGCTCGTTTTAACGCTCTAAGCTCGAATTTCCAACGTCTAAATAAATATTGCTCGGTCGACTCATTAATTCCTTCTGAATTAATTCGTCGGTTCGGTTTGTTGAATGCTTGGGTGTGACCCGAAGGGTTCAGTCAAGATTAAGCTGTAATATTAATTATTCATTAATATTACTGATCGGAAGCGGCCTCCACCCAGGCATTCCGATCACTTGACCTCACTGAATATATTAGCTTTCTAATAATTCTGAAACCCACTAACGGAATAGTACACTTGTTCGAAGGACACCATTCCTTTCAACAACACGCCTGAATCATCTATCCCTATCAATGATTTGTTAGGGGGTACCTTGATGAGAGCGATGAGTTAGATCCACCTTACAACCTAAAAACTGATAAGGGTAAAGGAGTTAGAGTGTAGGGTCAGATCTTTGGAGAAGTGTATACTAATTTAGAATCAGATGAAGATGATGTAAATGTGTTAAAGTATTATGATGATGGTGTAGTTAATGAAGATCTATAGTTGGAGGTTCTAGATATACAATTGGAGGAAAAAGTGCATGAGGCAATATATTAAATGAGGAGTTACAGTTTGATTCTGAGATAAGTGATGATGAGTATGTTACATCTAGGGAAAGAGTGAAGGTTTGTAACAATAATTTTCTCCATTTGGCTCAACAATTACAACGGGAGGCTTCTTAGGGGAAACTAGGGTCTTAGGACTAACATGGGTCTACAGATCAGACACAGGCAGCAGCTGATGGTGTGAATGAGCAAGAGACTGACTATGAAGATAGTGAAGAGGATATTCACACCCCACCAGGAAGTGATAAGGAGGATGAAAATGGGATAAGAAAGAGCAGAACTTGGGTACTTGTAAGTCCAAACACTGATTTCTCTCAATATGTTGTCAACAGGGAGAACCTTTAAGGAAGCTGTTACCAAATATGTTGTCATACAAGGTAGGAACCTCATATTTAAGGAAAGCAACAAAAGCAGACAACAAAGGTTAGGGGTCAAGTGTTGATGGGTGTCCTTTTTATGTGTATGGTTCATGGCAATCTAGGAAAGCTACATTTCTTGTGAAAACAGTTTGCAATCAACATGTATGTCACAGAAATATGAAGAAAAATAGACAATTGAAGTCTACATGGGTAGCCAAGCAGTTGTTGGATGTGTTCAAATCAAGGACTCACTAGCCTGCAAAAGAAATAATTGAGTGTAATAGGAGAGCCTACAAGAAGTTGGTGAAGAAAGACTTTGCATACAAAGTTAAGTATGCTGCACATAAGCTGTTGCGTGGATCTATGTCAGGTCATTACATGATAGTAGGTGCATACATGGAAGCTTTATGAAGATCAAGTCCTGGGAGTCATTTAGTGTTGGTGACTGACACTTCCAAAACTGACAAGGTAGTAGTATTTAAAAGGCTATTTGTATGCTATGAGGGTTTGAGGAAAGGTTTGCTAGAAGGATGTAGAAAAGTATTGTGTGTGGATGCTCGTTTTTTAAAAACTCTCTTGGGAGTCCAACTGTTTTGTGTTGTTGGAAGAGATTCCAATGATCAAATGTACCCTCTGGCCTAGGCTATAGCAGAAGGAGAGAATAATGATTCTTGGTAGTGGTTTTTTTAACAACTGCAGCAATGCCTTGATCTAGGTGATGGAGATGATTGTGCCATAATATCTGATGAGCACCAGGTTAATTCTTCAACTCTTTCTCTGTTTTTTAGGTTATTAATATGTTTTAGATTTCACTCAAAGTCATGTATGCTTATTATGCATGTGTAAGATATTTTGAATGGTGTGGCTAATGTCTTGCCTAATGTAGAGAATTAGCATTGTGCTCATAATATCTGATGAAATGAAGTTGTAATTTTGGGCAATTGCAAAGTCTTACAATGAGGCAGACTACAAGGAACAATTGGCAAAGCTGAGTAAACTTAATGCAAATGATGTAGAGGCTTTCAAAGGATATAATTAACAATGCTTTTGTAGGGTATTCTTGGATCCTAAGATTAAGACTGATGTGATAACTTTAAACATGGCAGAAACCTTCAACGGCTATGATATCTTAGCTATGACTAAACATTTGCTGTTTCTGCTTGAAGAAATTAGAAGCAATTTGATGCAAAGGTTGGTCAAATAGAGAAAGGAAATGGAGAAGGTCACTATAGTTGTTTACCCTAGGATTCAAGCCAAGCTTGAGAAAGAAAAGAACAAGGCATCCTACTGTGAAGTTATGCCATCATGTGAGCATTTGTTTAATGTCAGTCATGAATTGGATAAGCTTTTAGTTATCTTGGAGAGTAGGACCTGCACTTGTAGGAAGTGGGATTTGCTAGTTGTTTAGGGTAAAAATACCCTAGACACGTGGACCAATGAGAGGAAGCCACATGTCGAGCGCAGGATGGCCCACGTGGCCTGACATCCTCTTGACACTTGGCTCCCTCAGATATACCTCTGAAATTGCGGCCTTCAAGGGCTAAATCCCTAGAAGCGTCGTTTTACGGCACAGCCCACTGAAAGTAGGTCAAGTGACCTAGATAGGGGCACGCTCTCCTAGGATCCTATAATTAGGGAGATATTTCCCCACTTGGGGGACACATTCAATCATTTATTACACCTACATTCTCTCACATCAGAGAAAGACCTGAGCTTGGAATCCGAGCAGATACCCACCTAAATTTTCGTTCTGTCTATTCTCGTCCAAGTTACTAACTTGTGCGTCAAAGGCGAAGCACCACTCAACCGGTGTCTCCAATATTTTGCAGGTACAGCTCCTCCGGATCAGGCTTCGTGACGTAACTCTCCCAAGGGACAAAAACACCCAAAACATTTGGCGCCGTCTGTGGGGAGAGTACCTCGAAGATGGTTCAAGAGTCTGTACCACCCCCTAACCGTCTTGGCGATGATCCAGAAGTCTTTACAGACCAAGAAGATGAGGATCCTAAGGTCGAAACCTTTACAGCCGATGATGGCTCGCTCAGAATCAAGAGCATCCGGCCCAGAGATATTCTAGAGCCGGGTACCTCCCAGGCGGGTACAAGTCGACCCCTTGGGTAGCCTGAGGGGGAAACCCAAACGGCCGCTGGATCAACACCTATCACCCGACACAAACTCATGAGGTTCATGACAAGTTTCAAGGGTGAAATTAAAGAGATGATCACATAGAGCCGGGCTGGCCCAAGTAAAGGCCAGTCGGCCAAGAAGACTCCTCTGGAAAAGGGGAAGTCAGTCAGAGAGTGGCAGCCCACTCTTCATCGAAAGGAGAAGCAGCCGGGCCCATTAATTGGTTGAAAATTCTTCTCCCAAAGAAGAACACTAACAACACTCACCGGACTCAGCAGCCGGTGAGAAGTAGAAAATCAACTCTTGATGCCCGGGAGATTATCAACCGGAAAATAAATCAACAGTTGTCTGAATCGGCTTCTACGTCGAATTTTCTAGACAGCTTTAACAATACCTCTGCGGGGAATGCACCTTCCTTGCATGGGAGTCAGACAGATGGTAATACCGTCCACTCTGGCCCTCAGATGATTGGGGCTGCTCCATATGTACCTTCTAAGGTCTATGGTCAGTACCCTCCTTACTATATGCAGCCGACTCTCTTCGGAAGTCAGGCGGCATATCACAATGTCCAGCCACTAGACTAGCAGCTTCGTCTGCTACGCCTGGGTGAACAACCTTCTGCGTTCACCCGGGAGATAACCGAGGCGGCCCAGCCGGCCAAGGTTAAGATTTTATTGGTTGGTACCTATGATGGTACCACCAATTCGGAAGACCACCTCATGGCTTACACCAACCTCATGTATATGCAGGAGTTGGATGATGCCACTTGGTGTCGTTGCTTCCCGGCTACATTGAAGGGCATTGCCCAACAATGGTTTGGTAATCTGCCAGCCGGGTGCATCGATAGTTTTAGGAAGCTTGTCTTCCTATTTTCTTCCAACTTCTCGATGAACATCCCTGCTAAGAAAACAAGCACCATTAAGCAGGGACAGAGAGAAGGGCTGCACTCCTATCTCAGGCGGTTCAATCTGATTAGAATTCAGATTCAAGGACTGTCTGATGAGGTAGCCTTATAGACTTTTTCAAAGGTCTAAGAGACGGGTCGACTTTTAAGTTCGACCTAGTCAGAAAAGGGGCTTTCACCTTATAGGCGGCTTTGAGGGAGGCGGAAAGCTACATTCAAGCTACTGACCTCTGCTCGCCTCGTAACCAGTCGGATTCCAAGAAGCCCGACAAGCAGAAAGACAGCCTGCCTGCCCAGCCGGCCAAAAAGAAAGAAGAGAGCAAGAAGAGAAAAGAAATCTGGGCGGTTGGTGATTCTGACCAGCCGTCCCAGAAGAAGAAGAAAGAGTTTAAACCGTACGTCCCCAAGTACGAGTTTAACAAGGACAACAATTCGATCCTCATGGAAATTAAGGACCGGCTGTCCCTAGAGAAGCCGAACCCAATGAAAAGTTCCATTCAATCAAGGAACAAAAATAAATTCTGTTAATACCATGAGGAAGTTGGCCATGACACCAACGACTGCTTCAGCCTTCAACGGGCGTTGGACCGTTTGGCTTACAAGGGAATGCTGAAGTCCTACATTTCTAAGTCCCCAGCCGGGGCAAAGAAGAAGAATAAGGGTCAGTCCTCCAATACTACCCCCCAGCCTGCTAGTAGCTCGGATACCGACAAGGAGCCGGTCTACACAATAGCAGGCGAGTTCTCATGTGGTGGCCCTACCATCCGGGGCACCAAGAGCCATCTTCGAAAGATGGACAAAGATGATGATGGGCAGGCGTCTGCAAGCTCCTCCTTCCCGGATGTTCTGATCACCGAGAAGGATAGGGGAAGTGTTCGCCGCCCACATGATGACCCGGTCGTCATTGAATGTAAGGTTGCCAACCAATTGGTTGGACGAATCCTTATTGACACCGGAAGCTCATCAGACATCATCAGTCTCCGGTGCTTGCAGAAGCTGAAATACAATGCCAGCAGCTTGCATCCGGTTACCCACCCCTTAGTTGGCTTTGGGGGTGGAATGGTTTACCCAGTCGGAAGGGTTGATCTACCCATCCGGCAGGGTGAGACAGGAAAAGGGCGACACCTGGTCGTCATGTTTTTGGTCGTTGAGGATTTGACCGCCTACAACATTATCTTGGGCCGGCCAACCCTCAACGAATCCAAGGCTGTAATCATCCCTTCCCTCATGCTCATTAAGTATGAGAGGGATGACGGCTCTGTTGGTTCCTTGAATGGGGATCAGAAGACGGCCCGGGAGTGCTATCTCTCAGCCGTCAAAGATACCGTGGCCCAAGACGGCCAGGAACCAATAGACCTTGACAATGTCGAGGATGCGGATCCATTACCAGCCCCACCAGCAGCCGGGAAGAAAAGAATGGCACCTATGCTGGTGGAGGTGAAGAAAGAGAAAAAATAGCAATCACTGACCGGTGAACGGGTAGATGAGCTCCGTCCCCAACCGGTTGGTGAACATATTGATATATCTCTGGACGACAGCCGTCTGGAGCGTACCGTGAAGGTTGGGACGGTTGCTTTTGCAAAATTGGGTGCAGACTTGCACCTGCTGCTGAAAGAATTCAAAGACATTTTTGCCTTTGAAGTGGAAGAGATGCTAGGCGTCAGCCCGAATCTTGCTGTCCACAACTTCGCCGTGGATCCTAAAAAGAAGCCCATCCGGCAGAAGAAAAGAAATCCTGGCGAGGAAAGAAGTCAGGCGGCAGCTGCCGAAGTCAAAAAGCTGTTGGATGCTGGGTTCATTCGGCCATGTAATTTCCCGACTGGGTGGCGAATGTTGTGCTTGTAAAGAAGCCGAATGGTACCTGGCGTATGTGTATTGATTACACAGATCTCAACAAGGCATGTCCCAAGGACAGTTATCCACTTCCTAAGATCGATAGTCTGGTCGATTCGACAGCCGGGCATGCCTTGATGAACTTTATGGATGCCTACTCCAGCTTCCATCAGATACCCATGTGGAAGAAAGATCAAGAAAAGACGGACTTCGTCACTGATCAGGGGTTATTCTGCTACACTGTGATGCCATTTGGCTTGAAAAATGCGCCGGCTACGTTCTAACGGATGATTAATACAATCTTTATTAATCAAATTGGAAGGAATGTAGAGGCGTACATTGATGACATGATAGTCAAATCCAAGAAGCACGCGGATCACCTTGATGATCTCCGAGAAACCTTTACCACACTCAGGCGGCATAAGGTTATGTTAAATCCTAAGAAATGCGTCTTTGGTGTTGAGTCTGGGAAGTTTCTCGGATTCTTGATTGATCAAAGGGGGATAGAGGCTAACCTTGAGAAGATACAGGCGGAGATTGACATGAAGTCACCTCGCACTGTCAAGGAAGAACATAGACTAACCGGTTGCCTGGCCGCCTTGGGGAGATTCCTCAACCGGTCAGGTGACAAATTCCTTTACTTCTTCCAAGCTGTTGGGGTTTGGTGAGTCCGACTCATCGCGGAAACAAACCCAAAAACAAGACCGCACTCGCAATAAATAAAACCATAAACATAATTAAATTAATCACAAGATTAAGATAAGCTAATTACCTTTGACGCGTGCTTCGCTCCAAAATAAGCTCTTACTTGAAAGCTTCAAGTCCCGCTCACACGGAGACCTCCAACGAAGTCCACCCGCACCAACAAAACCGACTAGGTCCAATGTCTTGGGGTTAGAAAGACCCGACCAATAAAACCCGAGTAATAATATTGAGTTCAAAGGTTTTCAGTAATTATGATGCCTTTTTCAACTCTTACTCAAGCAACATTCCCAATTCCCATACTTGGGTATTTATAGGAAATGATGGGAGTATCATTTACTCTTTCATCAATGTAGGATAGTATAATTTTTCCATTTTATTTTAAAGCTAAAATAAAATTAATAATCAAGCTAGTAATAAATCAACAACTGGCAAGCTCATGTGAGTGGTTAAGTGAGGACCAATTGGAGAAGGGGGGGGGGGACCAAACTTGCTCCCCACTCCCTCTTCCATAACCGGCCACCTCACTCAACATACACTCAAGGACCAGTAGCCACATGGCACCCACCCTTGGGCACCAAGGCAGCCAAGGTGGGTTGCCATGTGCTGCTGTCTGTGGCAGCCACGCCCAGCAAGCCTAGAAGGCCCAGCACTCGCATGCGGGCTGCCAGGAGCTGCTGGCCAGCAAGCCCTGCATGCTTGTGCGGGCTGCTGCCGGCCTTGTGCCTTGGCCAGTGCTGCTAGGCAGCAAGCAATAGCTTAGCCATTCTACTGCTAGTTGTGGCAAGCTGGCGCGCCTAACGTGCTAGCTACTGCAACTTGTTGCGGCATGGCTTGCTAGCCATTGCGCGCACAAGGCTGCGCCTAGCATGCTAGCACGCACTAGGCAGCGCCTGGCCTTGCAATGCTAGCATGGGTGCGCTAGCACGCACCAGCCAGCCTAGGCTCAGCTTGGTGCGCATGCTAGCCACCATGCTAGGCCGTACGCCCTTAGCACTCGGTTTTCTTGGGCATTCCGATGCTGGGGGTATTTTGGTCTTTTGTTGATTTATTACTATTTCTCGTCTCGTCTTTCACTATTTTTCGACTCGACTTCCGACGCTCGGTTTCGACGCTCTATGCTCGAATTTCCGACGTCTAAATAAATATTACTCGGCCGACTCATTAATTCCTTCCGAATTAATTCATCGGTTCGGTTTGTTGAATGCTTGGGTGTGACCCGAAGGGATCAGTCAAGATTAAGTTGTAATATTAATTATTCATTAATATTACTGATCGGAAGCGGCCTCCACCCAAGCATTCCGATCACTTGACCTCACTGAATATATTAGCTTTCTAATAATTCTAAACCCACTAACGGAATAGTATACTTGTTCGAAGGACACCATTCCTTTCAATCTCCCACTTGTCCTTCCGGACAAGTGCGCATTTTGTGTACAACCTTTTTCCTTTGTCATTTAATGTCTCTTCATAAACTATGAGGTAAGATTTGTTTTGTCATCCTTATTACGTCCAGAAGTGTTTTTCGATTCCGAGTCCGACTATCAATAAATAGATGATTTCTAAAATCCATCCGAGCACGGCCATGCATTTTACAGTCTCGCTCTACGAGAGGCCTTGTATACAACAAAGACATCTTCCCTATTTTAGTAGGGGGACATTCCCAGTCTTGTAATGTAGCTCCTCTTACTGAGAGGACCTAGTCGCCCGAGTGTTGCCGTTCTAATCCCCTATTACGGCAGACGTTTCACAACATCAAATCGAACTAGTACTCAAAAAGAGAACTCATAATACTCATGGTCGAGGAAATAGGTTCCGAAAGCCATAATGAGAAGTATACTTATAACAAATTTTTAATTTCTTAAAGTATTCTCATAGGTCGATCCAGTATGGTTCTAAACCAATACATGTGCAAATGATTTATGACAATCATGTCCTTGTAGCACATGAAACGGTGCTATAAATCAGACTACACACTAATCTCAATTGGTCATTAATCGTCCATCGTTTAAATGACCTTGATTAGGGATAATTTTTTATTATAATATTCAATGTTCACTTAATAGGTGTTTCCTTACCAAGACTGGTCTTGATACCCTATTTTGAATATTCTCATAATCGAATGGACTCATTATTTAATCCTAAACCACAATTAAATAGCATAACGGAGTAATAAAATATTACATGAAATTTTATATTACTCCAAAACTTGAATGGTTTTCCTTAGCGTCATACATTAATTTTTCTCAAAATTAACTAAAACACTAAACAAGGAAATCAAAGCAAGTCTCCTACATGATTGATTCCCATTGCCTCAACGTGCTTGTTGTGCTACACTTGAGGCAATGGTTTATTAAGTGGATCGGTTACATTGTCATCCGTTCTAACTTTGCAAATTCTGATTTCACCCTCTGATTTCCATTCTCGAATCACGTGAAATCGCCGCTTGACATGTTTGACCTTCTGATGTTCCCTAGGCTCTCAGGCCTGAGCAATAGCTCCATTGTTGTCACAATAGAGGGCTATTGGACCCTTTATAGAGGGTACAACATCAAGTTCACCAACGAACTTTCGAATCTAAACAGCCTCCTTAGCTGCTTCAGCAGCTGCTAAGTATTCGGCTTCAGTTGTAGAATCTGCAGTTGTACTCTGCTTTGCGCTCTTCCAACTAAACGCCCCACCATTTATACAAAACACATATCCAGATTGCGATTTGAAATCGTCTCTGTCTGTCTGGAAGCTTGCGTCGGTATAACCTTCCATAACTAAATCCTCTGCACCACCATACACTAGGAATTTATCCTTGTTCCTTTTCAGGTACTTAATGATATTTTTGGCCGCAGTCCAATGCGCCTCTCCTGGGTATTTAGGTCTTTTGTTGATTTATTACTATTTCTCATCTCGTCTTTCACTATTTTTCGACTCGACTTCCGACGCTCGGTTTCGATGCTCTAAGCTCGAATTTCCGACATCTAAATAAATATTACTCGGTCGACTCATTAATTCCTTCCGAATTAATTCGTCGGTTATGTTTGTTGAATGGTTGGGTGTTACCCGAAGGGTTCAGTCAAGATTAAGTTGTAATATTAATTATTCATTAATATTACTGATCGAAAGCGGCCTCCACTAACGGAATAGTACACTTGTTTGAAGGACACTATTCCTTTCACAAGCAATCAGGAAGAAGGCCAGATTCGAATGGGGGGGATGATGATGAGGCGGCCTTTCAACGGCTGAAAGAACACTTGCACTCCTTTCTAAGGCTTGTTAGCCCACTACCTAGAGTGGTGTTATACATGTACCTAGCCATCTCGGATCATGCCCTCAGTGCCGTTCTTCTTGCTGAGAGAGACGGTGTTCAGCTTTCGGTCTATTTCATTGGCCATGTTCTAAAAAATGCTGAGCTCCGGTACCCCGTGGTAGAAAAATTTGGCCTTGCCCTGTATATGGCCTTCAAGAAATTAAAACCTTATTTTCTTGCTCATCCGGTTGTAATCTACACCGACCAGCCCCTCAAGAGGCAAATTTCTACTTTGGAGTCATCCGGTAGAATGTTGAAATGGGCTATTGAAATGCAAAGTCTTGAAAACACTTTTGAACCTAGAAAGGCAGTGAAAGGTCAAGCGTTTGCCGACTTTATTGTTGAAATGACTCGACCGGTGCAACCGGATAATGTTGACTAGGTTTGGAAAGTGTATGTAGACGGAAGTTCAACGAAGAACGACTGTGGTGCAGGAATTATATGTGAGTCTCCTGAGGGGGACAAATTTGAATATGCACTGCGGTTTAAGTTTCAAGCCTCAAATAACGAGGCGGAGTATGAAGCCCAGCTAGTCGGAATCCGCATGTGTAAGGCAGCAGGGGCAACTAAAATCGACGCCTATTCTGATTCATAGTTGGTCGTCAGTCAGTATGAGGGAGCATATGAGGCAACTCATCCGGCTATGATCAAATATCTTTAGGCAGTCAAAGTAGAGGCTGGGGCACTTGAGGAATTCCGTCTGAATCAAGTGCCTAGGTCAGACAACAACCAGGCTGATGCGTTGTCCGAATTGGCTTCATCCGCCTGCTGTGATACTCCTCGCTCGGTCTTTTAGGAAGTTCTTGAACAGAGAAGCATACATGAAGAGCCCATTAGAATCTTGGACCGAAGTTCTACCTGGATGGATGGCATCCGGGCATATTTGGCAGACGGCAAACTTCCTGATTCACCACAGGAGGCAGCCGTCATGAAAAAGTGAGCAGCAAACTTCGAGTTGAGAAACGGAGAACTCTTCAAGGCGGATTTTCTCAAACCTCTATTGAAGTGTGTTACCCCTGAAAAGGGGAAAGAATTTCTCGAAGAATTGCATGCTGGGTACTGCGCCTCTCATATAGGCGGTAGGTCCCTAGCCGTCAGAGCCAGGCGGCATTACTTCTGGCCTACTCTTGAAGTAAACGCTAAAGAGTTAGTCAAAAGATGTGAAAAATGCCAAAGGTTTGGCCCTCTTATTCGCCGCCCGGCTACTGATCTGATGGCAATCCACATCCCAGTCCCATTCGCCAAATGGGGCATGGATATCTTAGGACCTTATACGCCTGCTCCAGGCGGAAAACGCTACATTTTGGTGGCTGTGGATTATTCTACCAAATGGGTAGAAGCTGAGCCTGTTAAGAACATCAAGACAACGGATGTCATCTCTTTCATCTGGAAGAACATCATCACCCGGTTTGGGGTACCTATGTCTATGGTTTTTGATAATGGCCCTCAGTTTGAGACCCCAAAGCTCAAGACTTGGTTGGGGGATCAGGGTATCTCACATTGTTTTGCATCAGTCGGCCGACCCTAGGCAAACGGCCAGGTTGAAGCCTTCAACAAACTCTTCTCAGACGGCATAAAAAAGAAAATTGAAAGAGCTGGTGGTTTATGGGCAGAAGAGTTAATTAATGTCCTATAGGCCATCAGGACTACTGCTAAAGGTGCAATAGGTGAAACCCCATTTCTCATGGTTTACGGTGCTGAAGCCGTCTTGCCCATCGAACATTACGAGCCGAATCTTAGAGTCATGCTATATGATTAAGAGGCAAATTGGGAGGCCATGCAGCTGGCATTGGACTCCCTCCCGGAAAGCAAGGGCAACGCTGCTCTGCGCCATGAGATATATAGTCTGAGAATGACCAGAGCTTATAACAAGAAAGTGCACAAGCGCCCTCTGAAAGTGGATGACTTTGTGTTACGAAAAATGGAGGCAACCGGTAGGGCTAATGAGGCTGGGAAGCTAACCCCTAAATGGGAAGGCCCCTATCGGATTTATGAAGAAGTAAGGAACGGCACCTACCGTCTGGAAACCCCAGACGGTCGCCGTCTGCCCAGAACTTGGAATGTAGACAGTCTAAAAAAGTACTACTTCTGAGAATGTATTTTTTGTAAACAGTAGTCAATTAATGAAAATTCAGGCTTTGTTTGTAGATTTATTTTGGCATTATTACTGTTCGTCTGCCTGGGCAATGCTCAGACGGACCCGGAGTTTAACTAACTAAGTTTGATACTTAGTTTAGTTGAACATTATAATTTCTAGTCCGCCTGGGTAAAACTCAGACGGACTCTCTATTTGAATCACTAAGTTTGATACTTGGTGTAATTTAATAATTATTAGTCCGCCTGAGTAAGGCTTAGACGGACTCTTTGTTTAATTAATAACGTTTGATACTTGGTGTAAATTATCAATTGCTTATCCGTCTAGGTAATACTCAGACACAAAAACGCTTAGTGCTATACAACCGGTCTCAAACAAGACCGAAGGACAATATGGCCGGATGGTTGCTTATTTTACAAAACCGCCTGTCCCGACATGGACAAAGGCGTCCGACGACACCTCTCCGGGTGCAATCGTCGTAGAGAACAGACTATTCGTCGGTTCTATGTACCAACGCGGATGGTAAAAATTGAAAGTCCAAATTGGTCAGCTCATAGTCGTCTGACCAGAGTAATCTAAAGAACGATCAAGTTACCGAAAACCGGATGCCCTGAGGCATTAGTCGGTCATCGGCTGAAGTTCTTAGGTTATTTATTCCAAAGTTGCACTCACTCCCCCTATTAGGGCAAAAGATTGTGTAATGGCTACGCGTCAACCCCAGACGGAATACAACCGCGTGGGCAAGAAGCTCAAAGCACCCGTTCTAATGGTCGGCTGTGCACTTGGTTTGGGGAAATCACCATTGTGATTGATTGGCCTAAAAACATTCCATACTTCTCATAGTATCAAGTGTTTTCAAGCCAATCAATCAATTTGAAATAAAACCAACCACACAGCCGCCTAGGGGCAAGAGCACCCGGATTGCAAACTGCAGCATGCTTTTTTAAGTTAGGCAAAATATAAAAGAATTGCAAACATACGCAAAATTGAAATTGAAAACTCGAAACACAAACGGGTATAAACAACCGACTGAGTCGGAATACATTAATATTTAAAATGGCTCAAAGGCCATAATTTGTGTTAACCAGAGTTACATCTGGTGAGGAAACAAAAAATAAAATTGTTAACCAAACCCCATGGTTGGTAAAAATACAACAAAACACGACATACAAGCCGGTAAGGAAACAACAATGGCATACTGCCGCAGAAAGTGTGGAGGCCCGTGTAAGGCTGAGGTGGTTGATGCTGCCCCGGCTGAGTTTGGCTGGTCTGGCCCTCGTTATTCTCTTACGCCGGCTCCTCAGTATCAGAGACTTCACATCCCTGCTCAGCAGCCCAATTCTTGAAGCGAGGCGGGGGAGCATCACCTAGTAGCTGGGCATCATACACCTCAGTGGCGTAATCATACCTCAGCTTATAGACCTCAAAGTCTATTTCTGGGTAAAGGAGGCTGAAGGTAATCTTCAGCCGGGCCAAATTGTCCTGCTCATTCTCCTCAGTCAGCCGTTTTTGCTCTTGGGCAAGCTCGTCCGACTGCTTGTTTCGCAGATTGACAAATTCAATCCCCAGGCGGGTAACGTTTGCTCGGAGCTGGGCGTTCTCCTTGTCAGCATCTTCTAATGCCTTGAGTTCTGATTTGGCATCCTTTAGCTTCTTATCAAGGTCATTAGCCCGGCTGTTAGCTTCGTCATTTGCTGCCGTCAAATTCCGGATCAGCTCCTCCTGTTTCAACTCTACTGCTTTAATTTTTAAATTACACATATAATCAGTATATTCAGCAGAGTTGAGGTTTTCAAGGGCCCTCCGTTTGGCGTCATTTACCTCTTCCTGTTTCCGCCTGAAGGGGCCCCGGAGGCTGTCCACTCTCAGCATTGTCTGGGACAAGAACAGCCGGCTTATGAATTACTTAGAAAAATTAAAGATAAAAGATGTCAAGGTGGTCGGATTCACTACCTCAGCTAGTTGACCCATTATCCGGTCGAAGTCCACGACCTGCAGATCAGGTATGGAGTTCTTCTCAGATCGGGTGAGGGTCCTCACCATCCGTTTTGCGAAACCCGCAAGATCCGGCTTGTCAGAAGTCAGATCTGCATCAAAAGTAATACTCTGTGAGATAGAGGCAGCGTAGTCGGCATTCATCCGTTGCCGGCTGCTGACCGACTCTTTAGAGGGATCAACCATGGTCTTGACTCTCATAAAATCAAGCGGCCAAGGTATTTCAATCTGTCCCTTACCTTGGGCTTCCGGATGGTTATCCGGATTTTGCTCCTCCCCAAGCGTTGCCGCACCGCCTGCAACATTAGGTGGTTCGCCACCCTTCGATGCCGAAGAGACATCCGACGCTTTCTGCTGCGAGCGTTCCGAGATTTCGCTCAGAATTCTCATTACAGCAGGCGATTTGCCCCCGGTCGTTGGATGATCGGATTGGGCAGATGAGTGTTTCTGGGGAGGAGGTGGGCCTTTCCTAGCGGCTTTAGCAGCCGGAGTTTTCTCA
The DNA here is from genome assembly GCF_001683475.1 of Chenopodium quinoa. Classification (NCBI taxonomy): domain Eukaryota; kingdom Viridiplantae; phylum Streptophyta; class Magnoliopsida; order Caryophyllales; family Amaranthaceae; genus Chenopodium; species Chenopodium quinoa. The sequence goes on from NW_018743787.1 coordinate 366,062, forward strand.
AGATCGTCTCCCTGCCTCAAGGGTAAGTATACCCAACAGGCAAAAAAGAAAAAAAAAAAAAAAGCAAACACATCAAGTCAGGCGGTCTTACCCCGTCTTTTTTGGAGTCTTTGGCTTCAACGGCTGCCTTTTTGGCAAGCGCAGCCTCCTTGCGCAGTAGCGCCGCAGACTTAGCCGGTGTCTTCGCCTGGTCTTCCATTCTCAAGGCTTCGTCTGCAAGAACAAGAATTTATGGTTAGAAGAAATTATGACAAGTTTTCAACTAAAGTAAAATAACAATCATTCAAGATGAGAAGTATTCTACCCCTGGGAAACATGGTACTTAGCTCGCAGGAGGACAAGAAGCACTCGTCCTTGAAGAAGTCCGGATGGGGAATCCAGTTTTTAGGTACAATGATGTGAGTCCCATCCTCTATGGGCTCAGTTATTGTTTCTAAGAATCCCGGCTCCATTATTTGCTCCCGGGCCTTAGTAGATACCACCGGGAGAAAGAATTTACGTCCAAGAAGAGCCGGCTCAGTATTGTACCGGCACAGTGTCCGGTTGTGTCTTAGGGTGGGGGAGGAAACCAAATAAAACGTGTCCTTCCACCTAGACCATTTGGACACTTTGTCCAAAGTCATCAAGTATTGGGGCAAGGTAGTCAGAGTATACCATGCCCCATGGCCGCTTGGAGCCTTGCTCAAGTAGTGCATATGCGCGAAGGCGGAAAAACTGGGGTCTATATTTTGAAGCTCGCAGGTGGCATTGTAACTAAGAATATTCACCCACGAGTTGGGGGTGAGCTTTCAAACCTCTAGATCGTACCCCTTAAGGATTTTCCTAATTACGGGGTGGAGGGGGAACCGTAGGCCGGCTTCGATAACCGCCTCGTAGCAGATGAAGTAGTCATCTGCATGGTCAATATCATCGCCCCAGGCCATTACAGCGTCAGCCGGGGGAACGATAATCTCCCAACCCCTTCTTAAGGGGTGCTTTTCCTTGAAGGCCCTGGATCCGCTATTGAGGAGGGCGATGTTACCCGGTAGCATCCGGGTCCTTTTAGGGTTTGGATTGTCGGCGACCTTAGGCGGCTGCTGATAGTTAGCCGCAAAATCGTCTTGATCAGAGCCGGAAGACTCGGCCCTTGACTCCCTGTCGACCTCAGCGTTGTCGGCTTCATCAGAGGAGGTGGTACTCTCGCAGCCTACCTCTCTTACCCTGGAGCTCCCGGAAGTAGAGGGAGCCTCTTCGTCAGATCCGCTCTCCTCCCAATCCCTCTGTTCCCCGTCTGGGAAAACCTCATCTGCTGGCACTCTCATAGTGCACCGGCTCTTAGACCGCCTGGGCGTTTGTTTCGTCCTGGCCATTGTGTCCTGCACAAACACAGAGAGGGAGGAATTCGGAGATGAGCGTATTGGTTCCGACAGTCCAGAAAAGGCACCCCCTGTTCTAGACTCAGCCGTTCCGGGGGATCGGCTGAGTGTCCTAGGCAGTGCCGAGTGAGTGGATTGGGAACTCATTTATATTCTCTAAAAAGCTAGGTATACAGGCGGAGAAAAAATGGTATACAAATTGAAAGGGAGGAAAGCTAAAATGGTACAGGCGGTTACCTCGCTTTTTCTCTGGAAAAATCTGAAAACCGCTACAGCCGGTAAACTGGGTGTTGAACTGCTAGCACTCGGAAGCTTGAACTTGCTGTGACGCAGCCGGAAGTAGAGCACTTCTTTCTAGAATCTCTCTTTTTCTCTCTCTAAAAAGTAAAATGTGAACGTAAGGTGTGAAAAAGGGGGGGGGGTAACTTTCTATTTATAGAAAGTGAAAGTGGGGGGAAATTTTTGATTTGAAATTCGAAAATTTTACCCGTTATTGTTCAACCATGAAAGGTGGACACGTGTCACAGGCCCCACGTGATATGCACGTGTAACCTGTGAGGGGCAAATGTTTAGGGTAAAAATACCCTAGACACATGGACCAATGAGAGGAAACACCGTGTCAAGCGCAGGATGGCCCACGTGGCCTAACATCCTCTTGACACTTGGCGCCCTCAGATATACCTCTGAAATTGCGGCCTTCAAGGGCCCAAATCCTTAGAAGCGCCGTTTTACGGCGCAGCCCACTGAAAGTAGGTCAAGTGACCTAGATAGGGGCATGCTGTCCTAGGACCCTATAAATAGGGAGATATTTCCCCACTTGGGGGACACATTCAATCATTTATTACACCTGCATTCTCTCACATCAGAGAAATAGCTGAGCTTGGAATCCGAGCAGATACCCACCTAAATTTCCTTTCTTTCTATTCTCGTCCAAGTTACTAACTTATGCGTCGGAGGCGGAGCACCACCCAACCGGTGTCTCCGTTATTTTGCAGGTACATCTCCTCCGGATCAGGCTTCGTGACGTAACTCTCCCAAGGGACAAAAACACCCAAAACACTAGTGTAGACACCTAAAAATGTCTCCCCAAAACCAAACCCGATGATGAACAATCTTTCACCGCATTATTGGTCGGGTTCAGTATTTAATCCTGAAAGTGCTTAGTAAATCGTATTTAATTAAAATCAATTTTTGAATAGTCCATGGATCAATCTTGTTGTTTAGTCAAAGCATAGTTTATTTTTAATTTCAGCCCAAACCTTTTTATTTTATTTTATTATTTTGGCCTAAACCTTTTATTTATTTTATTTTATTATTTATTTAATTATTTTGGCCCAATTAATAAATAATTAATCAGAAATGGCCCGAAATTATTAGTCGGCACTTAAAAATGTTGAACGAAATTAGGGTAAAAATGAATTTGGACAGAAAAACGGACTAAAGGTCCCGCATCACGGCAGTAAGCACCGTGTCACGGGATCCAGTGCCGCGCCACGGTGGGATTCCCCGTGACATGGTGCCTGTGTTTTGACACGGGGCAATTCCGTGTCCTTTCCGCGTAAACCCTTCACGCGTTTTATTCCCCGTACCCTAAATTTTTTCCGCGTCACACAGCTGTCCACCGTGTCACAGAAATTTTCCCCATTTGACGGTGCCATGCACCGTGTCACGGTGATCTCTTCCGTGTCGCGGTGCAATTTTTAGGGTTTTTATCTTTTTAGGGTTTCTTGTGTTCCCTCAGCTCATTTTTTCTATAAATACCCCCCTCATTTCTGATGTACGGGGAATTAATTAATTCTCTCTTTTTCTCTCTTCTATGCTCTAGCCTAAACACTAGCCTACCCTTCTTCTTTCAAAATTCCCTCTTCAAGCACTCCAAGGAGTCCATACTTTACTCGTGGTTCTATACTTAAGCCAAGACGTGAAAGGTAGAAATGTTTGAGGGTTTGGCCCCAAATCAAGTCTATTTAAATTAATTTAAGTTAATTTAATTATTGTTTTATTATTTTTTCCTTGAAGTTACTAACTCGTTTATTATTTTATAGTTGCAAGCAAACAAAATCAAAGTAAGAATTATGTTCCTTTTATTTCTATTATTTTTTCTAACGATTTTATATTGTTGTATTGATTGTTAAATTGCTTCCAATATTAATGCTTATTTTATGATCACCATATTGCATGTTTAAAGGGAATATGTAATTGAAAATCACGCCTAATAAGATAATTTGGACGACCGGTTTAGGTTCCTTTTTAATCTTGTTGTTTACTCAAGTGATCACAAATTTTATAGAATTATATGTTGCATTAATATTAAACAAATTTAGCTTAATAATAGTTTGGAGCGAATTGAATCTCTGTTTGTATGCCTTTGAGATCGCAGGAATGCTTTTCACTATAAGAACCGAGTAGAGGCCAATATGGGAAAATGTGACTCCATGACTCACTTCGTACAATCATCCCCGATCCTCCTTTCGTGGTTCCGAACATTATGGAGTTAGTAATCTCATGGATTATGAATGGGGTGTAACCTTCACGGGTCAATCGTTGTTGCCTTTGTTGTCCCTTTATTGTGGTTGCCTTTTATGATACGTGAACGGTTTAAAAGTTCCTTAAAAACTTGTTGGCGGCTCCCTACTTTCCTTGTCCCTAATCGTATTATGTCAATTCCCATTTCCTATGAGTGCTAAGCATATTCACACAAGCTTTAATGTAGGCGCACTTCGAACGACGCCTACAATTTGGCGACTCCACTAGGGAGGATTCTTGGTTATTTATCGATTTGAGTGGTCGATATTTAATTAAGATGAGTGGATGAGACTTAAAAGATTCTTGAAAAATATTCCTGTGATTAATTTGGCATTTTTGCATAATCATAGACATTTTAACGTCGCATTTAGGTCTGTCCCGTAGGAAAAATTGTATAACTTTATTGCGTACAAAGGAATACAGGGCACCAGTAAGATTTTCTGGCCGTCGCGCCACGGTAGAATCTGCCGTGTCACGGTGCAGTAAACCGTCAGACGGTGTGCAGCGTGACACGGTGCTCTCCCAATCGTGTCACGGAAGTCCTTAAATCAGTCGGTGGCTTATTTTCTCTTCTCACAATCAGATTCCTTCGGTTTTCTGAAAAAACGTGTGTGTTCTACATACGTCTTAGCCCCGGGGGATTAAAGCTCTATCAAACCAAAAACGCTCATGGAAATAAGGGTTCATTCGAGTTTTTTAATTCCACCCAAACCATAGAGTCGAGTTCGATTTCATCACGAACCCGCACTCGCCTGTTGGCATACACCCTCAAGGGAGGCTGCCTTGCTAAAGCGTCCAAACTCTTAACCATGGTACCCTTTTTGACACCCAAAGCTTGACCAATAGTTGAATATAGATCTTGACCTTAGGTTGCGAACTCTTTTTACATCATTGTGACTAAATGCTACGTATTTTATTTGGTGCTAACTCTCATGTGTTTGCACTTCTTGTTTAACCTATGACCGAGGGTTTTTATTTCCACATAGTAATTAGTACAGAATTAAAATTGATTAAAACCTAGAAATTACGCAAATTTAGACCTGGAATTGCGCACCGTGTCACGACAAGTCTGTCGCGCCATGGTGTGCAATACCGTGATACGGTGCTTTGTCCCGTCTGACTTTGCACTGTACCGTGTCACGACAATCAGCACCGTGACACGTTGCCCAGGAGGATTGTCCAGTCAGTCTATTTTGATCTTTGTGCATGCTTATGTGGTTCGAATGTCTGGTTTGGTGTCCTGTCTAGTTGTACGGTCATCACACGTGTTCATTACCTTCACTTAATCACTCACATGTCGTGTTCACACACTATTCCGTTGGTCATGCACCATTTCATGACCGTACTTTAGGGTGGTCTTGTGTCGTTTTTTTTTTGTTTGGTTTTTTTCGGAGTGAGTCGGATGGTATCCTCCCATACCTTTTTTTTTTTAAAAATAAAGCAAATTTAAATTTTAAAAAAATAAAGCAAATTTTTTAAAAAAAAAAAAAAAAAAAAAAAAAATCTTTTCCTGATGGGTCAAGGTTAAGCTTAGTCATTAAAAGGTGTGTTTGTTTCGTTGTCATAGCACTTGGTCAAGAAGCAGGGGGAGTGTAATGAGGGTGATCATCGTAAGGGGTACTCTCCTTAAATGCCCTTGGCCACTTAAAAGCTTAGGACTTTACACTTGTTAGGGTGTAGTTGAAGGAGTTATGTCTTTGATAAGAGCAATTAATAGATATATCAAGGATCACGATTATGGAGATAATTAGTTTATTCTATAGTGTAGTCAATGTTTGGTGCTAGATATGACAATTGATCTTTGGGCTAGATTAATGACCTAAAGCCTTCTAGAGTGGATCCTACATGGTCACACATAAGAGTATTGGTTATACAAGTTAGAGGCCAATTATTAGGCCTCATGAGTTCATGACATACCATGTTGATAATTGGGCTTAGATAGTTAGAAGAGTCTAATGGATTTTTGACTTGACATGGTTTTATTTCTAGATATGATCTATAAATATAAACCATGCCTAGGGTTGCAAGATACAACAATTGACATACAGTAAATTGTCACACAAGTAGCCAAGCTTCCCAAAACCCTAATTTTCTCTCTCTCTCTACTCGACCCTCTCTCTCTCCTCCTTGTCCGTACGACCCTCCTCCTTGGGTGGCGCGTGTGGTGGCGCGTGGGTGGTGTTGTGGTGTGTTCGTGGCTCAAATCTCCGTTGAAGGTTGATTGAAGTGTTCAGTCACAACTAACTAGCATTAGTGGAGGTTTAATCTGTGCTCGTGGACTAAGTAGAGGAATCACACGTGGGGTTCTTGTTCTCCTTATTGTTCTTGTTTGAACACTTGTGGAATCACGCTTCAAAGGTATAATTCTTACTTCTTTATGTGTTATTGATGAGATCCTTGGTTTAGGTGCTTTATGAATATGATTCATATATTTTCCGCAATTTAGTACCTACAATCTCCTACAGTGGTATCAGTTAGCCTCTTGCAATTACATATATTGCGTGTTAATTCTTTGATAATCCACAATTTTAATTCAATTAGGAGGGAGAATAATTAATTTATGGGTCAATTATTATATTTAATGTGATTTAACAATATAGAATCATTAAAAGTTGTTTAATTTGCTCCAATATTGATCCGAAAATTTCCCTATAATATTCAAAAAATTCGAACCCCCCACCCTAATATTTCGAAAATTTCAAAGTCAAAAACCCTAATTTGTGAAATTTGTGTTTTTAGTTTTGATTTAATTTGAAAGTTTTATATTTAGAGAATTCAATCTATTTGATTTCATGTTAAATTATGAATTTTTCATGATCAAATTAATAATTTAAAAGTTAAATTGAATTAGGATTAAATTCATGAAGAACCCTAAATTTAAAATTGAATATGATTTAATTTTAAAATTAGAAGGACCACATTAATTTAATTTTAATAAAAATGTTTTGTTTTAAATTAAAAATCAAATCAAAAACAAGAAGAAGGTGTTTTATGGTGCGACAGCCGCGCCTGGGTGGCACAGCCACGGCGACTGCCGCACCGGCGGTGGTCCACGAGGGAGGGTGGGCTAGGCACGGGTCGGACAGGGGCAGCGCAGCAGTGCACCACCTTGTTGCGTGTGCTGCTGCTACTGTCCTTGCATCGCTGCAGGGCAGCATACACCGCAAGGTGTACGACCATCGTGGCCGGCTTCGGCTGGCCACACCACGGTGGCTGACGCGGTTTTTAAAAAAAAATTAATTTAATTTGGATAAAAAAATCAGTTTTTCAAAATTAAAAATTTAAAGGATAAGTTTTGATTTTTAAAAGATAATTAACAAAGTTAAAGTGGTTAATTTTGTTAAGATAGGATAACTATGGAGCAAAAGATTCTATTTGGATAATAATTGATTAAATAATGTGATTAATCCATAATTATTTTAGGATATTAATTGATTTAAAATATGTGATTGACAAGTAATTAGGATAGAATTTACTAAAAGTTAGGATAATCATGGAAAATAAATATGATTTATCTTCCATAATTAAAATAAGATTTGATTCTATCTCATACCTAAATTAAAATATATGATATTTTATAGTTAGTTATGAATAATATATGATATTATATAATTACAGTAACTAATTAAAATATGAGATATTTAGGAGCCATGTTTCCTTAATTGTGAACATTCGATGTTGCAGTTTAGGAAAGCATGATGAGTGATTTATTATATGGCATTTTATAATATATGATGTTATTTATTGCTATATAGACTAGTATGGCCCATAGGTTCTAAATACGATATGCGCATCGTGATGTATTTTTGTAATCTAAATACGGTTAACGTACCGTTAAGTATTTTTGTAATTTATTTTATTTTATTAAAGTAGTAGATAGAATAGAATAGTATTATAGGTTGCAATTAATCCAAGAATCCATGGAGTGAAGGCCCAAAGGAGCAAGATGGATGAGATCCATGAAGGTTCAAGTGGGAGCTTTTGCTTTATTAGTTTTTTTAGGATTAAGGGGCCATACTATGTAATTTTTTATTTATGCATTAGTTGATTATGCATGTTATATTTTATTTATGTTGTTTGATGATGCGTTAGAGTTCACTAAATAATCACAACATAATGAATCTGGGTACCAGTAATATTGAGGTAGCTTTTCCAATCAAAAACCCGATGAAACCTTAGATATTTATGATGGGTCATGCCAAAGCAGGGTGTCATATTATATCTTTGGGGGATGGGGGTAAAAAAAAATTTACACTTTTGATTGGTTATACTCAACAAGGTTACCTAAAGAGTTTAGAACCTTGAAGCTAAGGGTAATAATTAAACATGTGCTGGGTAATTATTCAACCAAGAATTACAAAGAGTTGTAATCAGTAAAGAGTTTACTCACCTTGAAAATGTAATGGTTGATGGTAGGGCCAAAGTCCGGTAAATTATTGCACAAATAAAGGATCTTGGAATCATTCTATTCAATAGGGATCAATTAAATTGAATGAATGCTTTAAAGTTACCAGTTTTATAATCACTTATGGTACTTTAAATTTATTAAACATAACTATTGAATTTTGCCTCGTTTGTTTTTGTTTGTAGATGAATAACTTATACGACAACACTGTTTTACCAATGAAACTCAATTTAAGGCTAAATCTCAGAAACTTCAGGGAATGGGAAAATGAATTGAGAAAAGTTCTCACAGGCCATGGGCTTGAATCTCGTTTATATATTCCTGTTGAGAGCGAGTATATAGAAGGTTATAAAGATGAAAGGCATGTTGAAATTGTTTTAGATGCAGAGAAATTCAAAAGGCTCATTTTAGAATCTATTCCAATCTGTTGGAAAAGAAGATTCAGGCACTATGAGCTAACTAACTTGCATAAATGTCTTCGTGCTATCTGTCAAGGTGGCATTGGGGCATTAGGAAGTGGAGGCTTCAAAGATCATAATGTAAGATCGAGAGGTCGTAAACTCGATCCCTCAGATTTACTATTCCTAGACTAACAGCGTTAGGTATGAGGCTTACAACGTTCATTGTAAGATAAGGGCTAAGAGACTCATGCCTGGTCAGTTAGTAAGGGCCCATGTCAGGGTAGTGATTGAAATGTTCAATCAGATGGATGTCCTTTGGAAACCGATTGATGATGACTCTGCACATGATATTATCTTGTTCTCACTCTATGATGGTTTTGACATTGTCAAGCTCACTCATAATGATGAGGGGTCGTCGGTGACATTGATCAACCACTTTCTTAACCATGCTGAGGAGTTCTTGAAAAGGAGAGGAAGCGAATGCTTCTTTTGCGGTAGTTAGCCATGCCATACACCAGGATGTCCTCATTATACACTAGTGAAAACAGAAGGTAAAGAGTTACTTGATGTTTTGTTGTAGAAATTAACCTTACTTCATCTTCCACTTCGGTATTTGATTTCGGCTGTGGTGCTCACATCGTTAATAACGTGCAGGGCTTGAGAGAAAGTAAGAAGTTAGCGAAAGGAGAAGTAACGCTTCGAGTAGGAAATGGAGCAAAAGTTGCTGCACTTGCTATTGGAAGTTATCACTTGAGACTTCCCTCTAGACTTATTTTGGTGCTTAATAACTATTTATTTACCAACAATTACTAAAAACATTATTTCAGTTCCTATTTTAGATTTTGAAGGATTTTCATTTGAAATAAGAGACAAATGTTATTTTATTTCTAAATAAAATATGTTATATGCTAATGCAAAGTTAATTAATGGTTTGTATGTTTTAGAATATACAACTCATGTCTACATCATTGATCATAAAAAGCAAAGAACAGATGGTTCAAACCCAACTTACCTATGGCATTGTAGACTTGTTCACATTAACCAAAAGCGCATCCAGAAATTATATAAGGATGGACTTCTCTCTTCATTTGATTATGAATCATTTGAAAATTTTGAGTCATGCTCGCTTGGGAAAATGACTAAGTCACCCTTCACGGGTATAGGTGAAAGAGCTAGTGACCTTTTGGGACTCATACATAAAGATGTGTGTGGACCAATGAGTTCAAAAGCAAGGGGTGGATTTAATTACTTCATTACTTTTACTGATGATTTAAGTAGATATGGTTATATTTACTTAATGAAGAACAAGTTAGAATCCTTTGAAAAGTTCAAAGAATTCGAGAATGAAGTACAAAACAAACTTGGGAAAACAATTAAAGCATTACGATCTAATAGTGGTGGTGAATATATAACCCAAGAATTTGATGAACATTTGATTAATTGTGGAATAATTTCACAGTTAACTCCTCCAGGAACGCCACAGTTGAATGGTGTGTCAGAAAGGAGGAATAGGACTTTACTAGATATGGTGAGGTCCATGATGAGCTTTACTAATCTTCACATATCATTTTAAGGATATGCATCAGAAGCAGGTGCCAGAGTACTAAACAAAAGCCCGTCCAAAGCATTTGGGAAGACACCATAAGAGTTATAGACTGGAAAAGTTCCAAAGTTGTCTTATCTCAAGATTTAGGATGTGAAGCCTATGTAAAATGTATACAAGGCGATAAACTACACTCTAAATCACACAAATGATTCTTTGTGGGTTATCCGTTAGAAACAAAGGGGTATTACTTCTACAATCGCGAAGATAACAAAGTGTTTGTTGCTCGCGATGGTGTCTTTCTAGAAAAGGAATTCCTCTCTAGAAAGCCAAGTGGGAGTAAAGTTTTTCTCAAAGAAATTCGAGACGAGAAACAAATGGATTTAGATAACACCACATCAGAGGCGAGGGTGCATGAGTCGATTAATCATGCGTCGGAGAAAGCTAATTCGACTAGCAAGACTCCTATCGTCCCACTTGAATCGAATTCATGCGAAAATCATCATGAAATTGGAGAGAATAATTCTATTGTTTCTCCTACCCCACGTAGGTCTGCCAGAATCAGAAACAACTGTTTGTTGAGATTCTGATAGCTGAGGATTCTGAAATCTTCTTATTGGAGAATGAGGAACCTACAACCTACAGGCAAGCTTTGGCGATCCCTAACTCAGATAAATGGGTTGAGGCCATGAAGTCCGAAATGGAATCGATGTCTGAAAATGAAGTGTGGACCCTAGTTGACTTGCCTAATGGGGTAAAACCTATTGGTTGCAATTGGGTTTACAAGATTAAAACAGACAAGGATGAAAATGCCTACATCTATAAAGCAAGACTGGTTGCAAAAGGGTACAGACATATTCAAGGTATTGACTGTGATGAAACCTTTTCCCCAATAGCTATGCTTAAGTCCATTCGGATCCTTCTAGAGATTGCTTCATTTTTCGATTATGAAATTTGGCAAATGGATGTCAAAACCGCCTTCTTTAATGGGTTCTTGACGGAGGAAGTGTATATGATAAAACCTGAGCGTTTTGAAGATCTAGAAAATCCAAGAACGGTATGCAAACTTCAGAAATCCATTTATGGATTGAAGCAAGCATCCAGGAGTTGGAATCTTCGCTTTGATAAAGCAATCAAATAGTTTGATTTTATCAAAAGTGAAGAGGAACCTTGTGTATACAAGAAATGTAGTGGGAGCAACATTGTTTTCTTAGTCTTGTATGTAGATGACATACTTCTCATGGGGAATGACATACCAATGCTTGAGCTAGTCAAGGAATGGTTAAAGAGTTGTTTTTCCATGAAGGACTTAGGGGAGGCTGAATACATATTGAGGATCAAGATCCATCGAGACAGATTTCGAAGGATGATTGGATTAAGTCAAGAGACTTATATTGATAAGGTTCTTGATAGGTATTCCATGAAAGACTCTAAGAGAGGATTTCTCCCCATGTCTCATGGCATTACGCTCAGTAAATCTCAATGCCCTAGCACGCCAGAAGAGATGAGACGTATTGTTGATAAACCTTATGCTTCGGTAATAGGGTCAATCATGTATGCCATAATATGTACAAGGCCGGATGTTGCATATGCTCTAAGTATGTGTAGCAAGTTTCTGGCAAATCCAGGAGAAGCACACTAGACAGCTGCCAAGAACATCCTTAAGTACTTGAGAAGGACTAAAGGAATGTTTCTAGTATATGGTGGCGAAGATGAGTTGGTTGTCAAAGGTTACACATATGCGAGTTTCAAAACAGATAGAGATGATTTTAGAACACAATCTGGATACATTTTCTATCTGAATGGAGGAGTATTGAGCTGGAAGAGTTCGAAGCAAAGCACTGTTGCAGAATCTACAACAGAATCAGAGTATTTAGCTGCCATTGAAGCAGCTAAAGAAGCAGTTTGGGTTACGAAGTTCCTAACTGAGCTGGATGTCATACCAAGTGCTCAAAAGAGAATCGAGTTCTATTGTGAAAATAATGGCACCATTGCTCAATAAAAGGAGCCTAGGTCACACTTCAAATCAAAACATGTAGAGAGGAAATATCACCTCATTCGAGAGATCGTTGACAGAGGAGATGTCAAGATGTGCAAAATTCATACAGATGAGAATATTGCTGATCCACTTACTAAACCCTTTCCACTTCCAAAGCATGCGAAACATGATAATGAATCTGGATTAAGGCAAATGATGTAATTAGAAGTTGTATTTGTTTTTGGAGAAAAATAATTTACATATGTAATATATTCATTTGCAGAATTATGTTTAGTCAGAAATTTTATTATTTCTATTATTTAATGATGGTTTTCGATATTAAATAAAATGTCCAAAATAATTATGGATTGATGGGCTCATCAGGTTGATGACCTGGTGAATGAAACCCCACAGGTGAACAAAATCCATATATTATTTGAGTTCCTTGTTCAGATTCAAAATCGTTAAACTGGACATAAATGATTTCTTAAATTGGACTAGCATGTAAGATTAATTGGATAATATAGTTTCATGGGCTATAGGAGCATAGTGATGATGATCGGTCAATCACATGGATATGCATGAATGATGCATGATCGAACTATAGACCTACTTTGAAGTTCAAGTATATAACTTTCGGATATATTAGTGGATTCCTTTGACATGAGTGAGACATTGAGTCCATTCAACACTACAAGAAAATAACCTTATCGTAGCGATTATTTTCACCTTTAGTATCGATTGTTATTGCAACAAAAAGCTTCCCCAACAAATGGTCATTCGATACAATATCTCCCGTTGCCTTAGCCTTTAGTAGTGGTTTTCAATATCGTTGGGGTTGACCTTTATAATCGATATGAAAAACGACATCCAATCGTGGTGATTATTGTAGCGATTACAATCTCTATAAATGTTTAATTCATTTTCTTCAAAAAAAAAAAAAAAAAAAAAAAAAAAAAAAAAAAAAAAACCAAGCGTATGATCTTAACAAGATTCGAACATATAACCACAAACTCTTATATTAAATGTTTCACCAATAAGCTATGACATATTTTATGTATTCTTTGTCAAACAATATTTATATATCTAGTGTTGAAAAGGATTTTCATATCGATTTTTAGGATTTAGTGGCGATTGTAAATGATACGATTTCTCAAAATTATATAAATGTGTAAAAATAGTGTGGATATGTATTATTATGTTTTCCGTATCGATTTTATATGGAAAAACCATGGCGATTGTAAAATGATACGACTTCCTTAATTATTTCACAAACATACTTGTATATTGTAGCGAATGTACAATCGCTACGAAATAATCGCTACGTAAACACATTTTTCTTGTAGAGCAATGATTGTTTTAACTATGGTACACTCAAACGTCCAGCCGTAATTGAGGATTATAAAGGGTGTTTCCTGGTTGCTTCACGAGTTGAGTGGGAGCTTTGGTGCCACAAGATTGGATTGAGTTTACCTATTTAGATAGGAATGTGTCTTGGCCCCTTGAAGAGGGAAAATTCAGAAAATGCATGGTCGTGCTCAAATGCATTACATAGTAATTACTTGTTTTGTGAATCTAACTCTGTATTTTCAAGAAAAGATTTGTAGACTAAAATGATCACGACATGAGATGCAATCATATTATCAAATCGACACACATTGACTTAAGGAATTTGAATATTGCGCACTTGTCTCAGACACGTGGGAGATTGAAGGAGTTATGTCTTCGATAAGTGCAGTTACTAGATATATCAAGGATCACGATTAAGGAGATAATTAGTTCATTCTATAGGGTCGTCAATGTTTGGTGCTAGATATGACAATTGATCTTTGGGCTAGCTTAATGGACCAAAGCCTTATAGAGTGGATCCTACAAGGTCACACATAAGAGTATTGGGTTAAAAAAGTTAGAGGCCCATTATTCGGCCTCATAAGTTCATGACATAACATGTTGATAATTGGGCTTAGATAGTTAGAAGAGTCTAATGGGTTTTGGACTTTACATGTTTTTATTTCTAGATATGATCTATAAATATAAACCATGCCTAGGGTTGCAAGATACAATAATTAACATACTATGAATTGCCACACAAGCAACCAAGCTTCCCAAAACCCTAACTCTCTCTCTCTACTTGGCCCTCTCTCTCTCCTCCCTGTCTGTATGACCCTCCTCTTAGGGTGGCGCGTGTGGTGGCGTGTGGGTGGTGTTGTGGTGTGTTCATGGCTCAAATTTCCGTTGAAGGTTGGTTGAAGTGTTTAGTCACAACTAACTAGCATTAGTGGAGGTTTAATCCGTGCTCGTGGACTAAGTAGAGGAATCACACGTGGGGTTCTTGTTCTCCTTATTGTTCTTGTTCGATCACTTGTGGAATCACGCTTCAAAGGTATAATTCTAACTTCTTTATTTGTTATGCATGAGATCCTTGGTTTAGGTGCTTTATGAATATGATTCATATATTTTCCGCAATTTAGTACCTATAATCTCTTACAGTAGTAGGATTTGAATTCCTAACCGTTTGGGGGACCTTGAATTAGAATTGATTTTACCATTACGCTTTTTTATAAGAAACAAGTAAGAGTCCCCAATGAGTTTTAGGAAAAATTCATAAACCTCGTTCATGCCTTTCTTCCATGTGCAATTCATGGAATAATTAGCACAAATCATAAGTTTACCCATGCCCACATTGGTCTATAAACCAAAAATGAGTTCTGGAGCGAGGGTACTAAGATAACGTTCCTTTTAGAGGGGAATCTTCATCCTAGCCCTAGTACGGCCTCTACTAGATCATCCTTTTTACAATTCCATCACTAAACAATATATGCAATGCGATACCTAAAACTATGTTAGTTGATTTTATTTACAAACATTAATTCACGTAGGAATTACATCGTAATGTCGTTATTCATATTTAATTAAATTCGTGAAAAGGACAAGAAAATAAACAAGATTCGCCTTAGCTTAAGTGATCAACCAACAATTATTTAATTCAATTCTAATCTTTACTTAACGCAATATACTATGTGGAATTAATTAATTATTATTTTAAAGGTGATCAAACAACACTAATTAATTATTTATAGTCCTTTTAAACAAGAAAATAAAGGTAATTTAACTAAGTGCTCGGGAATTTACCACTTCTCTTTGCTAGATCTCCGATTAGAACACTTATGGACTCCTTCTTGTTAGGGAACCTCCACCGTAGTAACAAGATAACGAAAAGGTGAGTGTTTAGGACAAGAGGGCTAGGTTGCATAAGTTCACAAGTTATTTTGCCACAGTTTTAGTTTAATTTTTGTCTCTTTAGGCCTTGGTTTAAGCTCGTATTTATAGGGAATGATTAGGTTTAGGGTTTCGAGCATTCTGTCGCAATAGGTGTCGCGCGCAACAGAATGTGTTGCGCACGGCAACCCAGCGCAAGTTATTGAGTTGCGCTGCTAGGGGCAGCACAACTAATTGTCTTGCGCGCGGCTTTATGGTAAGATTGGATTTTTATTTTTCATAAAATTCCGAATAATTCTGAATCTTCCGCAGCGCAACTTTGGAAGTTTCGCTGAGTGTCGCGCGCAACTAAATTAGTTGCGCGCTGCAGCCAAGCATGAATCTTTGAGATGCGCGCGGCTTTTCCAGCGGCAACACTAAGATTTAACCTAGGCGCTCCTAAATCCGTCATTATTAGGGTTTAAGAACGAGCTTAAGCCTAATTATGATCGGGTTTAATTAATTGGACCTTTGTTTTGGCTTATTCTTTAATTTGGGCTAGTCTTTTATGCTTTGTGGCTTAACTAGTTATCGATAAGTATTCGTCGCTTCGATCCAACACGAAGATGGTTTTATTTATCGTCATTGCACTTCCTGTCGGGGTAGGAGGCCAAAAGTAGATTTCTACAGTAAGCCCCCACTTTGATCGAGTCTAGAATAGACGATGATCAAAGTAGTCAAGGAAATAAATCCGAGACTCATTCTGCGAAGTTCTCTTAGGAAATAGAAGCTTTCAGTATTTTTTAAGGATGTCAAAACAATCCTTTGTTCGCTAAGTGTTTGAAACAAGTAGCTATTAAGGCTAGAAAAAGTCCTTCCTAGTCTTAACGCACTAAAGAATCTAGATTGATCCCTTGCAATTGTAGAACGCTTTTACAAGTAAAAGTGTTCTGGGTGATGTCAAGTCATGAGAAGAGATCGGTTTTAAAAGGATAAAAGGGGAGGATTTCCTCTCAATCGTGTCATCGTTGGTCTAAAGCCTCTCGATATGTCATTGAAACTTTAGCTTGAATTTATCAAAATAAAAGATGAAAAAGGGTTTTTGATATTAGTGCCGAAATGGTCCGGTATTCTAGTCGTGTCCGGTATTCGAGCCGGAAGTCCATAAGATAGAAATACATGTCTCAAGACTGGAGGCATATATATAAATTCAGTGAGAGGGAAGAAAATCAACAACTCTCTCATCAGTTTTGTCCACAAGATGAGTACACATCTCTCAGGACTGGGGGCACGTGACTACATGGACGCGACATCGTCTCGTCGCTTCTTTATACAGGGGATGAATTAGACACCCTAATTGTCCGTTAAGTTAGTAAGCGCACTAACTACCGTATCCATTCAAGAACTGCCTGTTCCTGAAGGTTCGGCGCGCCTGTCGACTCGTTGAGCTAATGCCTACAGTAATTCTCTACCTTTTAGTCCCGAGAGGTGGATTTCGCAAAGCTTAGGCTGAGTGAAATTTTACGCAACCCCTACGTCGTACAATTTTGCCCCGTACAATACGCCATTTGCATTTTTACGCAACATGAAAACACCTTCCATTTTGCTTCGGATGTGAAAAAAGAAGAAAACCCGGACATTTGTAATGTTAGTACAGTAAAATGACATTCTTGTCTATGGGTGCTTTTACGTAAAGCACCACCACGGAATGTCTTAAGGTACTCTTACAAAAAACGTTCAAAACGTATGCTTCGGAAAGACACAAAGCACGGTGTGCATGCAATATGATGCAAAAAACTAACAAAAAAGAAAACAAACTACAATATGCAAAACAATTAAAAAATATTTTGATAATTTGTGCGCCATTACATCTAATAACGAGCAAAAAACCGTTCAAAAAAATGATCAAACGGATCAAAATCAAAATCCCGGTCTTTTAGTGACCAATATCCGTGCGCAACTCAGAAGGTAGCGCTGGCTAGGCACGCGCATCTTTCTAAGTTGCGCTGGTATGTCACGCGCAATAGCTTTAGTTGCGCCCGACATTTATGTCTGTAAAGTGAAAATCGCAGACGCGATTTTTCACTTCACCCTTTCTCCTTCCTTCGCCATTTTCAACTCTTTCTCTCTCTAGGAAGCTCTGTTTTTCGCGATTTTCAAAGCTAAAGAAAGCAAATTTCGTCCTCAATTCATATTTGTCGTAATCCAATGTAAGTTTTTTGCTAAAATTTGTTCTTTTTCGGCTGAATTTTAACAATTTTCGAATCGTTAAATCCCAAATTTTCGATTCGGATTATTTTTCTTGAAATTGTTTTCTCTACATTTAATTTGCTATATTTAAGGAGTGTTTTGCAATAAATTTCATGAAAAATGGTTAAGTATTGAACCTTGTATGAGCATTTCTTTGTTCAAGTTCGTTCTTTGCAATTCTAATCGAATTTGGCTTGATTTTCTGTTATTTTGTTTTCCCATTTTGGTTATACTTGTTAATTATGCAACAATTGTAGTATTTGAACTTCTTTGCTTCCATAATTAATATTTTGAAAATTTTGAATCCGAAAAAATTGGCGCTAAGTGTATACTTAGCCTATTTTTGCCATATTCAAACTCCAATATTGTTTAGTAGAAGATAATTATGTTTATATTACTGTTATTCGTCTTGAAATAGTTAATTTTTTGAGATTTTGGAACACAATCCTTTGAATGCTTAGTTGAAACTGGTATAGGATGGCTTTTGTGGCTTTTAAAAGCCCCCATTTACTGAGTTTAACTTCAGGTATCGTAGCCCCCAACTATGGGTGGCATTCGTTTTTCGTGTTTTGCCTTATCGGTAGCCGTTACGCTACCGAAATGGGTCTAAACTACGTATATTAGTTTAGTTTAGGAAATAAAATAAACTAATTAAAGAAATTTTATCCATCATAGCATGGACTCGCCTCCATTTGACGAAGCTGAGGAGGTTCTCGGTGGTCCGGATAAGGCGGTTCGCCCTCGGAAGAGGGTGACCCGTCCTCGAGAGGAGGTTCGAGAGCGACGTGCCATGGCCGATCGACGTCGCCAGGAGGAAGTGATTTGGGAGGCTCCTCCCAACTGGGACCCTAGGGTCCTTAAGTGGGACCAGATCACCACATTTCGATCAGAGGGTGGCACGGCATCTTGACTTTTCCGCGCTTTCGTTTCTTTCTCCTTTCCTTTGTTTCTCTCCTTTTTGAACCATAACCTTTTCTTTTTTTTATTTCTATGTAGAGTGAGCCTAGCATGCGTTTGTACGACTCTACTGACCTGCGAGCCTGTTTTGAGAGCTTTCCCGAGGTGGCAAAGGAGATTGTGGCACTTTCTAGGATTGACTCCCAACTGGCGGCTCTTCGGGATTTATCGAGCCAGTCTGCATCGTCGGCTTTCCTCCGTGGATTGCTGGAGTTTTGGTGGGATTCCACAAACACTTTTCACTTTCCATGGGGAGAGATGACGGTTACCCCTTTTGATTTCTCTATGATTACGGGTTTTCCTTTCGGAAGCGCGCCTGTAGTTATAGAGCTCGTTAAGGGGTCAGACGAGAGATTGCGTGACCTTGTGGGGGACCGTTTTGCGTCGTCCCTTCACGTGTACGCGCAATCTTATCCGTACTCGGTTCTTGCTGATGAGTTGTCGGTTGACGAGCTTGACCAGCAGTGTACACCTAAGTAGCTGGCTCGGATATACTTTGCCCGCGTTCTTTTCGTCACCATCTTGAGTGATCGAGGAAAGCGTTTCGCCATTGGGTTACTTATTTTCCTCAACGATTTGGGGAAAGTAGGTGACCTGAGTTGGGCAGAGGTGTCGTATGCCCGTATGCTTACGGATATGGGCAACGCGACCCAGGTTATGGATTCAGCGGTAGCTACTAAGGTGCCTCGGATCTCGCTTACGGAGCATGCTCGTATCCTTGAGGTACGTGTTTTAAACTTTTTTCGGTTATTAGTTTTGCGTTTTCCTTTAGGCTATTCTTTTCTCGGTTTTAGGTTTGGGGATACTCGTACCTGCCTTTCTTAGCCCCCAGGGTGCTCGGGGCTTCTCGTTTTCCTATCGGCCATCGATTGGTCTCTATAAAGAGGAGACGAGCTACTTTTGTTGGCGACTTTTGCTATAGGATCCTTTCGGCGACTCGTGCGTCGGTGATTATTCCAACTACATGTGCTCTTTTGGTTTTTTTTATTTTATTCATTTTCTAACGATTTTTCATGTGGTTGTGTTTTATGGATCGATCTCTGTCCTTGGAGTTTGATGTCGGAGTCCCTGAGGCTATCCTGTCTGGCATGGTTCGTTGCCGTTACCGGGCTCTCTATACGGAACTCTCGGTGTTCCAGAGGACCGACGCTTGGTTTATAAGTGAGCATGTTCTTTGGCAGTTTTCATCTGAGGAGCCTTTGGTTCCTACGGATCCCCCAATCCGGATGTTGCGTCCAGACCTGCTGTCTATCGAGGATCGAGCTCAGGCAATCCTTGGTTATCCAGCGGAGCAGCTGCTGCTGCCGGAGGCTTCTTATCCGACTTTTTATAGCATCTAGGCTGACTCATTTTCCGGCTTTTGTTCCGGTTAGTACTCTAACCCTTTTTTTTCGTGTTTCTATTTATCTTTCGGAACCTTGACCCTTTTATCGTTTTTTGTCACATGTATTTTAGCGAGTCGAGATAGGTGGTTGGGTGCCTCCTACAGCAGACATCACGTATATCCATGCTGTCGGATCGGTAATTCGTGAGACCCTTCCAGGAGACGAGGATGACGAGGGGATACCGTTTGTACCTGAGACGGTTGAGTCGGTATGTCTTTTATGTTTATGTACTTAAATATTTCTATTTACTTATAGTTTTGTATACATTTGTTTACTAATTGCCCTTGTATTCTTGGAACAGGTTCTGCGGGAGACCGTGAACGACATGGTGAGGACTTTGCGTGCTTTCTGAGCTGCTTATCGGAGAGCCCTCGTGACTTTATCATGCCGTGATCATCGGATGATTGCGGTAAGTCTTTTTTTCTTTTCTTGTCAACAAAGTTATTACATTTCATGTATTAATCTCCGTTTTTGATTTTACAGGATGTGCAGTAGCCGTCTAGTAGTCGCCGAGCATCCTGATTCCTTTTGTACACATTTGGTTATTATTTTTGTTTAGGAAGCGATGTATATTTTTTTGCATTTTTTGTATATTTGACACATTTGTATATATGTCATTATTATTATTTTATTATTTTTTTATTTCCATGTGTACAATATTATTAATGTGAAATATTTACGAGGGAGGGAAAGGGTTCCCGACTTACCCCCCTCGAAAAAATAAACAAACTCGAAAAAGAAGGCGAAAAAAAGGAAAAAGAAAAAAGAAAATAAGAAAATAAAAAAGAAAATAAATAAGTAGGAAAATAATAATAAAGAAAATAAAAAGAAAAAGAAAGTAGGAAAATAATAAGGAAAAAAAGAAAAAAACAAAAGAAAATAAGAAAATAATAAAAGAAAATAAGAAAGTAGGCAAGAAAAGAGACACAAAGTGTTAGAAGGAAAGCGTATGATTCATCTGAAGATCTCGTGAAGATTCCGTCATTATATGAGCCAAAATACGGAAATAAACTCAACTTACATGCCGTGTCAGGGAAGACGCGCGCAACTGCGTGAGTTGCGCGCGACTGTCGCGCGCATGTAAATCAGTTGCATTGAACCACAACTACTCCTCCTAGTGGGCAAAACAAAGGAGTGAGAAGAAAATTAGATTTCCCATCCCCTAAGGCTCGTTCGAAGGAAACAAAAAGGAAAGCTCCCTCCAAACCTGCGCAACAAAGTGTGATGATCCCTAATTGAAAGCTACAATAGTCAAAGGGAAAGGAAAACAGTTTGCTAAGGCCCCAATCCCTAAATTGAAAAACAATGTTTGGGTGAAGAAGAAGAGTGTAGGGGAAAGCTCCAAAGTTTCTGAAAATGCTGTGATGGAAACCACTCCTCCATCATCTGTGACAATCGAGGACATAGTAAAACCTTAGGGTGTTACAAAATTTTATCATTATTTTTTTTTTCGAATAAAGTGTAATCACCACTATGTTTTTTTTCGTGTACTATCTAGTTCAATAATGTCTCTCTGTTGAATTTTGAATGAAATAAAATGAGCTTTATATTTTTATATTTTGATATGACCGAATCATAAAGATTGCCTACGTATTCGCATTACGAAATCAGGTCTTTGCGTAGTTCTAATATTTTTTTTTATATATATATTATTATATATTTTTTTCCTTTAATCTCTTAGACAGAAATTAAATGAAAAAATTAATCAAACCTTGTTTTATAAGAATTAAATCAAATTTTAATTTTATTTTCCGTAAGTAGAAATCGCAACTTCATTCAAACGCAAAAATTCGGGTTTACAGTCCGTCATCAGGTGGCGCGCAACGTTTGGAGTTGCGCGAGCCTGTCGCGCGCAACAAAATCAGTTCCGCGTGACATCCGCGCGCAACTATTCCAGTTACGCGCGACAGCTGTGCTACGAATGTCTCGAGAATTTTTTTAAAAAAATTCGTATTGTTACCCCCACAAGTGTGAAGATTTTTATTTCTAAATTACCCCCCCAAGTGTTATGTATTTTACTGTGTTATTTGGTAAAATGCATAACACTTAGAATCTTTCAATTGAATGATAATTAAAAATGGTTGTATGTGTGAACGAGTTTTATCCGTATTTTATATGTAATATTTCTTAAGGCGACTAACGTTTATGAATTGGCGAATTTCATCTCCTCCAATATCCATTAATCTAGCGGCTCCTCCTGATAGGATTTCAATTACGTGGTAGGGACCTATCCAATTAGGTTTGAATTTCCCTCTTGGATCGGTTGGTGGACCCTTAACCTCCTTAAGTACAAAGTCACCTTCTTTTATATTTCTGGATTTTACTCTTTTATTGAAATGACGCGCAATGCGCCTTTGGTAGACTTGTACATGATGCAAAGCTCTTAATTGTCGTTCATCGAGGAATAAAAGCTCTTCATACCTCGCTCTTACCCATTCAGCTTTCAGTAGCTTACTTTTAAGTACGATGCGTAGGGATGGTATTTCCAGTTCAATTGGTTGAACTGCGTCCATTCCGAAAACTAAGGAGTATGGAGTTACTCCTATTGATGTCCATATAGCCGTTCTATAAGCCCGTACTCCGAAGTGTAGTTTATTCGGCCAGTCTTTATAATTTTCTGCCATTTTTTTAATGATGACTGTTATATTTTTATTTGCCGACTCTATAGCACCATTCATTTGAGGTCTGTATGGGGATGAGTGATGATGTTCTACTTTATAACGAGTTAAGAGGATCTCGACTTCAGCTTTGAATTGAGATCCTTGATCACTAATTAGTTCATGTGGAACACTATATCTACAAAATATGTTTCGTTAAAAACTTTGCGACATGTTTTGAAGTGATGTTCACGTAAGAAGCAGCCTCAATCACCTTAGTAAAGTAATCAATGGCAACTAATACGTACTCGTGCCCTCCTGATCCTGTTGGAGAGACTCTTCCAATTATGTCAATTCCCCAAGTCGAAAAAGGCCAAGGGGAAGTGAAATTGTATAATTCAGATAGTGGAAGGTGTTGTAAATTAGCGAACATTTGGCACTGTGGACATTTTTTCACATATTGTATGCAATCATGTTCCATAGTTGACCAATAGTACCCTTGTTGTGAAATTATTTTTGAAAGCATTTTATCATTCATGTGAGGTCCACAAACACCTTTGTGAGTATTTTCCATAAGGATATGGCTTCAAGTTGGCCTATACATAATAAGCTTTGACCATTAGGTCCTTTTTTGCATAATTGACCATTTATTAGACCATATTGAGCCGCAAGTGTTCGTAAGGCTCGTTAGTCTTTTGATGAAGTATTTTTGGGATATGTGCCATGAGTAATATATTGGAGGATATGATCATACCAAGGATTTTCTCCTTCAATGTCATTTATTTCCTCTATTGCGTTGCAATACGCTGGTTCTTCTATCCTATCAACGCATAATGGCATCATATTTAAGTGATCCGGAATGTTGATCATTAAGGCTAATTTTTCTAGGCAACGGCAAATTGATTGTCATCCCTTAGGAGATATTTAAAATCAATATGGTCAAAATGCTCGATGAGTTGCTCTAGGTGTGCTTTGTATCATATCATTGTGGAGTTCTTTATTTTTCTTTTTTTAGTATATGATTTATAATCAAACTGGAGTCTCCATGTACCTCTAATTTTTTCACACCTATGCTAGCCACTGCTTCTAATCCAATAATGCACGCTTTACATTTTGCGGCATTATTAGTAACCTTTAAGTCTAATTTAAAAGAGATTAGAGTATGTGCTCCCTCTAGACTTATGAGTAACACTCCTACGCCACATCCTTTTTAATTGGACGCACCGTCGAAGTACATTACCCATTTGTCATCTTGTGTAATGAGAATCTCTTCATCCGGAAGATGAGTAGTTTCTACACGACTTGTTTGAATTGGATATTGTGCCAGAAAGTCGGAAATTACTTTTCCTTTCATTGATTTTTCAGGAATATATTTTAGCTAAAATCCGGCCAACATCACCAACCACTTAGATATCCTTCCTTGTATGGGAGGTTGTTCAAACAAATACTTTATCGAATTTTGTTGAGAAATCACATGAGTAGTGTGTGGTAACATATAATGTCGTAACATTTTGGTTGCCCACACTAATGCTAGGCTTGTCTTTTCCAAGGTGCTATATATTTTGTTTCGTATTGGATGAATTTTTTACTTATGTAATATATTGCACATTCGACTTTTTCTACCTCTTGTGCTAACATGGTGCCTGTGGCTGTGTCTGTAACTATAATGTATAGCCTAAGAGGTAGTTTTGGTACTGGTGGTGCTAAAATTGGTGGACTTTTGAGATAATCTTTGATTTTCATAAAGGCCTTTTGGCATTGATCGTGCCATTCATGTTTCACCTCTTTTTTCAATTTTTTAAATATTGGCTCACAAGTCATAGTCAATTTGTTGATAAATCGACTAATGTATCGTAATTTGCCAAGGAATCCCCTAATTTCTTTTTCTGTTTGAGGGGGAGGCATGTCAACAATTGCCTTTATTTTAAAGGGATCGATCTCGATGCCACGTGTGCTTATTACGTATCCGAGTAACTTACCAGAAGTTACTCCGAAGGTGCATTTTTGTGGATTCAATTGCATTTTATAGTCTTTTATGCGAGTGAAAAATTTGTGTAACGCTTTTATATGTCCCATTCTATCTTTGGACTTTAAGATCATATCATCCACATACACTTCTATTTCTTTATGCATCATATCATGCAAGAGAGTCGTAGTCGTTCTTTGGTACGTAGCTTCTGCATTTTTAAAACCAAATGGCATGAATGTGTAGCAATACGTACCCCAAGGGGTAATAAAGCATGTCTTTTCTTCATCTTCTTTTGCCATTAAAATTTGGTTGTAACCTGCGTATCCATCCATAAAGGATAACATCGCATGTTCAGTCGTGTTATCTACCAATATATCAATATATTGTAGAGGAAAATCGTCTTTAGGGCTATCTTTATTATGATCCCTAAAGTTGACACACATGCGAACTCGTCCATCCTTATTAGGGACTGGAACGATGTTCGCTACCCATTCTGGGTAATTACATACGCAAATAAAACCGGCGTCCAACTGTTTTTGTACTTCTTCTTTTATTTTTAATGCGACATCAGGTTTCATTCGTCGAAGTTTTTGTGTTACTGGTTTAGAAGTAGGGTTCAAGGGAATGGTATGTTCCGCAATTTCCCTATCTATTCCAGACATATCCTTGTATGACCAAGCAAACACTTCTTCGAATTCTTTGAGCGTCGATATGAGGGTCAATCGTTCTTTCAGATTTAGAGTTAAGATAATTTTGACTTCTCTCTTATTTTCGTTAGTTCTTATATTAACTAATTTAGTTTCTTCAAAGATAAGGTTCTTTTGTTCTCGTTCATTCATTAGTTCAACCAATTTATTAATGTTATCATCTTCATTAGGTTGATTGTTATAACATTCAAAAGATTCAAGAGAAGGCATATACTGGGAAATAGAGCTCATATTATTAAAATCAAAAGGGAGTACATCAAGAGAAGAATCCTTTTTGGGAACTTCGTCCTTAGAACTAGAAAATAAAGACTCAGTAATGGCCACAAGGCCTAAATTTTCAGCTTCCCTAGAGTCTATAATAGATTCATAGTTCGATTCTTCAAACATCTTCCCTTCGCCTGTGACGATTTTCGGTTTACCGCCTTTATGATTGGTCCATTTGAAAGATTTCCTCCATCCATGCTCAAAAGGTTTCGTTTGAAGGGGTGATCAACGAGTTTGGGTCAAAAGCTTCTTCTTGAATGGCGTTTTAATTGGTCATTGTTGCGACATGATTTTTCTCTAGTCCAAATAGCAAGTTAAATGCTTGCCCATCATAGCACTCTAGAGTTGGATGTTTTGATTTAACGATACTAAGATCGTCATCCAAGAAGTATCAATCATGAAATATTTCAAATCCAGGCTTCTTGAGTCCTTCCAAAACTAAGGGTTTCGGAAATTCGTAGCATGGGTAGCATGGGTAATCTTCTCCCTCCCTAATGAATTGTCCATTAAGGGTTTGTTGATAGGATGGGAGTAAAGTGATTATCCCTTTCTTATTATTGTCTCTACGTGCTTTGTTTTTTTCATCGTGAGACTCCAACTCTTCTTTGGTTGGTTTATATCCCAATCCAAAGGAGAAGCTTTTCTTTGGGATAGGAAGTAAGAGAGATTTCTTCATTCCTATTCCCAAAGGCATCCCAAGAAAGTAACTACTCTTGAGTAAGATGTTGTTTACTATCTGATTTGATTATGGATCAAGCTTGAATGGTTCTTCAAAGTCTTCTTCCTTTTCAATTGTTAAGATTGGCTCCACAGCGAATCCACACATGTCCTCTTCATCATTATCATGGTTTATTTATAAGAGAAATTGATCATTTATTGCTATTTTGAGTGGAGAAGCATGTATAGTCATAGGAAGCCCTTGTTAGTTCAATCTAATCATTTGATGAAGTGAGGATGGTATTGCACAAAGCTCATGTATCCAAGGACGTCCAAGTAAAAGGTTGAATGTAGGTTTTATGTCCATAACATGGAATTCAACCATCTTTTGAATTGGGCCTGTGGTAATTGGTAGCTTAACAGTTCCACACACCGATCTTCTCGAATTGTCATAGGCTCTAATGCTATGTTTTGTTGATTGGAAATCTTTTTCTGGATTTAGGCCTAATTTTTGCCATTTGTAATGGGCATACGTTTACAGCCGACCAATTGTCAACCAAAGATAGAGGGATATTGTATCCCTTGCATCCCACGGTTAAGTATAACGCATTGTTGTGGGTAGTGTCTTTCAAAGGCAAATCATCATTAGTGAAAATGATTGACTTGTTTGATTTCTTTCTAGTAAGCAAGCTAACGAGGTCCTGAGGGGTTGTGTCTGTGCTTACAGACAAAGCCGTTAGAGCGTTCATGAGAGAATTCCTATGTTCTTTAGAAGTACTTAGGAGTTCCCAAATTCTAACATTCGCCTTGGATTGAAGAAGTTATTTAACCAATGGACCTTCCACCTCAAGTGGAGATGGTATTGTATTTTGTGTTTGACCTTGAGTTTTATTTTATGTTGTCAAAGATCCATTTGGTGGTGGTGCTTGGTAGACTCGCCCAAACGATTTAAATGATCTATCTAATTTGGATTAGTTATAGGACTCATAAACCAACTTTCTTCTAGAGGCTTTGGATGTGCCTCCATTTCAAGATGTTCCATGAGTTGTGCTTGATGCCATTGTTCATCCAAGGAGAGATTCGATAAATCTTGTGATTTCCCCAAGAAATAATCCCAATCAAGCCCTCCATTTGTTTCATTTTGTAAACAAAATGGAGGTGGGACGGCGGTATACTTAGAGACATATAAGTCTTGAAAGTCGTCGATAGTCCACATACTTCATTAGTTGCCCCTATGAGTATTGTGGATAGAGGTTTTCCTATAGGTGTGATATAGTCCAAAGGATTGAAAGTATCACTTCCCATATGGTCTTCATCGATGTGAAACACCCCTAAGGGGGATGCATTACTGTTAGGTTTAGGCGTGGGAATCCTCCCATTGTCTACTAAATCTTGTATTTTGTGCTTTAAAACATAGCAACGTTCAGTATCGTGTCCAACGCCTCTATGATAAGCACAATAACCACTACCATTCCATTGAGGAAACCTCCTTTCTGGTGGAGTGGGTGGTGTTGGCCCTGTTGTCGCAAGTAAGCCTTTTTCATTTAACTTTTCTAACAATTCTTTATAGCTTATAGAAAATGGAGTAAATTTTCTTTCTTTTGTCAATCTTTTTCTAGGATCATCATATCGATTTGTGTTATTGTATTACGTAGAATTCGCAAATTCGTCAATAAAGGATGATGCATTATCATTCCCCTTCTTGTAGTTATTCTTGAGTTGATGATGATAATGAGGTTTGTTTCTTTTTCTTTATCAAGATCATCTTCAATCCTAGTAGCCAAAGATTAGACCTTTTGAAAAGTGTCTAGACCAAGGTAACGTAGATGTCTGTTGTACTTTATGTTTTGGGTGTTTTAGTCCCTCGGGAGAGTTACAACACGAAGACTGATCCGGCGTGAGCTGTACCTGCAAAATAAACGGAGACACCGGTTGGGTGGTGCTCCGCCTCCGACGCTCAAGTTAGTAACTTGTAGGGAGAGAAAAAGATGCAGAAAATTAGGTGGGTATCTGCTCGAATTCCAAGCTCAGGTCTTTCTGTGATGTGAAAGAATACAGGTGTAATAAATGATTGAATGTGTCGGGGAAATATCTCCCTATTTATAGGGTCCTTGGAGAGTGTGCCCCTAGTTAGTTCACTTGACCTAACTTTTAGTGGGCTGCGCCGTAAAACGGCGCTTCTAGGGATTTGGGCCTTTAAAGGCCGCCATTTCAGAAATGTATCTGAGGACGCAAAGTGTCAAGAGGATGTTTAGCCGCGTGGGCCATCCTGAGCTCGACACGTTGCTTCCTCTCATTGGTCCACGTGTCTAGGGTATTTTACCCTAAACATTTGCCCCTCACAGGTCGCGCCTGCATATCATGTGGGGCCTATGACACGTGTCCACCTTTCATAGGTGAACAGTAACGGGTAAAATTTTTGAATTTCAAATCAAAGATTTCCCCCTGTTTTCACATTCTATAAATAGAAAGTTACCTCCCCCTTTTTCTCAACTTACGTTCACATTTGATTTTTTAGAGAGAGAAAGAGAGATTCTAGAGTGAAGTTCTCTACTTCCGCCTGCGTCACAGCAAGTTCGAACTTCCGGGAGCTAGCAGTTCAACACCCGGTTTACCGGCTGTAGCAGTTTTAAGATTTTTCAGAGAAAAAGCGAGGTAACCGCCTGTACCATTTTAGCTTTCCTCCCTTTCAATTTGTATACCATTTTTTCTCCGCCTGTATACATAGCGTTTAGAGAATATAAATGAGTTCCAAATCCACTCACTCGGCACTGCCTAGGAAACTCAGCCGATCCCCCTGAACGGTTGAGTCTAGAATAGGGGGTGCCTCTTCTGGACTGTCGGAACCAATATGCTCATCTCCGAATTCCTCCCACTCTGTGTCTGTATAAGACACAATGGCCAGGACGAAACAAACGACCAGGCGGTCTAAGAGCCGGCGCACTATGAGAGTGTCAGCCGATGAGGTTTTCCCAAACGGGGAACAGAGGGATTGGGAGGAGAGCGGATCTGACGAAGAGGCTCTCTCTACTTCCGGGAGCTCCGGGGTACGAGAGGTAGGTGGCAAGGGTACCGCCTCCTCTGATGAAGCCGACAACGCTGAGGTTGGCGGGGAGTCAAGGGCCGAGTCTTCCGGCTCTGACCAAGACGATTTTGCGGCTGACTATCAGCAGCCGCCTAAGGTCGCCGACAATCCCAACCCTAAAGGGACCCGGATGATGTCGGGTAACATCGCCCTCCTCAATAGTGGATTCAGGGCCTTCAAGGAAAAGCACCCCTTTGGAAGGGGTTGGGAGATTATCGTTCCCCCGGCTGACGCTGTAATGGCTTGGGGCTATGATATTGACCATGCAGACGACTACTTTATCTGCTACGAGGCGGTTATCGAAGCCGGCCTTCGGTTCCCCCTTCACCCCGAGATTAGGAAAATACTTAAGGGGTACGATCTAGGGGTTTGGCAGCTCACCCCCAACTCGTGGGTGAATATTCTTAGTTACATTGCCGCCTGCGAGCTTCAAAATATAAACCCCAATTTTTCCGCCTTCGCTCATATGCACTACTTGAGCAAGGCTCTAGGCGGCCATGGGGCATGGTATACTCTGACTACCTTGCCCCAATACTTGATAAATTTGGACAAAGTGTCCAAATGGTCCGGGTGGAAGGACAAGTTTTATTTGGTTTCTTCCCCCACCCTAAGACACAACCGGACACTGCGCCGGTTCAATACTGAGCCGGCCCTTCTTGGACGTAAATGCCCTCTTCCGGCAATTTCTACTAAGGCCCGGGAGCAAATAATGGAGTCGGGATTTTTTAAAACAACAACTGAGCCCATGGGGGATGAGACTCACATCATAGTACCCAAAAACTGGATTCCCCATCCGGACTTCTTCAAGGACGAGTGCTTCTTGTCCGCCTGCGGGCTAAGTACCATGTTTCCCAGGGGTAAAATACTTCTCATCCGGAATGATTGTAGTTTTACTTTAGTTGCAAACTTGTCATAATTTCTTCTAACAATAAATTCTTGTTCTTGCAAACGAAGCCTTGAGAATGGTAGACTAGGCGAAGACACCGGCTAAGTCTGCGGCGCTACTAAGCAAGGAGGCTGCGCTTGCCAAGAAGGCAGCCGTTGAAGCCAAAGACTCCAAAAAAGGCAGGGTAAGACCGCCTGACTTGATGTGTTTGCATTTTTTTTTTTATTTTTTTTTCCTGTTGGGTATACTTACCCTTTGTTTATTTCTCAGGAGTCTGTTAAGAAGATTCCACAATCTTTCTCCAAACTGCTCAAAAGGCAGGGAGAGGATTTGGAGATAACTCCGGCTGCTAAAGCCACCAGGAAAGGCCCACCAGCTCCCTAGAAACACTCATCTGCCCAATCCGATCGTCCAACGACCGGGGGAAAATCGCCTGCTGCAATGAGAATTCTGAGCGAAAGCTCGGAACGCTCGCAGCAAAAAGCGCCGGATGTCTCTACGACATCGAAGGTTGGTTAGCCACCTAATGTTGCAGGCGGTGCGGCAACGCCTGGGGAGGAGCAAAAGCCGGATAGCCATCCGGAAGTCCAAGGTAAGGGGCGGATTGAAATACCTTGGCCACTTATTTTTATGAGAGGCAAGACCAAGGTTGATCCCTCTAAAAAGTCGGTCAGCAGCCGGCAATGGATGAATGCCTACTACGCTGCCTCTATCTCACAGAGTATTACTTTTGATGCAGATCTGACTTTTGACAAGCCGGATCTTGCGGGTTTTGCAAAACGCATGGTGAGGACCCTCACTCGGTCTGAGAAGAACTCCATACCTGATCTGCAGGTCGTGGACTTCGACCGGATAATGGGTTAAATGGCTGAGGTAGTGAATCCCACCACCTTGACATCTTTTAACTTTAATTTTGCTAACTCATAAGCCGGTTGTTCTTGTCCCAGACAATGTTGAGAGTGGACAGCCTCCGGGACCCCTTCAGGCGGAAACAAGAAGAGGTAAATGACGCCAAACGGAGGGCCCTTGAAAACCTAAACTCTGCCGAATATACTGATTATATGTGTAATTTAAATTTTAAAGCAGTAGAGTTGAAACAGGAGGAGCTGATGCGGAGTTTGGCGGCTGCAAACGACGAAGCTAACAGTCGGGCTGATGACCTTGATAAGCAGCTGTAGTATGCAAAATCAGATCTCAAGGCATTAGAAGATGCTGACAAGGAAAATGCCCAACTCCGAACAGACGTTAGCCGCCTGAGGGTTGAACTTATCAACCTGGGTAATAAGCAGTCAGACGAGCTTGCCCAAGAGCAAAAACGGCTGACAGAGGAGAATGAGCGGGACAACTTGGCCCGGCTGAAGATCACTTGGAGCCTCCTTTACCCAGAGATAGACTTTGAGGTCTATAAGTTGAGGTATGATTACGCCACAGAGGTGTATGATGCCCAGCTACTAGGTGATGCTCCCCCGCCTCGCTTCAAGGATTGGGCTGCTGAGCAGGGATATGATGTCTCTGATACTGAAGAGCCGGCTGATGAGCATATCGAGGTCCAAACCAGCCAAACTTAGCCGGAGCAGCATCAACCACCTCAGCCTTAGGCGGGCCTCTACAATTTCTGCGGCAGTATGCCATTGTTGTTTCTCTACCGGCTTGTATGCCGTGTTATTTTGTATTTTTACCAACCGTGGGGTTGGATTAACAATTTATTTTTTCTCCTCACCGGATGTAACTCCGGTTAACACAAATTATGGCCTTTGAGCCATTTTAAATATTAATGTATTCCGACTCAGTCGGTTGTTTATACCTGTTTGTGTTCCGAGTTTTCAATTTGAATTTTGCGTATGTTTGCAATTCTTTTATATTTTGCCCAACTTAAAAAAGCATGTGGCAGTTTGCAATCCGGGTGCTCTTGCCCCTGGGCGGCTGTGTGGTTGGTTTTATTTCAAATTGATTGATTGGCTTGAAAACACTTGATACTAGGAGAAGTATGGAATGTTTTTTTTAGGTTAATCAATCACAACGGTGATTGCCCCAAACCAAGTGCTCATCCGACCATTAAAACGAGTGCTTTGAGCTTCTTGCCCAGGCGGTTGTATTCCATCTGGGGTTGACGCGTAGCCATTTCACAATATTTTGCCCTAATAGGGGGAGTGAGTGCAACTTGGGAATAAATAACCTAAGAACTTCAGCCGATGACTGACTGATGCCTCTAGGCATCCGGTTTTCGGTAACTTGATCGTTCCTTAGATTATTCTGGTCAGACAGCTATGAGTTGACCAATTTGGTATTTCAATTTTCACCGTCTGCGTTGGTAAATAGAACCGACGAATAGTCTGTTCTCTGCGACGATTGCACCCACAGAGGTGTCGTCGGACGCCTTTGTCCATGTTGGGACAGGCGATTTTGTAAAATAAGCAACCATCCGGCCATATTGTCCTTCAGTCTTGTTTGAGACCGGTTGTATAGCCACTAGGCGTTTTTGTGCCATGTTTTAGTTGGTTGAACGAATAATCCATCTGAGAATTACCCAAACGGATAAGCAATTGATAATTTACACCAAGTATCAAACGTTATTAATTAAACAAAGAGTCCGTCTGAGCCTCAATCAGGCGGACTAATAATTATTAAATTACACCAAGTATCAAACTTAGTGATTCAAACAAAGAGTCCGTCTAAGTTTTACCCAGGCGGACTAGCAATTATAAAGTTCAACTAAACTACGTATCAAACTTAGTTAGTTACACTTCGGGTCCGTCTGAGCATTGCGCAGGCGGACGAACAATAATAATGGCAAAATAAATCTGCAAACAAAGCCTGAATTTCAATTAATTGAATATTGTTTACAAAAAATATACATTCTCAGAAGTAGTACTTTTTTAGATTGTCTACATTCCAAGTTCTAGGCAGACGGCGACCGTCTAGGGTTTCCAGACGGTAGGTGCCATTCCTGACTTTTTCATAAATCCGATAGGGGCATTCCCAGTTAGGGGATAGCTTCCCAGCCTCATTGGCCCTACCGGTTGCCTTCATTTTTCGTAACACAAATTCATCAATTTTCAGAGGACCCTTGTGCACTTTCTTGTTATATGCTCTGGTCATTCTCAGACGGTATATCTAATGGCGCAGGACAGCGTTGCCCCTGCGTTCCGGGAGGGAGTCTAATGACAGCCGCATGTCCTCCCAATTTGCCTCTTCATCATAGAGCAGAACTCTGAGAGTCGGCTCATAGTGTTTAATGGGAAAGACGGCTTCAGCACCGTATACCATAAGAAATGGGGTTTCTCCAGTTTCCCCTTTAATAGTAGTCCGGATGGCCCATAGGACATGAATTAACTCTTCTGCCCATAAACCACCGGCTCTTTCAATTTTCTTTTTTAAGTCGTCTGAGATAAGTTTGTTGAAGGCTTCAACCTGGCCGTTTGCTTGGGGTCGGCCGAATGATGTAAAACAGTGTGAGATACCCTGATCTCCCAACCAAGTCTTGAGCTGCGAGGTCTCAAACTGGGGGCCATTATCAAACGCCATAGACATAGGTACCCCAAACCGGGTGATGATGTTCTTCCAGATGAAAGAGATGACATCCTTTGTCTTGATGTTCTTAACCGGCTCTGCTTCTACCCATTTGGTAAAATAATCCACAGCTACCAAAATGTAGCGTTTTCCGCCTGGAGCAGGCGTATAAGGTCCTAAGATATCCATGCCCCATTTGGTGAATGGTACTGGGCTGAGGATTTCCGTCAGATCAGTAGCCGGGCGGTGAATAAGAGGGCCAAACCTTTGGCATTTGTCACATCTTTTGACTAACTCTTTAGCGTCTGCTTCAAGAGTAGGCCAGAAGTAATGCCGCTTGGCTTTGACGGCTAGGGACCTTCCGCCTATATGAGAGGCGCATTAACACACTTCAGTAGAGGTTTGAGGAAACCCTCCTTGAAGAGTTCTCTGTTTCTCAACTCGAAGTTTGCTGCTCGCTTTTTCATGACGGCTGCCTCCTGTGGTGAATTAGGAAGCTTGTCGTCTTCTAAATATTCTCGGATGCAATCCATCCAGGTAGAGCTTCGGTCTAAGATTCCAATGGGCTCTTCATGTATGCTTCAATTTTCAAGAACTTCCCAAAAGACCGACCGAGGAGTATCACAGCAGGCGGATGAAGCCAATTTGGACAACGCATCCGCCTGGTTGTTATCTAACCTAGGCACTTGATTCAGACGGAATTCCTCAAGTGCCCCGACCTCTTCTTTGACTGCCAGAAGATATTTGATCATAGCCGGATGAGTTGCCTCGTATGTTCCCTCATACAGGCTGACAACCAATTGAGAATCAGAATAGGCATCAATTTTTGTTGCCCCTGCTGCCTTACACATGCGGATTCCAGCTAACAGGGTTTCGTACTCCGCCTCGTTGTTTGAGGTTTGAAACTTAAATCGCATTGCATATTCAAATTTGTCCCCCTCGGGGGACTCATATATAATTCCTACACCGCAGCCGTTTGTCGTTGAGCTTCCGTCTACATACATTTTCCAAACCTGGTCAACGTTATCCGGTTGCACCGGTCGAGTCATTTCAACAATGAAGTCGGCAAACGCCTAACCTTTCACTGCCTTTCTAGGTTCAAAAGTGATTTCAAGACTTTGCATTTCAATAGCCCATATCAACATTCTACCGGATGACTCCAAAGTAGACATTGGCCACTTGAGGGGCTGGTCGGTGTAGATTACAACTGGATGAGCCAGAAAATAAGGTTTTAATTTCTTAAAAGCCATATACAGAGCAAGGCCAAATTTTTCTACCATGGGGTACCGGAGCTCAGCATTTTTTAGAACATGGCTAATGAAATAGACTGGAAGCTGAACACCGTCTCTCTCAGCAAGGAGAACGGCACTGAGGGCATGATCTGAAACGGCTAGGTACATGTATAACACCTCTCTAGGCAGTGGGCTAACAAGCCTTGGCAAAGAGTGAAAGTGCTCTTTCAGCCGTTGAAAGGCCGCCTCAGCATCATCACCCCATTCAAATCTGGTCTTCTTCCTGATTGCTTGGAAAAAGTAAAGGCATTTGTCACCTGACCGGCTGAGGAATCTCCCCAGGGCGGCTAGGCAACCGGTTAGTCTTTGTGCTTCCTTGAAAGTGCAGGGTGACTTCATGTCAATCACCGTCTGTATCTTCTCAGGGTTAGCCTCTATCCCCTTTGATCAATCAGGAATCCGAGAAACTTCCCAGACTCAACACCAAAGACGCATTTATTAGGATTTAACATAACCTTATGCCGCCTGAGTGTGGTGAAGGTTTCTCGGAGATCAGCAAGGTGATCCGCCTGCTGCGTGGATTTGACTATCATGTCATCAATGTACGCCTCTACATTCCTCCCAATTTGATTAATAAAGACCGTATTAATCATCCGTTGGAACGTAGCCGACGCATTTTTCAAGCCAAACGACATCACAATGTAACAGAATAGCCCCTGATAAGTGATGGAGGCCGTCTTTTCTTGATCTTTCTTCTTTCACAGATGTATCTGATGGAAGCCGGAGTAGGCATCCATAAAGCTCATCAAGGCATGCCCGGATGTTGAATCGACCAGACTGTCGATCTTAGGACATGCCTTGTTGAGATCTGTGTAATATACACACATACGCTAGGTACCATTCGGCTTCTTTTCAAGCACAACATTCGCCACCCAGTCGGGGAAATTACATGGCCAAATGAACCCAGCATCCAACAGCTTTTTCACTTCGGCAGCTTCTGCCTGACTTCTCTCCTCGG
Organism: Chenopodium quinoa; assembly: GCF_001683475.1. NCBI lineage: Eukaryota > Viridiplantae > Streptophyta > Magnoliopsida > Caryophyllales > Amaranthaceae > Chenopodium > Chenopodium quinoa. The sequence goes on from NW_018743787.1 coordinate 401,985, forward strand.
CGTTATTTCTTTTCTTTTGCCGGATGGGCTTCTTTTTATGATCCACGGCGAGTTTGTGGATAGCAAGATCCAGGCTGACGCTTGGCATCTCTTCCACTTCAAAGGCAAAAATGTCTTTGAGTTCTTTCAGCAGCAGGTGCAAGTCTGCACCCAACTTTGCAAAAGCAACCGTCCTAACCTTCACGGTACGCTCCGGACGGCTTTCGTCCAAAGGTATATCAATATGTTCACCAGCCGGTTGGGGACGGAGCTCATCTAACCGTTCACCGGTCAGTGATTGCTATTTTTTCTCTTTCTTCACCTCCACCAGCATAGGTGCCTTTCTTTTCTTCCCAGCTGCTGGTAGGGCTGGTACTGGGTCAGTATCCTTGACATTGTCAAGGTCTATTGGTTCCTGGCCGTCTTGGGCCACGGTATCTTTGACGGTTGAGAGATAGCACTCCCGGGCCGTCTTCTAATCCCCATTCAAGGAACCAACAGAGCCGTCATCCCTCTCACACTTAATGAGCATGAGGGAAGGGATGATTACAGCCTTGGATTTGTTGAGGGTTGGATGGCCCAAGATAATGTTGTAGGCGGTTAACTCCTCAACGACCAAAAACTTGACGACCAAGTGTCGCCTTTTTCCTTTCTCACCCAGCCGGATCGGTAGATTAACCCTTCCAACTGGGTAAACCATTCCACCCCCAAAGCCAACTAAGGGGTGGGTAACCGGATGCAAGCTGCTGGCATTGTATTTCAGCTTCTGCAAGCACCAGAGACTGATGATGTATGATGAGCTGCCGGTGTCAATAAGGATTCGTCCAACCAATTGGTTGGAAACCTTACATTCAATGACGACCGGGTCATCATGTGGGCGGCGAACACTACCCCTTCCTTCTCGGTGATCAGAACATCTGGGAAGGAGGAGCTTGCAGACGCCTGCACATCATCATCTTTGTCCATCTTTCGAAGATGGCGCTTGGTGCCTCGGATTGTAGGGCCACCACATGAGAACCCGCCTGCTATTGTGTAGACCGGCTCCTTGTCGGTATCCAAGCTACTAGCAGGCTGGGGGGTAGTCTTGGAGGACTGACCCTTATACTTCTTCTTTGCCCCGGCTGGGGACTTAGAAATGTAGGACTTCAGCATTCCCTTGTCAGTCAGACGGTCCAACGCCCGTTGAAGGCTGAAGCAGTCGTTGGTGTCATGGCCAACTTCCTCATGGTATTGATAGAATTTATTTTTTTTCCTTGATTGAATGGAACTTTTCATTGGATTCGGCTTCTCTAGGGACAACATGTCCTTAATTTCCATGAGGATGGAATTGTTGTCCTTGTTAAACTCGTACTTGGGGACGTACGGTTTAAACTCTTTCTTCTTCTTCTAGGACGGCTGGTCAGAATCACTAACCGCCCAGATTTCTTTTCTCTTCTTGCTCTCTTCTTTCTTTTTGGCCGGCTGGGCAGGCCGGCTGTCTTTCTGCTTGTCGGACTTCTTGGAGTCCGACTGGTTACCAGGCGAGCAGAGGTCAGTAGCTTGAATGTAGCTTTCCGCCTCCCTCAGAGCCGCCTGTAAGGTGAAAGCCCCTTTTCTGACTAGGTCAAACTTAAAATTTGACCCGTCTCTCAGACCTTTGAAGAAGTTGTAAAAGCTACCTTATCAGACAGTCCTTGAATCTGAATTCTAATCAGATTGAACCGCCTGACATAGGAGTCCAAGCTTGTTTTCTTAGCAGGGATGTTCATCGACAAGTTGGAAGCAAATAGGAAGGCAAGCTTCCTAAAACTATTGATGCACCCGGCTGGCAGATTACCAAACCATTGTTGGGCAATAGCCTTCAATGTAGCCGGGAAGCAACGACACCAAGTGGCATCATCCAACCCCTGCAGATACATGAGGTTGGTTTAAGCCACGAGGTAGTCTTCCGGATTGGTGGTACCATCATAGGTACCAACCAATACATTCTTAACCTTGGTTGGCTGGGCTGCCTCGGTTATCTCCCTGGTGAACGCAGAAGGTTGTTCACCTAGGCGTAGCAGACGAAGCTGCCAGTCTAGTGGCTAGACATTGTGATATGCCGCATGACCTACGAAGAGAGTCGGCTGCATATAGTAAGGAGGGTACTTACCATAGACCTGAGAAGGTACATATGGAGCAGCCCCAATCATCTGAGGGCCAGAGTGGACGGTATTACCGCCTGTTTGACTCTCATGCAAGGAAGGTGCATTCCCCGCAGAGGTATTGTTAAAGCTGTCTGGAAAATTCGACGTAGAAGCCGATTCAGACATTTATTGATTTCTTTTCTGGTTGATAATCTCCCGGGCATCAAGAGATGATTTTTTACTTCCCACCGGCTTTTGAGTCCGGCGGGTGTTATTGGTATTCCTCTTAGGAAGAAGAATCTTGGACCAATTAATGGTCCCGGCTGCCTTCTCCTTTGGATGGGGAGTTGGCTGCCGATCTTTGACTGACTTGCCCTTGTCTAGAGTAGCCTTCTTGGCTGACTGGCCTCTACTCGGGCCAGCCCGGCTCTGGGTGATCAGCTCTTTAATTTCACCCTTGAAACTTGTCATGAACCTCATGAGTTCGTCTCGGGTGACAGGTGATGATCCTGTGGCCGTATGGGTTTCCCCTTCCGGCTGCCCAAGGGGTCGGCTTGCACCCGCCTAGGAGGCACCTCGCTCCAGAGTCTCCCTGGGCCGGATGCGCTTGATTCTGAGAGAGTCGTCCTCGGCTGTAAAGGTTTCGACCTGGGGATCTTCATCTTCCTGGTCTGTAAAGACTTCTGGGTCATCGCCCAGACGGTTAGGGGGTGGTACAGAATCTTGAACCATCTTCGAGGTACTCTCCCCACAAACAGCGCCAAATGTTTTGGGAATGATATGTCCACGCGTCTCTGAAACAAAGAGCTTTTGAATAATTCGCCCACGCGTCTCTAAGCAAAGAGCTTGAAAGAAATGTCCACACGTCACTGAACAAAAGATCTTGAAAGAAATGTCCACGCATCTCTAAACAAAAGAGCTTGAAAATAGGATACCCACGCGTCTCTGAGCAAAAAAGCTTGAAATAAATGTCCACACGTCTCTGAACAAAAGAGCTTGAAAGAAATGTCCACGCGTCTCTGAACAAAAGAGATTGAAAGAAATGTCCACGCGTCTCTGAACAAAAGAGCTTTGGTGATATGTCCACGCGTCTCTGAACAAAAGAGCTTTGGTGATATGTCCACGCGTCTCTGAACAAAAGAGCTTGAATGCTTGAATATTTGTTGCGATAACATTCCGAAGAAAAATTCCGTAGACCAACGCTTGTCGATCTTTAAAGCTTGCTTGAACTTTGCTTCCGCTATGCCAGTACGTCGGCGTTGTTGCTGCTTGTGAACCATTATGTCGGTGCCTCTGCTGTTTATGAACCAGTATGTCAGCATCTCTGTTATTTATGAACCAGTACGTCGGTGTCTCTTCGATGAGCCAATGTTTAGGCGCTTTAAGGTAAGTGAGACGATCTTTCGTCAGGTCGATCACTTATTGCAATTGTAATCAAACCGACTACTTAATCATGTCAAATTGCTTATAGAGGCTAGCTGGCGTACCAAGGAACCCAAAATTGTTGAAAGAGGTTGAAATAACTGCTCTGAGTGGTTGAGCATTCTGTCGCCGCTGTAATGCTTCTGGCGCTACGATTTGGCTCTGTCGCTAGACGCTGGGTTCTAGCGCCAGGTGCTGAAGTCTGTTGCAAGACGCTGGATGTTGTCGTCTGGCGCTGGAGTCGGGTCCTCCCTATTCTGCTCTTGCTGTCACTATTACTTGGTTTTTCTTCGAACTTTGAGCTTGGTCGTTTCCTTTCAACCAATTCTGCTCAAATCTTTTGTAAATTAAAGCTCTTCATCTCTAATTTACTGATCCATGTAATTTTGCTCAAACTCCTCTCATCTTGGAAGAATCTCATTCGGTCATATTTACAGTTTTTTTTTCGAAAAAAATATCCGGGAATGTCCTTAATTGCCTGCTGGGATGTACCTGCATTTATATCTTTGACTATAGGACTTTGCTAATCTCTTTAGGGTTGACTTAAGACTTATTGTTGCTTGACTCATTGACTTGACATGACTCAAGGTATAAACTTATCTCGTTGTGATTAACACGAGGTTGACTCGTCTCGAAGTGAAATGGCACGTGTGACTCATGACTCGTGCGAGTAAAAAATGCAAAAAAGCAAAATCTTTCCGTTATTTTCGTGGAGGGTACCGACTTTCTCTCGAAAAAGAAAGAAGCAAAGTTTTTTGAAGGTGCATGTTGAATGAGCTTAGTCAATTGTTGTTTCTCACAGTACAAGGATAGTAACGTCTTAGACTACCTAGTTAACTTGATAATGAAAGTATTTAGCTAACTTAGGCGCGGAGGCAAAGCACTTCATAGTTCAATGCAATGATTATTATGATTGATGAGTAATTTTGATATGACAATACATGCTTCGACGTTGTGTTAAGATTTCATGACAAAGGGTTCCTAAGGGAAAGTATATTTTGTCATGTATCTCTGCAATGTGTGAAAGTGACACTAAGTTAGGCTGCAAGGGTTAAGTGTGTGGAAAGATTTTATTTTTAGAAGAGTCAAATGGTAGTGACTCTTAGGCTAGGTAAGCTGATGTTGTAGGGATCAAGCCCCCAAGTGTAGCTCTAAATGAATAGGGATGAGCGTTGGAGATCCCTTGATATTACCATGATGTGTGAATATGAATGTGAATGTGAATGCATGTTTATTACGGCCGCACCTCGATGTGAGGTTGCCTACGTATCCGTTAGGAATCAGGCCGAACGTAGCTATAGCCGAACCTCGCACAAGTGTGTGTATACCTCAAAAGGTCTTTTTAAGGGTTCTAACGTGGTAAGGCTAAAGGTTATAGAAGAAAGGGATAAAGATTCAAGACCCTAGATAAGTCCCAAGGTGTGCAACCTTGCTTTTGAATCTTTATATTTTATGCTTGAGGCTTTCTACTCTTTTCCTTTTTTTTTTTTTTTTTTTTTTTGCTTTAGCATTTTTTTTTTATGAATGTGGGCAATCCCGATCATGCGGTCTATCACTCACTTGGCATTCATATTTCTCAGGCACGGTACCGAGCACTCAATAAGATACGCAATCTGAGACGTGTTCTTATCAAAGACATTGGAACATTTGCCCTTTTGTACACTTTTATTATTTTTTTATTGCCTATTTATTTATTTTTATCTTTTGAAGTCACTCCAGCTTTTTATGAAATATAAAATTTCATAAGTTACACACCATCCCATCCCAAGTTTAGATAGATGTAGGTTGAAAAATGGAAGGTCTATCGTTAGACGAGGCTCAAAGTGGTTTATCAAAAAAGGATTGCATATTTGAAGGGTGAAAGGTAATGATGTGGCTACAAGGGGTGCCTCAAATCATTGGTATACCTTGTGCTTTATTCAACATGTTTTTTTTTTATTTTTTTTTTCAATGCGATGCAATAATCATATGTAAGAAAATAAATGCTCATTTTATTTTATAAGGAAAAAAAGAAAGAATCTACAAAACTAATCTAAGGGGAAAGAAAAGTTCCTATGCTAGACTTATTGGGGAAAGGAAAAAATAAAAAAGAAATAGAAAAAAAGTCATGAAATCTTGTCGTTGAAGCTTGCGTCTTGTCCCTTGGCTTATCATCACTTGGTGTTCTTGCCGGCTGGAGGTATTGGAAGCCCGTTATTGACGATCAAATATTGGATTGCTTCCTTTAGCTTCCAACAGCTCTCAGTAGTATGACTCCTACCTTGATGGTACTTGCAGCGTACATTTGGGTTCCAACTAGACAATCTTTTCTCAAGCGGGGGATCTTTAATAGGTCTAATAGGAGTGATGAGTCCCTTTGCATGGTACTAGGAATCATAATAACATGATACTAATTGATATTAATAAATTTACCCTAAACATGATACTAGGAATCATAATAACAACCTAAGCATGATTTCTACATCATAATATCAATAAATCAATTAAAGTACTTACTTGGATGCCTCGTACCTCTTTCTAATAATAAAATGCACGCGTTAGTAACTTCAAGGAAAATAATAAACAATTGAATTAAATTTAAGTAATAACTGAAATAGAGATTAGGGACCAAACCCTCAGAAATTAAAACCTTTCACGTTTAGGGCAAAGGCAACTTCGAACAATGCTAGGTTTGTCTAGTGCTAATGTATGAGGAATTTTGTTTGTAAAAGGATAGGCTAGAAAGAGGGAGAGAATCAAGAAATTCTTGATGAGAGTTAATGAATAGAGAGAATTGGTCAATGAAAACAGAGTTTTTAGAAGGCTATTTATAGAGAAAATCAGCAAAAAAGATAGAAGATCGAAACAGAGTTCTGACGCGCAAAATGAGGCTAGTGCCAGACGCTGCCATTAGCGCCAAGCGCCAAGCTTAGCATCAGGCGCTAATGCTGGCGTTTGGCGCTAACTTAATTATTGACGCGTTTTCTTAAAATCAGATAGAAATTGACGTGTAGAGATTTTTCTGTCTATGAAAGGAACGTTCAATCTCGGGATCGAACGGCGCCAAATTTTGACAGGGTAAAGTCGTATCCCTAATCAAAAATAAATATCTAAGTCCTCTAACTAAAGTAGAAAGGGAAGTAGGGTCGAACTCCACAGGGAAACGAGTCTTTTTTACTCCTAATTAATTATTATAATCTAAATTATCTAAGTAACCAATATTTTTGGGAATAAAATCTATACTACGAAGAATAAGTTTAGGGAGAAAAGAAACAATAACAAGGAAGCCTAGGGTCACAGGTTCACCAATAATTAATATTCCGGGATAAAACGAAGTAATTAATAATTAACATTGCTTAAATTACATGATTAACAGGCTCTCGCAATTTATTAATCAACATAGATCTAAAAGGCTCTCGTAATTTACTAGAGCTAAGTTCCTATTAAAAATAGCCTTTAATATTAAATTAACTTCTGCTCGATTCATCAATTCAATATTGCTAAACATTTACAATCAAATTACATCTGCCCGATTCATAATCTAATTGCAAAGAATTAAAAAAATTTAATAAGAAATTATCATGCAATACCAATAATCAATAATAACAAATTATCCCTTCATATTAATTATGGATACCCATAAACCCTAGAATGAAACTAAACTAAAGAAAGTAATTAAACAAGACATAAGAAAAGGAATGAAATAAACAACTAAGATTAAGAGAAGAGAAATCGTTACAAAAATAAATCTGTAATTAAGAGTAGATTAAGAACAAAGGTTTAAGAGAAAGAAATCTAAGAAAACAATTAAGAGAGTAAAGTAAGAGTAAAGAGAGAGAGAGAGAGAGAGAGAGAGAGAGATCTTAAAAACGTATTACGGAGGAGTATTTATACTCCGTACAAATCCTAAACTAAAACAAACTAAAACGACAGTAATCGTCTCTTAATGATTACACGCGCCCGATCGGGCGAGGCACCGCCGGATCAGGCGCGCCTTTTTGCTTCCTCAATACGAATCTCGCGCCCGGCTGGGCGCGTCACTGGGCGCCAACCTTAGCTTCTCCCGCCCGGCCGGGCGCGCCTCCGGGCACCAGCCTCTTTGGCCGGGCGACTCACTTGGGCCACTATTTGGACTACTATTGGCTCCAATTCTTCGGGCCAATCTGGGTTTCCTTTTCCGGTCTTTGAATACTTGGTCCAAATGCCCCGGTATCACCTATACCGAGCCCTTAATCACCGGTTCGATGACTCTAACCGGCCCTAGGCTACAAAAACTGGTCGTGCTTCTCCAATGCTCGTGATTGCTCTAAAATATCACGGGAAAATACTCCAAAAGTGTAATTCCCTGCAAAAGTCAACCAAATCTACGAAAACACCAATTAGTAATAAAAGTGGCTCTAAAGAGTCAAAAACACTACTAATTATGACCAAGGGACGGGGGTAAAATACTATATAAAATCGACACATCATCTAGGGTGAGGATCACTTTGAACTTTGCTAAGTGTGTCTAGAACTTGTCAAATGCCGGAATTTTGTAAAAGGGAAAGGTTATGAAAAAGAGAGATGAATAAGCTAATGATTGAGAGAATTAAGGATGATTGTGAATCTTGATGATTCTGAATGAATCAAAACAGGGAAATACGACCCTATTTATAAAGAAAATTGTCCGGAACGATAGAAAAGAATTAGAATTTAAAACAGAATAAAACTGACCCCTGTCGCCAACGACAGAGCCCAACGCGAAACGACAAGCATCACACATGGCGAAAGGCTTTGTCGTTTGGCGCTAATTAGAAGATAAAATGTGCTTTTGTACAGAATCCTCATCTGAATATAATTAAGCAATTAAACTATGTGTTTGTGAATTTTAAAATAAGATATTATCAATATAAAACACTTGTTTTTTTTTTCAAATCAAATTCACCATTTTTCAAAAAAAAAAGGTAATGATCAATCCTAACTCTATTATGAGTCAAAATTACCTTCTAGACTGTTCTAGAAAATTAGAATCAATCCTAATAATTTAGGAATAATTTTAATAGGGCATCCACTAGATTATTGGGCCGTAAAACCATTTCCAACCTAATTTAGTATTTGGACTACAACTTCTTCATTATTCATGAGAATTGGGGTTATAATATGTCACTTGAAAGTTCTTTGCGAGCTTGACCCAAATACTCTATTATAGAACCCTTATCATGGATCATGCTAAATTAGACTAGCTATTTTCATAAATAGAGTAGATTTTCGAAAGTAAAAAGAAAGATTTTTATTAACACAATCGCATCAGAAAACTTTTTATACTTTCACATCATTCGATAATCAAGCGACGTGAAAAGTATTCATCACTAGGTTTATTTTTTGGGGAGGCACATTTAGGTGTCTACAAGTTCAGTTAAGATTAAGCTGTAATTTTAGATATACATTAGTATTACTGATCGGAAGCTGCTTCTAACTAGGTATTTCGATCACTTGACCTCACTGAATAATTAGCTATCTAATAATTACGAACCCTCTATTAGAATAGTACACTTGTTCGAAGGACATCATTCCTATCAATCTCCCACTTATCCTTCCAGACAAGTGCACTTTTGTGTATATCCTCTTTCCCATGTCACTTAATGTCTCTTCATGAACTACAAGGTAAGATTATTTGTCATTGTAAGGAGGATGATCCCATCTTAAGGGGTACTCTCCTGAAATGCCCATGGCCACTTAAAAGTGCTTGGGAATTTACCACTTCTCTTTGCTAGATCTCCGTTTAGAAAACTTATGGACTCCTTCTTGTTGGGGAATCTCCACCGTAGTAACAAATATCATAAGGGTGAGTGTTTAGGAAAAGAGGGGCTAGGTTGCACAAGTTCATAAGTATTTCGCCAGAGTTTTAGGTTATTTTCTGACTGTTTAAGGCTCGGTTTATGTAGACACCCATTTGTGTCTCCCCAAAACCAAACCCGGTGATGAGTACCTTTCACGTCAACTCGAATGAAACGAAGTGTGGAAAGGTCTAGTGTTGCGGAAAGTTTTATTTCTTTTCTCTTCTCCCTGTTTTTGAAAACATTATTTTTGAGAAAACAGCCAATATAGTTTGGTTGGTCCATGATATGGGTCCAATAGTGGTGTAGTTAAATGGGGCTTGCAAAGACCTTTCCAACGATATATTATAAGCCCAATTCCGATGAATATTGAGGAAGTTATGGCCAATTTACTAAACTGGGCCTGGTTTGAGCTTTATGTACGGCCCAATGATCTAAGGGAGGGCCTAATATGATTTATCATTCCTAATGCAATTTGGAATGGTTTTAGTCTTCTAGAATCTTCTAGAAGGTTCTTTTCATTCCTAATTCAATTAGCATTGATAAGTTGACTTTGTTGACTTTTCAGAGTTTTAATCAAGATCAAATAGCAATTTCGAAGAAATTATATTATTTTATCTTCCAGTACGGGAAATTTATCAGATTTTTGAAAACGCGTTGAAATCCAGTTTGGCGTCCAACCCCAGGCCTTGGCGCCTGGAACCAGGCTTGGCGTCAGGCGCTAGCCATTGGCGCCAGGCGCTAGCCATTGGCGCTAGCCATTGGCGCCTGGCGCTAGCCACCGGTGCCTGGCGCCAGCTAGCCAGGGTTGGCGCCAATCCTGTTTTGCGATCGTCGGACTCTGTTTTGTTAAATTATCTTTTTTGGCTGATTTTCTCTATAAATATCGTATCGAAAACTCTGTTTTCATTCACCAATTCACAATTCATTCATCTACAATCATTCATCATCTACATCTCTCATTCATCAATTCTCATACATTAATTCTTTAACATTCTTTTCTTTCTTAAATTCTTTCTTGCTTTTTCATACAAAATTTCGCATTCACAAGATCTAGAAACACCTAGCCATATTTGAAGATGCCTTCGCCCTAGACGTGGAAGGTTTAATTTCTGAGGGTTTGGTCCCAAATCTCTATTTCAATTATTTAATTTAATTGCTTTGATTATTATTTTTCCTTGAAGTTACTAACGTGTGTATTTTGTTATTAGAAAGAGGTACGAGGCATCAAAGTAAGTACTTTAATTGATTAATTAATATTATGATGTAGAATCATGTTTATATTGTTATTATGATATTCCTAGTATCATGTCTAGGGTAATTTTAATATTAAATATGATTTCTATGATGCTTCCTATGTTCTTCCTAATATTTATGATTGCTAGTATCATGTTAGGGTTAAAGATTTGATTTTTATTGCTTAGTGACATGCTAGGGTTTGTTATTAATCTTGTTAGTATCATGCCTAGGAACTTGCTATTATTATGCTTTAATATTAACATGAACATTATTATTATTATTATTATTATTATTATTATTATTATTATTATTATTTTTATTATTATTATTATTATTATTATTATTATTATTATTATTATTATTATTATTATTATTATCTTGATTATTATTTTATTCATGATTACTATTACTATTATGATGATATTATTATGATATTGATTTCTTATTGATTATGTTGCTTGATATTTTATTATTATTGCTTGATCGCCTGTATGCATGTTTAAAGGGAATTTGGTACTTGTAATCATGCTTAATAAGATAATTAATAATCTTGTTAGGTTAATTGTGATTATAATCCAAGTGATCGCCAATAATAGTATATTTGTGCATTAAATTCAACCAACATAGATAAAAAGGTTTAGGGTTAATCCTATTGAATGTTAATTAAAAAGCGCACATGAATACGATCGGAATAAAGTAGAGGCCTATTATTAGGGCAGGTTCAATCACTTTTAGGTTGGATTTGTACCATCATCCCCGAACCCTTATTTGGTTCATGACCTTATTGAGTTGACGATCTCTTGGATCATTAAGGGGTGTAACCTTCACCTCGTGAACGGTTTACAAGTTCCTTAAAAAAACTTGTTGGCGACTCTTTTGCTCTATCTTCTTCCCTTTTGGACGCCACCGTACTTTAGTGTATGATCACAGTGGGGTTCAAGCTAGTGGGATTTAAAGTCTTGAAATTATTCCCTACAGTTTAAGCTCTTATTTTTAGGGACTGTTAGGTTTAGGGTTTTGAGCATTCTGCCACATCTGGTGTCGCGTGCAACAGAATGAGTTGCGCGCGGCATCCCAGCGCAAGTGATTCGGTTGCGCTGCTATAGGCAGCGCACCTAATTGTCTTGCGCGCGGCTTTATGGTAAGATTCGATTTTATATTTTCCGTATAATTCAAAATCTTCCGCATTGCAACTCTGGGGGTTGCGCTGGGTGTCGCGCGCAACTGAATTATTTGCACGCAGTAGCCCAACGCGACTCTTTGAGATGCGCGCGGCTTTTTCTGCGGCAGCACTAAGTTTTAACCTAGGCGCTCCTAAATCCGTCATTATTAGGTTTTAATCACGGGCTTAATCCTAATTATGATCGGGTTTAGTTAATTGGATCTTTGTTTTGGCTATTTCTTTAATTTCGGCTAGTGTTTTTTGTTTTGTGGCTTAACTAGTTATCCATAAGTATTCTTCACTTTGATCCTACACGAAGATGGTTTTATTTATCGTCATTGCACTTCTTGTCGGGACAGGAGGCCAAAATTAGATGTCTACTATTAGCCCCCACCTTGGTCGAGTCTAGAATAGACGATGATCAAAGTAGTCAAGGAAATAAATCCGAGACTCATTCTGCGAAGTTCTCTAAGGATAGAGAATCTTTCAGTAATGTTTAAGGATGTCGAAACAATCCTTTGTTTGCTAAGTGTTTGAAACAAGTAGCTATTAAGGCTAGAAAAAGTTTTTCCTAGTCTTAACGCGCTAAAGAATCTAGATTGATCCTTTGCAATTGTAGAACGCTTTTATAAGTAAAGGTGTTGTGGGTGATGTCAAGTCATGAGAAGAGATCGGTTTTAAAAGGATAAAAGGGGAAGATTTCCTCTCAATCATGTCATCGTTGGTCTAAAGTCCCTCGATATGTCATTGAAACTTTAGCTTGCTTTAACAAAGTAAAAAGATGAAAAGGGGTTTTCAGTATTTGAGCCGAAATGGTCCGGTATTCGAGCCGGATGTCCACAAGATATAAATACATGTCTGGATTTGAGGCATATATCCAAATTCAATTAGAGGGAAGAAAGTCAATAACTCTCTCAGCAGTTTTATCCACAAGATGAGTATGAGGACTGGGGGCACGTGACTACATAGGCGTGACATCATCTCATCGCTTCTTTTATACAAGGGATGATTTCGACACCGTAACTGTCCCCTAAGTTAGTAAGCGCACTAACTACCGTATTTGCTCCCATGCAAGAAGTGCCTGTTCGTGATGGTTCGGCGCGCCTATCGACTCGTGAGCTAACGCCTACAGTAATTCTCTACCTACGCCTTACAATTTTATGCCGTACGATACGCCATTTGCATTTTTACGCTACATGAAAACACCTTCCTTTTTGCTTCGAACGTGAAAAAGAAGAAAACCTGGACATTTGTAACGTCAGTACAGTAAAATGACAAACCTGTCTATGGCTGCTTTTACGTAAAGCACTACCACGGAATTTTTTAAGGCACTCTTACGAAAAACGTTTCAAACGTATGCTTGGGAAAGGCACAAAGCACGGTGTGCATGCAAGAATGATGCAAAAAACTAACAAAGAAGAAAACAAACTACAATATGCAAAGCAATTTTAAAAGATTTTGATAATTTGCGCGCCATTACGTTTAATAACGAGCAAAAAACCGTTGAAAAATTATCAAACGGATCAAAATCAAGATTCCGGTCATTTTAGTGACTGGTATCCGTGCGTAACTCAGCTGGTCGCGCTTGCCAGGCGCGCGCATCGTTCTAAGTTGCGCTGGTTTGTCACGCGCAATAGATGTCAGTAAAGTGAAATCGCTGAGCGCGATTTTCACTTCACTCTTTCTTTCTCCTTCATTTGCTATTTTCGCCCCTTTCTCTCTCTAGGAAGCTCGGATTTTTGCGATTTTTAAAGTTAAAGGAAACAAATTTTGTCCTTAAATCATATTTGTCATAATCTAATATAAGTTTTTTTTTTAAAATTTGTTCTAATCTGGCTGAATTTGAACGATTTTTGAATCGTTAAACCCCAAATTTCGAATGTGCACTACAAAAAAAATCACTTATAGAAGCAAGAAGAAAATGCCTCAAATGATAGTAATGTAGCCTCTAATTTCTTTTAGAGACAACAAATTAAGTGCCTCTAATAAGTCGACAGCTAATTGATGGCATGCCCCTAAAGCCATAATTTTGCATTATAATATAATTTGGAGCATTATACAAATTTGCTTCTAAATACTATATTCATTTTGGGGCAATCATACTACTTTGTCTCAAAATATAATTAGATGCATTTCGTATATAAATGCTATAATGATATTTAGATGCAACTAAAAATTTTGACGTGAGTGATTTTTGGAGGCATAATACATAATATGTGCCTCTAAATTATTGGTTCTAGATATATTGAAATTTATTCATACAATATCCAATTTTGTAACATAATTTTCGTACAAATAATTTATAATATCAATATAACAGAAGTAAAGCCAAAAAAACATGACTGGCAATGCTGATTTTATTATATCACACTAAAATGATTTTATTTATAATTTAATAGTTATTACAAAACTGATCTAAATACTGCAATTAAGTTATTACTAAACAACTTAGCTACAAAATAATTACATGACTAGTTATTAAAATTTTATAATGTGAAATAACAAAGAGTTTTCATTTCAAACTATAAGCTTGACAAAAAGACATCATTTTCTTCAATTGCTTCTAATTCGATCTCTATCCATCTTCATTGTATAAACTCCTGCCATTGTAAAAATATGGTATTATATATTTGTCTGCAATGATAAAAATTAATAAAAGTAGGTATTAATCATTAATTCATAAGTAAATTAAAAAGTTAAATGATCATAAATAAATATTACCCAATAAAAAGAAAGATTAGATAATTAATTTCACTAAAACTTACAATTATTTTTTTAAAAAAAGTAGTACGTACTACTCCTCTTCATTTGCTTCCATTTCATCATCCATATTCTCATCAATAAATTCATCTTCATCCTCATCTTCATATGTATTTTTTTGTTAATGAAAATGAAGTTACTTTAATCTAACTACAAATAGCATATGTTGAAGCTTTGACCATTTTGTTTTTTCTATTTGCATATACATAAAGCCTAAATAACAAATGCAATATGGCAGTTCAAACACAATATATTATAAACTCAACAAATATAGAATTTGACCACTAACAATATATTATAAACACAATATATTATAAACAAACCAAATATAGAATTAGTCCTGTTAAGTGTGAAGTTTCTAATCACTCTAATATCATACATGAGATTAAAAAAATGACATGACTAACAAAAAGTATCAGTAATAAAAAGAAAGATAATGCTTATCAAAACAATATCGAAATTATAGCATAAATTTTCCATGACAGGTTTAGCACATTCAATATATTTCAAAGTAGAAAAAATATTAGTTAATAAAAATAATAAAAATACTTGTTCTCTGAACAATTTTATGAACTCATTTTTATGAGAAGAAATCATCCTTGTGTTACTTGTAGCATTGTGATTGTACTCACTGTATATAAAATTACCAAAGTTATATATTATTACTATAATTATTAATCTTTAAATATGTACTCTACTTGCTAAAATATATCAAACTTACTCAATAAATGGTTGTACTTCCGTCACAATTATTCAGCACATAATAGTCAACTTCTTCCCATTCCTTTGTTGTAAGTAATCGAGGACATTCCTTTCCAAACGCTCTACCCCTTGTCTCAAATATAGGTAAGGAATCAGTTTGAAAAGTGTCACAATCATCATAAATTCCGTCTTGTTTGTTTGTCTCTATATCCTACATATATCTGAGCAAAATGTTAAGCACTCCTCTAAAAGATAATGGCCCTCTAGGTGACCTTTGTTACATACATACCCTTTTAATTTTTTGAGATACCTGTTAAAAAAGGAAAATTTATTAAATTCCATATGTATTTATTATTATTGTAAAACACAAAAAAACTATGAAATTTATATACCTTTTAATGGGGTACATCAAACGATAATGAACTGGCCTGCAATCAGAGCTTGACCTGCAAGGTGTATGGGTAAGTGTACCATGATCACAAAAAAAGGAGAAAAATTCTTTCAAGTTCACAAAGGGTAACACCAATTTGCCTTTCCAGCTTCTCTAACTCATCAATCTTACAGCACATATATGGCAATTACATAATCAATACTTTACCACGCTATAACAATGAAACGAAGTCCATAACTACAATTAACAGACCAAACAATCAAAACTTTATAATATAGATAATTTATAAGTTATAAGAAAAAGTAGATAATGTACAAGTGATAAAAAAAAATGCTTAATTGATTAGTTAATGATTTAAGAATACATTGGCTATATGGTATTTTTCTTTTACTGAAGGCACTTCAAATAGATTAATGATAATTAGAGTACAAACAAAGAGTCAAGTTTAGTGAGCAACCAAAGCCATTATCCTTGAACAATATAATAACAACTCATATCATGTATTCTTCTGACCTTGCTAAATCATCATTTGCCTCACAAATTGCTAAATCGTTATATGTTGGGGCTGGGACTATTTACTTGGTGCCAATGATCATTTTCTTAATCAAACATAATCCCTTTGAATACATGTCCTCCTATGTGTACTAATGCTAAGCTTTTTGATATGCATACTCATCTGTTTCACTTTTTTTCAACACAAAACATTGTTATATGTTGTACATTCTTCTATATCTCTTCTTTTTCTAACACAAATCATTAATATACACATATTTAATTTCACCAAATTTAACCCCTATTATACATTTTTTAAATTTTTAAATAGTGTTCTACATTAATCAAAACTTCCCTTAAGTATAATAGTAGATAATAAGCATTGCATCAAAGTTGAAACATTTTATAGCATTCGATTTCAATTCGAAAATTAAAGTAGTTCATTCTTACAAAAAAAATAATAACAACCCTAAATTCTCAATTCAATCAAAAAATTAAGAATGCCCTTATATTCAAAATAACAAAAAATACACAAAAAATTTTACTTCTATTGATAATTAAACAATTAAATTACCTTGGAGAGTGATGTGTACTCTGACAAATCAAGTTCGGCTGCTAATTCCAATAGCTATTTTTCTGTCTTGTTTCGCTAGTTCGTAAGATTATTTTTTGAAATTGTTTAGGGTAAAATTACGGGAGGAAAATTTGGTAAAGAAAGATAGACAAGGGATAATTTACCACATATTTCACAAATCAGGGAAATTTTAGGAGCGAATAACCGATGAAAACAAAAAAAATTCCCTCTCAAAATTTGGGGCTGGTTTAGTTTCGAAAATTCCCTTATTTTGGGACAAATTCTGCCAAAATTATCATGAAGATAATTATGAAAAGTATTTTTTCCATATTTTTTTATTGTTGAGATTGAAGATAACTTAGGAAGATTTGGTGGGTTTTTACTAACTATTTCTTTTTGGGGAAATAATGGCGGAGGATACGAATATCCTTTGCATTGTTGGGAAATGTAAGGCTTGTAATAACAAAGATATATGCTAATTACTCTTTATGCTCTTTTTTTGTAATAAAAAAAAGTACTCTAAGTGGTTGTTCTGATTTAGGGCGTGTTCACATTTACTGAACTGAGCTGAAATGAACTTAACTGATTGGAGCTGAATTGAACTGAACTGAAAGGAGTTGAACTGAACTGAACTGAGCTGAAATGAATATTTAAGAGAGAGGGAAATTAGGAGCTGAATTGAACTGAATTGAAATTAAGTAAATATGAATAGAACCTTAATGAACTAAACTGAATAGAGCTAAAATGAATTGTTTATGAGAGAAAGAAATTAGGAATTGAAATGTATTGAACTGATTGGAGCTGAACTGAACTGATTGGAGCCAAACTGAACTGAACTGAACTGAAATTAAGCTAAAGAGAACATGCCCTAAGATTGTGAGGGTAAACGAATTAGAATTTTAGATATTTATCGATTTATATTATAAATATAGTAATAGTTTTATGTCTTCTATATCTATACAGTATATCTGGCTAATAAAAATATAGACAATATATGATTGATCTGATCTAATCTAATCTAATCTGATCATTTCTGAAATAACGTCTTTTATGTGCGGCTAACCACATTGTGTAGTCACTTGCAAAATAAATAATCAAAAAGGTAACCCCTATAACACCAACAGAGTAAATCCTTATTATACTTATTGAATAACCCTTATCAAATTGATAGAGTAACCCCTTATTATACTTATTAAATAACCCTTATTACACTACCTTACTATAAGTAAGCTTTATAACCATAATAGAGTAATCCTTATTACACTAACAAAGTAACTCATGGTGGCTGGTCATATAGTATAGCCAAATAGACCCGCTACATATAAAAGTTATGTTGATGAAATATGTTGTTATCAACTTAAATAATGTAAAGTGAACATAACATATGTGTATAATTTGTTTTCATGAAATTTTGCACAAAATATGAAATATAGGTATTTGCTTTCATTATATATTGAATAAAATACGGAGGCCAGAAGAAGATGAATAAGAGACTAATACAAAAGTATTTTACATAGCAAAATACATTTTTTTCAAGTACTGATTAAAATTCTAGTGAAATTAATTTAGTGTAATAACTTATAATTTTTGTGTAAGCTAGGCGGGTCTACATTTATTTTATTGTAAAATGGTTAGTTTGAGAGTAACTTTAACTATTTTTGTGGTAACTTTAACCCCTAAAGAGTAAGTTTTAATTTGTTGTTAGTTTGAATTTATTTTAATTAAATTTTTTGTATAGATACATGATTAAATAATATAAAGACTAATAAGATTAGTCTAATAATACATTACAAGTTTAATGTAAGATAAAATTTATTATTAGAATAATAATATTTTTTTAAGGAATAGTTTTTTTTTTAGTATAAGGGTAACTTTAAATTTTTTTAAGACAACTTTAACCCGTCTTACAATAAGAGATATTTCTTAATTTTAATAATTGTACTGTTAGCATGATGGTAATATATAATATTCATAAAAAATCTATAATTTCCAACCCTTACAAAAATCAAAGGAAAACAAAAAAAGGAAACAAGATTCTTTTAGCTCTAAAATTCATTATCGGCGGCTAATTAAGGTGCTAATATCACTTTTAATTGCCGCCAAAACACTAAAATTATTTAGGATTATTCTCTCAACTTTCAAACCTAAACCTTTTTGCTTTTGTGATTAACAATTTCACAATCTCGTGAATTACAATTGTCATTGCTCAACCCAATTTGCAAATTCCTTTAATACACCTAGAATTATTCTCATCGTTTTTTTTTTTAATTTGATGATATTGGAAAAACTCTAGTTGTCATTAGTTCTAATATGACAAATCAAGAAAAAGAATTGCAATCTGAAACACATGCACAGGTAATATGATTTACTTATATTGTACTCCGCATTTTTTTCTTTGCTTGATAAATTAATTCTAGATAACCATGATGAACAAAATTATTTTATAGTTATTTTATACAATTTGTTTCGATTTTTCTCTTTTTCTTAGGTTAATTTTGTCCAAATGAATCTCAATCGAATTCTAAAGTTAATTTGATGTATACAATTGTGCTATTTATATATAACTTATTTTAAAATTGAGTATTTATCCTCAATGTTAGATTTGTATGTGCGACATTTTTTAAAGTTTTTTCTTTAAATGTTGATCTTAGTGTTGTTTGTGGTTTGAATTTGCACTAATAAATTTTGTAGATAATTTAAGGGTTTTCTTTTGTGCTATTTATCTCATTTATCATAAGAACCAACTCGCCAGGTTACCTCTGTTGTGGTGATTCCTAGTTCAAGTAAGCTGAATTGATAAAGCTAATCGGTATTAGAATTTTATTGTGCCTAAATTGATGAATATATGTGTGCGTTATCTATCACCCTGGTTTTTCAATGGTATAAAATTATACGAGTAACATAATTTTTGCTTCTTTATAAGTTAATTAAATTTCTTTTATTTGAAAGTATTTGGGTTGTGATTATGAAATTGTTGTTGTAATTAATAAGTAGGTTTCTTTTGGTTGTATATTAGTATTATTAAAGAAGGTTGTATTGGTTTTGCCAAGACTTTGATGTTTTTATTTCAATTTAGTCCGAGAGACATTGTAATCAAATCGGGACTTTTTGATTTTAGAGGTTAGGAAAATTGGAGGACAGAGAATGTGTTGGAGGGACATATTGTACATCAAATGTAATGATTCCAAGGAATAATTAACTATCAATAGCACCGTAACATTTAATGTTAAATAGAAACTTTTAGGGGCAGCAAAAAATTTTTTAGAGGGAACCATAATTTAAATTATATTAAAAATAACTTTTAAAAGCAACAAAATATTTATTATTACAAAAAATAACTTTTAGAGGCAATTACATTTTCATTAATGTAAAAAATGAACTTTTAGAGGCAAGTTTGAATTCACTAATGCTAAAAGTAACTTTTAGAGGCAAAAATAATGTCATTGACACAAAAAAGTACATTTAGGGGCATCTTATAATCCACTAATGCTAAAAATGACATTTAGAGATAATTATAGTTTTATTGATGCTAATTATATCTTTTAGAGGCTAGAAAAAATTATTTGCCTCAATGTGTTGCCTCTATAAATAAATTTACTTGTAGTGGTGGTAGATGCTACTCTTGAAGATGCACTTTTCACCTTAGCGCAAGACGGAAAATTACGCGCAATACTATTTTTTATTATGATGATTCGTTTACGTACTTTATAATCAAGCTAATGACATTACTTCTTATGAGGTTCGTCATTAGAAGTTCGCATCTCTTAATAGGACGTCATCAATAAGTTTATTCTTAAACGTGCCTCTTTTCGTGTTCATAATTTTAGTTGTAATTGGTCAATATTGATTTAAGAGTATAATTTATTTACCTCATCTATGGTTTGAAAAGAAAATTCCGAGAACTTTACTTGGGATGATTGCCTCACAAAAAAAAGAGAGAGAGAGAGAAAAAGAACGAAAAAAAAGAAATGTCGTTCTTAAAAGAAAAGAGTATGATACGAAAAAAATATATAATGAATGATTAAACCGAGAAAATGATTTAATTATTTCTTGGATTTTACATTCGGAGGCCATCATTCTTCTTGAACAAATAGTACTATATTATCCTTTAAAGATAAGCAATATGAAAATCATAATTATTAAAAAAAAACGATATTGATCTCTATTGTAATCTAAATGATCAACAAATACTATAGTATATTTGATCATTTTAAGGAGTATGTTTGAGTTGATTAATATTCCTAAAATTTGATCAGCATTTTCAATCTAACTTTCTTGACTTTCTCTTCTACCTTTTTCGAAAACAATTCATTTAAAGTAAAATCCTTAGATGATTACCTTGTTGAATTTAACACAAATCATGACATTCAATTAATGATTGTTCGTGAAATTTTTGACATTCTCCATCAACAAACTTGTTTAAAGTGAATTCGTATTACAAGGATTGTAAAAAAGAAATAAAACAATCATTTGACTGTAATTCATTGTTTGAATTCTTGGCAGTAAAGATTTAAGTGAACACAATCTATTTCTCGTGACACACATTACTAGATCATCTTCCACATTCGCATACTAGTCCATTCATGGGTGACAAAGCAGCATTGGAGAAACTAAGAGAAGAACTCCAAAACAAAAAGACCCTACGAGAAGAAGAAGCCCAAATGAAGGCTCATAAAAAAAGCAGAAAAGACTAAAATAAAAGCAGAAAAAGAAAAATAAAACATTCTGCAAGAAAAAGCAACAACCGAAAGAGTAGAGGCTTTAGAGAAACTTGTCCTTTGAGCTAACTCAGGGAATAAGTACTTCAATTATGAGCTTGCACCACAACCTAGTGGCAAGACTCTCCTAGAAAAGTACTTGACTACGGATTTGCCAACCTTTAAGGTTACAAACAATCCTAGGACTCACTTAATGAGCTTTATTGGAATTATGGCAATGAAAGGGGTTGAGCAAAGCCTATATGCATATACTTTTCCTCTTTCATTGGACCCAACTGCTAGATCATGGTTTTATAACCTCGATGCAAAACAAACTTCCACTTGGATTGACGTTGTAAAAGTATTTTTAACTCAATATGGAGATAACATCAAGCTCACAACTACCTTGCGCGATCTCGAATTGCTTAAGCAAGGGGAAGAAGAAGACTTCATTGACTTGTTTTCTAGGTGGCGATCAAAGGTTGCTCTTATTCATAAAGACCTCTAGATCATGAACTTGTCCCAAAGTTCATAGACAATATGTCTCCACCATACAAGTGCCATTTACAATACCTTGGTTTAGACACATTTCAAAAAGTCTATACTGTAGGAATAATAATTGAAAGGGACTTGATAAATGAAACCATGAATCATATAAATGGACTTGAGTTTTAGAGAGGATTTCACCTACGTCGGAAACGGACAAAGCTCGAAGACGCAATCTCAAGAAGTTGTCAACAATTCAAGATGTAGCTTCCTAGGTCTTCATTTGTTTCTTTCCTTTGTTTTGTTTTGTTTTGTTTTTTTTATTTTTTTTATGATAAACTAAGAGATTCATGCTGTTGAATCTAATTATTTTGTACTCTCATTAATTAATGAAAAAATAAATATTTTCTAGTACGTCTATCTTGTGCTCTTTTCAATCTTTTTATTATTATTGGCTCGAATTAAATGTATACATACAAACAGGCAATATCAAAATGCATACATACTCAACACTTTAAGAATCTTGATAAGCTTTGGCTTATTAGATTTATCAAACGAAAAGAGGCCCATCTTTGGCCCACAAAGAAAGGATATGATGATTTCACCAACACAGGAGGCAACTTGAAACTCCAAAAATATAATCACATGTTCTTATTCGAAACAACATGTTTCTAAAAAAAATAGTATTCAAAATTTCCTTTTTTGAACTTTTGTTTTCTCAAAATAAATAAATTTTCTGATTCTCAAAAACCGTTTGGATAATACATGTATATATATAAATATTTCCAAAAGGAATGAATTAAGATTCGATTTCTTCTTGACTTGAACTTGTTCTCTCTTATTGGCTAAGGGATGGTAAACGAACCACCTACAAGACCAAAATCAAAGATTGACAAGAACAAAGAAAATATTTGATGTTCTAAATCAACTTTGAAGAATAAAATCACCACAATGATCTTTACAAACGTTTGGACATTAGGTAAGATTACTAAAACTTAAACACAACTATTTTTGGTCTATAAACAAACAAATAACTAAGTTGATTTCTTGAAAATAACTTTAACTAAAAAGTGAAAGCCATATCACTGTCTTAAATATTTCAAAAACAAAAATAGGATATATACATAGGTCCATCTCAATATCATATGAATGGCCTAAACAATAGCAAGTCAATAGAATTTACCCCCAATTGGGAAGACTTGTGAAATAGCAAGAATGAGCATAACTTGACACATGAGGGCTCCAATATCAACAATAAAAAACAAAACAAAATGAGATATTCATGCCATTCGAGCTACTTTCGAGAACCGCATAAACTACAAATGGTTTACGTAGATATCGAGCTTTACAATTTTTAAATGTATCAAAATGATATAATAATCATGTTGTTCCTTTGAAAACTAAGTTTGCAACTGAACTTGGCCATTAAACAGGTTACATACTCGAGCCATTTTCAAGTTCAACTTCAAAAACTAATCTTAGTGCATAATTGTTGTTTCAATACTTCAATTTACTCTAGAGATTAGAGAGTATGACTAGAATAGAGGAAAAAAAACAAATTCATACTTGCTCATATGAAAGTTTAGTACTCAATCATTCATCATGAAAATTGTATCAAGACACATTATTAATATAAGACAAACGATTTCCTGAGTTAGAATGTAAACAAAGACTCCTAAATTCTAAATTAAGGAGTCTTCATTTAAAATTATTCTCCATTGTTGCACACATTGGAATTTCGCAAGGAGGATAACATCTACTTTCTTGAGATTCAAAACAATGACAAAATTATAACTTAAAAGAAAGAATTCAAAAGTAGCAAGAATAGACGAAAAATTTGAACAACATTTCATTTTTTCCCTTAATTGTTCTAATCAATGACCAATATTATTAGACTTAGCAAATTTCTTTGTTAAAACTATGAATGGTCAAAAAACGGTTTAAACACACTAGTTTAATCATTTCAAAGATCCTAGTTGTTATCATAATAAGATGAAGCACGGGATTTGTAGACCCATTTCAAGCGACATGAAAGGGTCTAATTATTGACAAAAAGCAAATCATCGAAGCACCCAACACTGGGGGCTATAACATTCGAAAATGTAAAATGGGGGCTTACAAACCCGCGATATAACCAAGCTACACCAGTTCGATGATCTCTTCAAGAATTTCCTAAACTAACTAGTTTTGTGCAAATCATTAAATCACAATTTTATAAGTGAATAACAATAACTGTCGGTTATTTTTATCATTGATAAAAAAAAAATTGCAACTTATGCATAAAATAATATAATAATAAACATGAGTCGGAAGAACAAATTCATGCTATTATAAAATTTCAAAATTTCATTGATAATTCTAATGCATAATTGTTGTTCGAAACACTTCAATTTACATTAAAATTAACAACTATAGTCTATGCGAGCAATAAAGTTCAAGCACAAAGTCAAAATTAGAACAAAAAATATATATATTCTTGGCATGCTCATACAGGATCAATACTTTGTCACTTTACATGAAATTTGTTGCAATATATTGCTTAAACATGTCACAATGACAAAAAAAAAACAAATTCCTGAAAACAAGTCGAATAAAAAAACTCCCAAATTCAAACTTTGGGATTTATGGGTTCGAAAATCGCCCAAATCCAGCCAAGAATGAACGAATTATGGCAAATATGAATAAGGGACGAGATCTACTTCCTTTAGCTTTGAAAAACAAGAAAAGTTAAGCTCTTTAGAGAGAGAAAGTATCGAAAATCGTGAAGGAAGGAGAGATAAAGCGAAATGAAAACTCGCGCTCAACTATTCTCTTTTTGCTGACATAAATGTCGCGCGCAACTGAATTAGTTGCGCGTGACAGACCAGCGCAACTCAAAACGATGCGCGCGCCTGGCCAGTGCGACCTACTTTGTTGCGCGCGGATATTTGTCACTAAAATGACCGGTATCCAGATTTTGATATGTTTGATCATTTTTTCAACGGTTTTTGCTCGTAATTAGACGTAATTGCGCATAAATTAGCAAAATCGTTTAAATTGCTTTGTACTTTGTAGTTTGTTTTCTTCTTTGTTAGTTTTTTACATCATCTTTCATGCACACTGTGCTTTGTGCCTTCCCTAATCATACGTTTTGAACGTTTTTCGTAAGAGTGTCGTAAGACGTTCCATGATTGTGCTTTACGTAAAAGCACCCATAGACATGTTTGTCATTTTATTGTACTGACGTTACAAATCTCCGGGTTTTCTTATTTTTTCACGTCCGAAGCAAAAAGGAAAGCGTTTTCATGCAGCGTAAAAATGCAAATGGCATATCGTATGGAGCAAAATTGTACAACGTAGGTGTTACGTAAAATTTCACTCAGCCCAAGCTTTGCGAGATCTTCCTCTCGGGACTAAGAGGTAGAGAATTACTGTAGGCGTTAGCTCACGAGTCGACAGGCGCGCCGAACCTTCAGGAACAGGCACTTCTTGAATGGGAGCAAATACGGTAGTTAGTGCGCTTACTAACTTACCGGAGAATTAAGGTGTTGAATTCATCCCCTGTATAAAGAAGCAACGAGAGGATGTCGCGCCTATGTAGTCACGTGCCCCCAGTCCTGAGACACGTGTACTCATCTTGTGGACAAAACTGATGAGAGAGTTGCTGACTTTCTTCCCTCTCACTTAATTTGGATATATGCCTCCCGTCCTGAGACATGTATTTCTATCTTGTGGACTTTCGGCTCGAATACCGGACCCGACTCGAAAACTGGACCTTTTCGGCTCTAATACCGAAAACCCTTTTTCATCTTTTACTTTGTTAAAGTCAAGATAAAGTTTCAATGACATATCGAGGGACTTTAGACCAATGATGAAACGATTGAGAGGAAATCTTCCCTTTTTATCCTTTTAAAACCGATCTCTTCTCATGACTTGACATCACCCAGAACATCTTTACTTGTAATAGCGTTCTACAATTGCAAAGGATCAATCTAGATTATTTAGCGCGTTAAGACTAGGAAAAACTTTTTCTAGCCTTAATAGCTACTTGTTTCACACACTTAGAGAACCAAGGATCGTTGCGACATCCTTTATATTTCTGAAAGATTCTCTATTCTTAGGGAACTTCACAGAATGAGTCTTAGATTTATTTCCTTGACTACTTTGATCATCATCTATTATAGACTCGATCAAAGTGGGGGCTAACTGTAAACACCTACTGTTGGCCTCTTGTCCCGAAAGGAAGTGCGATGATGTTACAAAAATTTGTTCTTCATGTTAGATCAAAGTTTAAATGTTTATGGACTATGAAAAGAATTATGAAGTAAGTTGAAACCCATATTTGAGTTCAAGTTATCTTAGATCCTTGTCCGATTACTAATTAGGCCTAAAATGTGTTCATAATTGTTTAAACTTGATTAATAACGGACCCAAATTCGTCAAATGCAATGATTGGATCCAATAGAACCTACATTGTTGAAAACCGAGCCAAACAGATAAACCAACCATCAAATTCCCGTGAAATTCCTATACAGATGGATAGCCCTTTCAAAGATCTTTCCAACGGTACATTATAAGCCCAATTCCGAGCCAAAACGAAGAAGTTATGATCAAAACACTAAACCGGGCCCAAAACCGACACCCTTGCACTCAAATGGCCGTAAGATCCAAAACATATTTTAACCTAATTCTAACAGCATTGGTAAGTAGACATTCAGAGATTTCCAATGATATCTCACATGCCTTAATCCGACTTTGCAATCAAAAGTTATGGATGTTGCGCGCACAACTCATTGAGATGCACGCGGCACCCAACGCGACTCGGAGAGTTGCACGCGCCACTTGACAGCGCGGCTCTAAAAACCTAAACCTAGATCCCTACGCCTATATATAGGGGTCTTCTTTCAGCATTATGGGGACCGAAAAAATCAAAATTAAAACCCTAGTATTCTCAAAACCCTAATCTCTCAACTTCTTTTACTATCATACTACTTTTTCTTCTCTCTTCCCAAATACTTTCAAACCCTAATTGATTCCATTGAAGTCCTTGGAGGTACGAAGAAGAAAGAAAGTCCATAAACACATTATAACACAGATTTAACATAAAATCACTTTTCTTTTATTGTTTAAAAACTTTAATTGGTTAATTAGTGTTGTTTGATCACTTTAAACGTACTATTAATTAATTAATTCACATAGTACTCTTTCGTTAATCAAGACTAGAATTTCAATAATTAATTGTTGTTTTATCACTGAAGACAAGGCGAATGTTGTTTATTTATTGTTCTTTCACGAATATTATTAAATAAGAATAACGACTTTTGAAATGTAATTCCTATGTGATTAATGCTTGAAAATAAAATCAACTAACATAGTTTTAGGTATCAAGTTGCATATATTTTTTGGTAATAAAATTGTGAAAAAGGAAGAGCTAGTAGAGGTCGTACTAGGGCTAGAATAACGATTCCTCCCTAAAAGGAACGCTATTTTAGTACCCTCGCTCCCGAACTCATTTATGGTTTATGTAGACCAATTTGGGCATTGGTAACCTTATGATTCGTGCTAATTATTCCATGAACTCCACATGGAAGAAAGGCATGAACGAGCTTTATGAGTTTACCTAAAACTCATTGACGACTCCTACTTGTTTCTTACAAAAAGGCGTGATGAGAGTATCATTTTTAATTCAAGGTCTCCCAAACAGTCAGGAATTTAAATCCTACTACACCCTAATAAGTGTAAAGTCTTAGGCTTTTAAGTGGCCATGGGCATCTAAGTAAGGACCCCCTTACGATGGGATCACCCTCCTTACACACCACTTGCTAAATTCTAAGCTTGTAAGTCAATAACTTAGCTTATCTTCAATTAATTAAGGTCACTTTTAAATTGGAACACTCAAGCAGTATCTGATACTTGTGAAGATAATAACTTCCTAAGTTAATTAGAATAACATGAATTCTTTAGCAGAAATTGAATCTTATTCCTTTTCTTTGTTCCTTGTTTCCTATAATTCTTATCATACTTTATCACATAATCTTTCACAATCATTTCTTTTAGAGTCTTTGACTTTTATACTTTGTTAGGCATAATTAAGCATCTAATGCGCCATATAACAAAATTCCACTTTTCCTTTAATTCGTAATTGAATTAATACATGAATGAGTTGTACGTACCGGTGTATAATGCGTAAGGATATGTTGGTTGTCAAGCAATGACAATTTTGAGTTTCCAACTCAATACTTCATGTTTATCAAAACTACCTAGTATTTTGAATACATGATGTCCAACTTTCCTTTTAGACTTATAAAAGTCATTATTTATGAGAATTGTATGTTAAAATTGCCTTTCTTTTCTTTGAGAACCAATCTCAAAGACTTCCTTTACCAATCATGAAAACAATATAGTTTGATTTGGAATTCTACAAATATAAGTGCAAAGTATAACAATTTATCAAGTAAATAACATAATAAATTTGTAAATTAAAAGGGTATTCATGCAAATTTTCAATCTTATTAAATGTCTTATCTACGCATTAAATTTGTCCCCATTTGGCGAGAATAAATCGATTCCAAGATCCAAAGAAACAAAGAATGGTTAAGCATGCTTTGGGTTGGCTTAACACTCAGTCTAGTAAGGTAAGAAACTCTTTGCAAATGGATCCAAGCCACTCTTGGTTGAATAAATCGTCGCATCTAATGCTCTCTCAACAATTTATTCACTTTGCCACGACATGTTAGGACTCCATCACTCATATCGTTGAGTTTAACCAAAACAAACTTGTATGTGATGTCTTCCTTTGGCAAACCCAATCACATACCTTACTTATCTTAGAGAATAATAGTGATACCTCGCTTTGGCTTAGCCCATCACTACTCTCAATAGGTCGATAAGTGTTGTTTTGGAATTGCAATTTCACTCAATATTTTAGGGACCTAGGGTTTCTATGTTGATTGGTTTAAATGAACTTAATTAATCATCACAACATTCGAAATCCTAAACATGCATTTATCAAATAATTCATATACCACCTCTGTTACATATTATTTGCAACGATTAGACATTTTTCCTCTCTACTTTATGTCAAATCGTTGCAAATAATATGTAACGGAGGTAGTATAAATCATCATAAATATATATCGAAAACATAAATAAAGATGCGTTTGGCAATAAGCATGACCCCTTGAATCTACTTCTTCAAGGGACAGCTTTTGCAACTGCATGGCTTCGTCTTCCAAGAACCTCCGTCTTCAAGACATGACCATAATAATGCAGATACTAGTATCTACGATTAGGACTAATCTAAATATTATGGTACAAAAATACTCAACACTTTGCAGACCGAATTTAGATTTACAAAAATACATCATGGATCACACTCCTTATTTTCTATCCTAATGGGCCCCACTAGCTGCCATTTTATAAAACCTGTGAGAGAATATACATTCCATTCCTCCATTCACTATTCGTGAATGGCTCATACATTTAACAACGATAAAACAAGTAACAAATGTATAAAACGTGGGTAAACTAGTAACTAATTTAGGTCATTAATCCAATTAACATGCCTTAATAAAACTAGTTAAAGTTGTTTAATTAATTATGTAATTTAACGCAATTAATTATTGAAGCTCCCACTAAATTCCGCATCCATCTTAATTAATCCAATTAATTAAGCCGGTAAACCCAATCATATGCCAAAATTATATTTTGTAAATGCCAATAAAAAACCGAGGCCTAGCCGCCTCCAATATTTATTAAAATAATTAAAACCAAATTAAATTAATAAAATATAATAAAATCGGTAAAATAAGAAAACATGAAGCCAACCACACTCATGTGGCTTACGCACTACATGCGTGCCATATGCAATACGACTTGGTGCATGTGCCTCCACCACCCCACGTAGCACTAGCTAGGTCGACCCTAGTAGCGTTTGCTAAGGGTTACCTGGTGGTAGGCACATGCCCATGGCTGCTTGCCCCTTCGCACAAAAGCACCAAGCATCAAGCATGCACTATCCAAGGACCCACACATCACATCAGACCGCTCACACGCACGGCCACATCACGTTGCTGCTCGGCCTATGCTGTTGTGCTGCTGCCGTGGCTAGGCACATACACAGCCACGCTGCTATGTGTGGCACGCACCAAGAATCCCACCTCAGTAGCCACATGCGGGCTGCACAATAGCACGGCTAGCCGAGTGGTTTTGCGTGCCACACTCTCAGGATTAAACTCCGAGATTTTACGTGACTAATTTATTAATTTTAAATTAATTTTAGAACTAATATAGTGAGCAAAAAATGAAAAATTAAACAAGTCCAACTTTAATTAAAATTTCACAAAAAGTACAGACAACAAAAATTATTTCCACGAACTATTCTTTAATATAATTGGTTTGACTTGGTGCAATAAAATAATAAGGGCAATCACTCACTATTAATTTAATTAATTTAAATTAATCATGAGATTTTTACAAAAAAAAAGGGAGTTGAAAAAATGAACATAATTCAATAAAAATTCCCACTTTAATACTTGTGATTCCTTTAAAAATTAAATCATCCAATATGAAGATAAAACAAATTTCTATCACAAGTATTAAACTTGTAATTCCAATCAACTTAATACATGATTAAATTAAAAGTTGAAAAAAAAATTCATGGAATTTAGTAACTCAAAGTTTCAATCAATTAAAGCAATTAAAGATTGAATCATTAATACTTGGAAGCAACAAAGAACAAACATTTCACACTTAATGTAATTAATTTGTAATTATTTGAAAAATAAAACCAAACTTTCAAACACAAATGACCACCAAGTAATCATGCCTAAAAGGTTTTAAAATTGCACATAAATTAAGGAATGAACTAATTACATAATCATCATAAATATGTAATGAATTTTCAAGGTTAGAAAAGACTTAAAATTTTTCGTCAA
The DNA here is from genome assembly GCF_001683475.1 of Chenopodium quinoa. Classification (NCBI taxonomy): domain Eukaryota; kingdom Viridiplantae; phylum Streptophyta; class Magnoliopsida; order Caryophyllales; family Amaranthaceae; genus Chenopodium; species Chenopodium quinoa. Next base: position 432,704 of record NW_018743787.1, read on the forward strand.
AAATAAAAATCCCTTGAAAAGTGCATTTATGGTCGTTTTTTGGCCAAAAATCGTTTCCAGAACGCCTTTTCCACCCAAAATTCACTACTTTTGGGCGAAAATAAGAGTTCGGGACCTAAAGTCAGCTTTAATACGGGATTAAAATTAATAAAACCGAGCTACTAATCTAATTAGCAACTTAAAATCTGAAAAATTAAGCCAGAAAAACACCTTGAAAAAATGATTATACAAATAAATGAACAAGGCTCCGATACCACTGTTGAGTTTTGGTGAGTCCGACCCATCGCGGAAGGAAACCCGACCCCAAAACCAAACTCATAATAATTATTACCATAAACATAATTAACATAAACACAAGACTAAGTAAGTAATTATTACCTTTATAGCGTGCTTTGCTCTTTAAAACATGCTCTTTTTAGAAAGCCTTCATGTCCCACACACACGACGACCTCCTTTAAGGTCCACTCGCAACGCACCGAATTGGTCTAATGCCTTGGAGTTAGAAGGCCCGACACTACAAGAAAAATCTCTTTTGGTAGCGATTATTTCGTAGCGATTGTACATTAGCTACAATATGCAAGTACGTTTGTGAAATATTTAAGGATGCCGTATCATTTTTACAATCGCCATGGTTTTCCCATATAAAATCGATACGGAAAACATAATAATGCATATCCACACTATTTTTACACATTTATATAATTTTGAGATATCATATCATTTACAATCGCCACTAAATCCTAAAAATCGATACGAAAAGCCTTTTCAACACTAGATATATAAATATTGTTTGACAAAGAATACATAAAATATGCCATAGCTTATTGGTGAAACATTTAATATAAGTGTTTGAGGTTGCATGTTCGAATCTTGTAAAGATCATACGCATTTTTTTTTTTTTTTTTTTAAGAAAATGAGTTAAACATTTATAGAGATTGTAATCGCTACAATTATTACCACGATTGGATTTAGTTTTTTGTATCGATTATTGAGGCCAACCCCAGCGATATTGACAACCACTACTAAAGGCTAAGGCAACGGGGGATATTGTATCGAATGACCATTCGTTGGGAAAGCTTTTTGTTGCAATTACAATCGATACTAAAGGTTAAAATAGTCGCTATGAAAAGGTTATTTTCTTGTAGTGCGACAAAAAAACCCGAGTAATTAGTGTTCAAAGGTTTTAACACTGTGATGTCTATTTCAACATTCCCAACTCCTTAAGTTGGTATTTATAGGCAAAGGCTCCAAAAATTCCCATCATCTTTCCATGTGGGAGATTTTGATTTTATTTATTTTATTTTAAATCCAAAATAAAATAAATAAGCAAGCTACTAATAAATCAACAAGTGTCAAACTCACATGAGCGGTTAGGTGAGGACCATTTGGAGGAAGGGGGAACCAAACTTACTCCCTACTCCTCTCCCAAAAACCGCCACTTCACACCTCTCACCCTCTCTTGCTAGCGAACTCATGGCAACCCCACTTGCGCACTAAGCCTCCCCAAGTTGGCTGCCATGCTACCCCTTATGCTAGGGGCTATCCACGGCTAGCTAGCTTAGCACGAGCGTGCAGGCTGCTGCAGCCGTGGGCTGCTGCTAGCTTCCTCGGCCAACAAGCCTGGAACCATATGTGGGGCCTGCTGCTGGCCTTATGCGCACATGGTCACGACAACCTTGCTAGCATAGGTGCGCTAGCACGCACTAGCTAGCCATAGGCTCGGATTGGTGCGCTTGTTGGCCACCATGCCTCTAGCACTCGGTTTTCTTGGGGCATTCCGATGCGCTAGGGGTATTTTTGGGAATATGTTGATTACTTAGTTTTTCTCGTCTCGTCTTTTTATTATTTTCCACTCGACAGTTGTACGTCTAAATATAAATTACTCGAGCGACTCATTAATTCCTTCCCAATTAATTTGTCGCTTCGATTCACTAGTATTTTGGGTGTGACCCGAAGGGTTCAGTCAAGATTAAGCTATAATATTAATTATTCGTTAATATTACTTATCATAAGCGGCCTCCACCCAGGCATTTCGATCACTTGACCTTAACTTTGTAATAATTATGAACCGTCTATCGTAATAATACACTTATTTGATGGACAACATTCCTTTCAGAAGGTAACTCGGCTTGTAGTCATCTTCAGCAGTTTGTGACAACCCTCCACATCTTAGCGAACGTCTTCGAAGATCATTTTGCTTGTAATGATCCTCACTTTGATAATGCATTTCTTAGGCTTTGCTTGAATGTCTGTTGTGTTATTGTATTTTTCTATGAACCAATATCTTGGTGCTTGCAATGAGCCGATGTTAGGCGCTTAAGCTAAGTAAGGCAATCATCATCAGGTCGATCACTTACTGCGATTGTAATCGAGCCGACTACTAATCATGTCACATGCTTATAGGGGCTAATTCGCATACCAAGGAGCCCAATGTGCTAAATAAGGTCCACAAAAACAAAGATGGGTGATGAGTGATATTTATGTCACTCCTAGGGTAGTTCTTTCTAGTAGTTTTAGCAATAATACGGTTCATCCTAGTGTGCTTTTGTTATGTTTTGCCTAATTTAAGAAGTCTACCTATGTGTTGCGTAATGTGTTTTTATTTGGTTTAGGTAGGCTTTGCTCCCCTCCCTCTTCGTTGTATTACTCTTCGCCTTCCTATTTTGTGATTGCAGATTGATTGCGGTTCGAATTGACAAGGAGCCAGAGCAAGGATTGAAGCATTGACCAGCAGTTTGGAGCGAGCGTGCAACTATAAGCGCGGGCGCGCCACCTTGGGCGCGGGCGCGCGACTTCCTGGCGCGGGCGCGCGCTGAGCTGGCTTAATCCTATGACACCCATTTTTGAGCGGGCGCGCTTCTTGAGGAGCGGCCGCGTCACCATCTAGCGCGCGGGCGCGCCGTTGTGCAGCGCGGGCGCGCCTGTCTGCCGCGGTCCGTAACCTGAAATCAGATTTAAAAAGCAGAGAAGAGGAGAGAGAAGGAGCATTCATTATTCACATATTGAAACTTTCAGCATACTCTTTAGAGGAACATTCTTAGCATAGATTTTAGCTTTCTTGCATTGGAAATTCTTCCATAGATCTTAGTGTAGATCTTCAATTTATCAATTTTAGCTACTTTGGGTATTTTGAGGAAGCATTTTGGAACTCTATTGGTGTTTTTCATCTCACTTGGTATTGAATGAAACTATTGGTATTCTTCTTTTTATTCTTTTGTTATATGCTTAAAGTTCCCATCTTTGTTGGTTTAATTGGTGAAATTATCATCTCTCTCATTAATTTCTTAATTACTTTTTTGATTAGTGTAATTGTAGTTAGGGTTATGGATTGTGAGTAGTTTTCTTATTGCTAGTGGTTTGGTGGAGACATGCTTTGAATTTGATGTATGATAGGCTAGGCTAGTTTGGAATACTTGCAATTAAATCTTCCTTGCGCCTATACTTTTTGGCTACTCCATGTTTATGGCCATATGCATGTTGTGGTTGAGTGACTTGAATTAAATCATGACGATAGTGTGATTTAGGAATAGTCATTGGGTGATTGATTATTGTCTAACCTTAGTATTGCATGCCTTATGACGATAGTGTAAGTGCATGTTAACTAGGAAAGCTCTTAATCCCGATAGGTGATTAGAGAGTACTCTTGACTTTGCCTTGTATGAGTTGCTTGGTTTGCATGTAAACCTACTTCCCTAAGCCTAGATCCTTTGACTTCATAGCATGTTCGACCCCTACCCCTAGCATTTATTTTAACTAATTTTACATACTCTTTAGTCATTAATTCATCCACTATTTTCCTTGACCGAACTAGATTAACTTTAGGAGATAAATAGCAGTGCTTAATCGTTTCCCTGTGTTCGACCCTTGACTTGCCTCTATACTCGTTTAGTTGCATGTTTAGGACCACAAATATCATTTGATAGAGGTGTCTTAGTAACGACCTAAAATACCCTTTGTCAAATAGGCGCCGTTGCCGGGGATACGATTTCCATTGTGTGTATATTTTCTTGTTGAGACTAGTTCATTCGTTTCTTTCTGTTGTTTTTCCGTGTCTTGTCAGTGCTCACTTTTTCCTTAGCTTTGTATATGCACAGGAGGCTTAATAGCTCTAGGTCTTTGGTGTCCATAGATCACGAGCTAGAGCGTACTCTAACCCAATTGAGGAGACAAGCAAGGGAGAGAGGTGAAGACCCACTTCAAGAGGAAGTGAGAAGTTCCCCTACCCCATCTTCACCCAATTCAAGCGAGGACAGTGAATCACCCACAGGCTCAAATCCCAACCCATTTGCCAATAACCATAATCAACAAAGTATGGGTAATCAAGGAAACGTGGGTGATCAAAGGTCACTAAAGAAACTTGGAGCACCCGAACCATATACCTCTCAAAGTGGGATCCTAGCTCCTACTACCCAAGCAAACAATTTTGAAATCAAGCCTAACTTTATCTCCTTGATAGAAAAGAGGAAATTCACGGGTGGTAAGTTGGAGAACCCACATGAGCATCTCAAAGAATTTCTCAAGTATTGTGACACCATCAAGATCAACGGAGTAACCCAAGAGTACATTCGATTGAAGATGTTTCCATTTTCTCTTGTGGGAGTAGCCGAGCATTGGTTGAATAATGACGTGCCTCCCAGTTCTCTCACAACATGGAATGAGGTTACCACGACATTTTTGGCAAGGTTCTATAATCATAAGAAGACTGCCGAGGCTCTATCTAAAATTCAAAGCTTTCGCCAAAGGGGAGGTGAGTCTCTATGTGAGGCTTGGGAAAGGTACAAGGAACTCCAAAGACAATTCCCTCATCATGGCATTCCCAACTACCAAATTCTCCAAACTTTCTATGGAGGCCTTTCACCCCAAAGCAAGACAAGTTTAGATGCCGGGGCCGGTGGCCCTATTATGAACAAGAGAGAGGACGAAGTTGAAAGCATAATAGAAGATGTGGTCCGGAATTATGAGGATTGGTATGAAGGTGAGAGGGAAGCCACTTCAAGCAAAGGAACGGTGCAATCCATCGAGCAAACCAATGCCATCACAAATCTTTCCAACCAAATGGCAAAGATGGCGAAACAAATGGAGGAGCTCATGAAATCAAGCACTCAAAATACTTCCTCTCCTTCTACCAAGAGAGGCCATGGTATGAATCCTTTTACTTCTTCTCCCTCTAATTACAATGCTATGCCTCCCGGTTGTATGTTTTGTGATATATGTGGAAACTATGACCATAATTCCGAACAATGCATGTCCATTAATGAATATCAAAGCCCTTCCCAAGAAAATGATGATGATAATGTTAAAGATGTTAATGCTATGAATTTTGTCCCCCGTGAGGGAAATGTTGGAATGCAGCCAAATTGGAATCAAAACCAAAACCGCGGTTGGAATCAAAATCAAGGTTGGAATCAAAATCAATGGAATCAAAGTGGTGGTAGTTATGATAACCAAGGCCAAGGTAAGGGGAACTCTTCTAATTACAATGGAAGAAGTTACTCAAACCAAAGGCCCAATTGGAATCAAAACCAACAACACTATTCCAACAACCAACAACGTTTTAATTCCAATCACGGTTCCGGAAATGGAAGGCCTCAAAATAGACCTCCCGATTTTGAACAAATTAGGCCACAAGCCCAAATTTCTAACACACCTCCTTCTCAAGTTGAGGCCGCTCCGAATTCTATGATGGGCATGCTCCAAGCTTTCATCAAGAATCAAGAGAGCTAAAACAAGAGTCAAGAGGAGGAAAAGAAACAAATTAAGGCACACATGAAAATGCTTGAGACCCAAATCTCCCAAATTGCCCAACCAAGTTCTTCATCCTCCCCTTCTTCCTCTTCTTCTTTACCTAGCCAAGGTGTCAACCCCAAATCTATGTATGCCATTACCACTAGAAGTTGGAAGATCCTTGAGAGTGATTTAAATGTTGAGAAGAGTTCCGATAAAGGGATAGGACTTGAGGTTGAGGATGAGTCATCAAGAGAGGGTAAGGTTCTAGAAGGAAGTGCCGAAAAGCATGAGAGGGGTGAGAGAGAAAAAGAGAAGGAACCCGAAAAGGAGAGCACCAAAGAGCAAACACCTTTACCCCTTAATCTCCAACCTAGGAATGAGAGGTTGCCTTTTCCCCAAAGATTTGCTAGGTCTAAGCTTGATACCCAATTCGGAAAGTTTTTAGAAGTAGTTAAAGGCTTGCATGTTTCTATACCCTTTGTGGATGCTATGGAGATGCCTCACTACTCTAAATTTCTAAAAGACCTTTTGAATGGAAAGAGAGGAGTTGAGACCGTTAATCTAACCGCAAATTGTAGTGCCATTCTCTCTAGTAAGCTACCAACCAAATTGCAAGACCCCGGTAGTTTTTCCATTCCTTGTTCTATCAATGAGATCCATTTGGGGAAGGCTTTGTGTGACCTAGGTGCTAGTGTGAGTTTAATTCCCTTCTCGGTCTACCAAAAGCTCAATGTGGGAAGCCTTTCACCTACAAACATCACTCTCCAACTAGCGGATAGGTCCACAAAATTGCCTATAGGGAAAGTAGAGGACATCCCCCTTAGAGTTGGTAAGTTCACCTTTCCGGTGGATTTTTATGTCCTTGAGATGGATGAAGATGAAAGAATTCCTATAATTTTGGGTAGGCCATTCATAGCTACTTCTAAAGCGATCATCGATGTCAAAGAAGGTAAGATGCCCTTGAAGGTTGACAATGATTCTATTGAATTTGACTTGAATAAGGTAATGAGACAACCCTCCTCTGATAATGAATGCTTTAGAATAGATACAATTGAAAATTTGATGAATGAGTTTAGATACCCTCATATGCATGCTTCTAATGATCTACTTGAGAATGTTTTGTTGAATGAGAATGAAGTAGGCGATCAAAAGGAGATGCAATTGTATGAAGAAATACTTGATGAGAAAGAGAAGACAATCACCGACCAAGAGATGCTCCAAACACATGAAATCTTCAAGGTAGAGAAGGAGGAGATCTCCAATGGTAAGGGAGCTCCAAAGGTAGAATTGAAACCACTACCTTCGGGCTTGAGGTATGTCTTTTTGGATGCTAATGATACTTCCCCGGTTATTGTCAATGCTAACCTCACGGAAGAGCAAACCTCCTCATTGCGAAATGTCTTGAAAAAGCATAGGAAGGCTTTGGGTTATACTCTTAATCATCTCAAGGGTATAAGCCCCTCCCTATGCATGCATAAAATCGATTTAGAGGAGGATGCTAAGCCGTGTAGGCAACGACAAAGGAAGCTTAATCCTTCCATGCAAGAGGTTGTGAGGAAAGAGGTTTCCAAGCTACTTGAAGCAGGGATCATCTATACAATTGCTCATAGTGATTGGGTATCCCCGGTTCAAGTAGTGTCGAAAAAAGGAGGTATGACGGTAATGGTCAATGATAAGCAACAATTAGTCCCAACCCGGCTTGTTACCGGTTGGCGTATGTGTATTGATTACCACCAATTGAATGCCAACACTTCCAATGACCATTTTCCATTACCGTTTATTGATCAAATGCTTGAGAGGCTTACAAAGCATGCCTTCTATTGCTTTCTTGATGGATATTCGGGATTTTTCCAAATCTCGATTGATCCCAAGGATCAAGAGAAGACAACATTTACTTGTCCCTATGGTACCTTTGCGTACCGTAGGATGCCTTTTGGGCTTTGTAACGCTCCCGCTACATTTCAAAGATGTATGATGTCAATCTTTAGTGATATGATTGAGGATGAGATAGAGGTCTTCATGGATGATTTCTCCGTTGGAGGGACCACCTATGAAAATTGTCTATCTAACTTATCTCGTTGTTTGGAAAGATGTGAGATGGCTAATCTTGTGTTGAATTGGGAAAAATGCCATTTCATGGTAGAGAATGGGATTGTTCTTGGGCACAAAATTTCCCATGCCGGCATCGAGGTGGATAGAGCCAAGGTGGAGGTCATAGAGAAACTCCCACCCCCTACCAATGTAAGGGAAGTGAGGTCATTTCTTGGCCACGCCGGGTTCTATCGTCGTTTTATAAAATATTTTTCTTTAATTGCTAAGCCACTCACATCTCTCTTGCAGCAAGATAAAGATTTTGTAAATGATGAAGCTTGCCATGAGTCATTTTGTAGGTTGAAAAAGGCTCTTTGCACCGCCCCCATAGTCCAAGGACCGGACTGGTCTTTACCATTCGAGCTAATGTGTGATGCAAGCGACGAGGCCATTGGATCGGTTCTAGGACAAAGAAAGGATGGGAAACTTCATGTTATATACTATTTGTCCAAGACTCTCAACGATGCTCATCACAATTATACAACTACCGAGAAAGAGTTCTTGGCGGTTATTCATTCATTTGAGAAGTTTAGAACCTACCTCATTGGTTCTAGGACAATAGTGTATACCGATCACTCGGCTCTCAAATATTTGATAAGCAAGAAGGAGGCCAAACCGAGGTTTTTAAGATGGGTCTTGGTCCTTCAAGACTAGAAGGGGGCCGAGAACGTGGTGGCGGACCACCTTTCTAGGTTGGGAGGTGCAAGAATACATGAGGATGGTTTTCCAATTGAAGATGCCCTAATGGATGATGTCTTACATGCTCTTGAGGCAAAATCGGAGCCTTGGTATGCGGATATTGTGAACTACTTGGCTTGTAGTGCCGTACCCCCGGATTTCACTCCTCAACAACATCGAAGGCTCAAACATGAAGCAAAGAAGTATATATGGGATGACCCTATGTTGTTGAAGAGAGGGGTAGATGGACTTTTGAGAAGATGTGTTCCTAATGAAGAGTTCCAAGATGTGCTCTCAATGTGCCACTCATCCCCTTGTGGTGGTCACATGAGTGCTCAAAAGACCGCTTCCAAGGTCTTGCAATGTATGCTCTTTTGGCCCTCTCTATTCAAAGATGCTTGGCAATTTGTTAAAACTTGTGATAGGTGTCAAAGAGTGGGGAACATCTCTAGGAGGGATGAAATGCCTCAAAACCCCATCCTTGAGCTTGAAGTTTTTGATGTATGGGCAGTAGACTTCATGGGGCCCTTCATTTCTTCTAATGGGAACAAATACATCTTGGTAGCCGTAGATTACGTCTCCAAATGGGCAGAAGCCGTGGCTTCTCCTACAAATGATTCCAAGGTGGTTGTGAACTTATTCAAAAGGGTGATCTTTCCGAGGTTTGGTGTCCCTAGGGCTATCATTAGTGATGGAGGGTCACATTTCAAGCATCACACTTTTGCTAGACTTCTTGATAAGTATGGTGTATCCCATAAGCGAGGGCTCTCCTACCACCCTCAAACGAGTGGTCAAGCGGAGGTAACTAATAGGGAGATTAAGATCATTTTGGAAAAGACGGTGGCAAGAACAAGAAAGGATTGGTCCTCCAAACTCATTGACTCTTTGTGGGCTTATAGGACCGCCTTTAAGACTCCTATAGAGACCACTCCCTATAAACTTGTTTATGGGAAGAATTTCCATTTACCCGTAGAAATGGAACACCGAACGCATTGGGCAATCAAGCGAATCAACTTTGATCTCCATAGTGCGGGTGAACAAAGGCTTCTAGAGCTTCATGATTTGGAAGAGTTGAGAATGAACGCATATGATAATGCAAGCCTCTACAAAGCAAGAACCAAGGCGTGTCACGACGCTCAAATTTCCAAGAAGGAATTTGTGGAAGGACAAAAGGTCCTACTCTACAATTCAAGACTCAAGCTCTTCCCCGGGAAATTGAGGTCTAGATGGAGTGGGCCATTTCAAGTTTCGAAAGCCTTTCCTTATGGCTCGGTTGAGATATTCAATGACGAGTACCCTCCGTTCAAAGTGAATGGGCACCGTCTCAAGCCATACTATGAGGGTCGCCATGATTTCGTGTGAAGTACGTCAAGCTAGTGACGTTAAAGAAGCGCTTACGGGAGGCAACCCGGTTTCTAACCTTTTTGATTCTATTTTCTTTTAAACCACTTAGTATAATCTCTCTGACTCTTTTCTTGTATAATGTGATGTAGGTGTTATGGGAAGTGTTTTAGAGAAAAGAGAAGATTTGAAGCAAAAGCGATATATTGAGAGGAGAGGTCGCGCTGCAAGGTGGCGCGGGCGCGCCTAACCAGGAGCGGGCGCGCCTCATCTAGGGGCTCAAATTGAATGAGAAAAAACAGAAGGGTCTGCGGTTTGAGCACGGAAGAGGAAAGGCCGCGCCTTAGTTTCGCAGCGGGCGGTCCAAATCAAGAGCGGGCGCGCCAAATCAAGAGCGGGCGCGCATCATCTAGGGGCTAAAATTGGAGGAAAAAGTCAGTAAGGTGCGCGGTTTGTGTGCGAATGAGGATAGATCGCGCATCAGAAGGTGGCGCGGGCGCGCTGATTACGTAGCGGGTGCGCCATATCTGATGCCCAAATCTTTAGAAAAGCCAGTAAGGGGCGCGATTTGAGCGCGGAAGAGGAGCGGGCGCGTCGTCCGATCTGAAAAAGTTATTCAAAACTCCCTCAGCTTAGGCGCGGGCGCGTGTCGTTAAGGAGCGGGCGCGTCTCTATCCGGAGCGGGCGCGCCTGTTGCGATTTTAGAAAAAAAAAAAAAAACGAGTGAAGGACTCCTCAACACCGAAACCCCCATACTTCTCCATTCACTCTCAAAAACAGAAAACACTCTTCTCACTCACTCTCTCTCTCTAAAACTCACAAACCCTAACTTTCCCATCCTTCAAATCCACTTACTCCATCTTCACGCAAGCTTCAAGGTCATTTTCCTCCATCATCACCACCGCGGCGCTTCTCACCATCACACTCAAGTTCATCTTCTTCCCTTCAACAATTCGACACCAAACAGCAATTCACTCGCATAAGGGTAAAGGTATTCAATTTCCTTTGTTAATTATTCTCCTTTGATTGATTTTTAAGCAAGGAATTTGATTATCTTAGATTAATTTTGAGATTCAATTGATTATTGTTGAAATTATTGCTGGATATTCTTGTTGATTCAGTGAAAATTGGTGTCAAATTGTGGACATACTTGGTTGTTGTTGAATAACTATTGTTATAGAACAGGTACATTGTAGTTTGTGGGGGTGTGGTTGGAATTAGCCGGAGTTGGCTTGTGTTTGAAAAAAAAAGAAAGAGTAGTCATGAGTTCGTTAAGGATTGGGAAAAAGAGGAAAACTGCTAACTCGGGACAATCGTCCCAAAACCCTAACCCCAATACAACAAACACTCTTCCTACTTTGAAATTCATTAACAAAAACCATGCCTCCGTCTATAATGATATGAAAAAAAAAGAAAATTCAGACCCTCAAGGCATTACCATAGAGAGGACATGGAGAAATTGGGAATAAATGACGACTTATGGTTTCTGTTTCAGAATTTGAGGATGGGATCTTTTGTTAACTCCTCATTCACGACTTACCTAGAACCCTGCTTGGAATTCTTCTCCTCCTTTTCTGTAGACACCTTGGATCTTGATAATTATGTATATAAAATCAAATTCCAACTCTTTAACACCCATCATGAGCTAACCTTAGGGCAATTCAACCAAGCCTTAGACTTCCTCCCAGAAGCAGATATCTACCACCCTCTTTACGAAAACTTTAGAGAATACAACGAGACTAGTTGGTGGCGTCACATTTCTGGCAGAGATGAATTCACCACGAGGAAATCTATAGCTAGTGGGATGTTCCACCCAGCCCTTAGGGTCCTGCACCGTTTGTAAGAATATTCTGTTATTAGCAAGCAAGACCTAGGGAAGTTGACTAAAGAGGAAGTGTGTATTCTGTGGATCGCTTCTAGGAGAGAGCAACCTCGTAAGCTTAACTTAGGTTTTCTCTTCATGACCACCTGTGTAGCTATCGCAAAGGGTAAGAGGTCTAGAGACATACACTGCGGAGCAATGGTCACTAGGTTGGCCATTAAGTTGGGGCACACTGATATGTTACCTCTCTACACACCCGTGGGGAGTAAAGGTGACATTTACCTTGACCTAGAACAGCTTCGTAGGTCTGACTTTACCTTGCCGACCGCTAACCCTGCCTACTACAGCTGGCTTGTGAGAGGGAGACACCATTGCTTTCTTCCCAAACCCCACCTTACCTCCATCACCCGTGCCACCGATTATGTATGGAGAGTTTTGAGAGATAACGGGCAAGTGCCCGAGCTTGATGGGGATGATGAGGGAGGGGTAGGTGATGAGGAGGAGGTAGAGGAGGAGGTTCAGCAGTAGCAGCAGCAGGCGGGCGCACAGCAGCCCACAGGTACATTCCAGCTATATGACATAGCTAGGCAATTGCAGACAATCTATGAGTCACAATAGGGCCACCATCTGCAGCAGCAGGCCCTCTATGACTCAGCTGTGGATAAAGGAGAGATTGCTCCCCCCGTGAACTACCCTAATTGGCAGCCTCAGCACGGCCCTATTCCTTCTTGAGGGGGGGAACAATCTCCCCACTTACCCCTACTGGCAAGGTCCTTCTGAGCCTAGTAGGGAGCTCCGCAGCTTCCCAGAGGACGGGCAGTACGATTATCGTGTGCCCGGCGGGTGTGACTTTAGAGGGGACCCTTCTTAACCCTATGTGCATCCTAATCACCCCGCCCCTCTATATTCCCAATCTGAGGACACTCCCTCCAATCCTTTGCCCAGCTGGCAAGAGGATCTTTTCAGGGGTCACTACGCTTAGCCACCGGGCTTTGACGGTGGTTGGGGCCTTTTCGGCCCACCTAGTGGCTTCAGCTATGACGAGCCGCCACCTCAGCATGACTCACCTAGTGAGCCTAGCTCTATTAGCCAGTAGGCTACGTCCCTAGAGTATATCTCTCTTGTTTTGCATGTTTATTTTGATGAGAAGGAGATATACTCTTGGTAGGAAGTTACTTGGCTAAGATTCTTACCTGCGTGCATGTCGGTCTTTCATTGTTTTACTCGTACCTTGATGTTGCTGATTCTGCTGGATTGCATGATTGTTTGTTTGGTTGTTTTTTCCCCTGTTCACTACTATAGTTGTTGAGTTTTTGATGTGTCTATGATGATGACGATGATTACTGATATTCGCCGACATGGCGATTGACCGGTGTGTGTATATATGGTTCGATGATTGATAAGGTAATGTTGAATTGGGAGTAGTGAAGCAAAAATAAAACTATATTCTACCCAAAAAAAAAAATAAAAAAACAAAGCCGAATGGGAGTTGCATTTTATTTCTTTCTCGTCCATTCGGACTAACCCTTTTGTGTATATAGTTTGCTTTCCTTCTATTTAGATTCTCACCACTTTTAGGGCGCATGCTTTCCCTTTGGATATGCTCACTTGGGCGTTATTTCGGTGAGATCTTTCTAACTTTTCTTTCTTTTCTTTCATTTTATTTTTCTTTGGTGTGCTTTAGGATAGCTTTAGTTTAGATTGGAGTTGAATGGTTCGAGGATGTATGCTCTTGATTCTTCGGAATCTGGTGATCGTTGGTATTGATGCCGAACGATCTTTGTTTGACGATTGGGATTTATTTGCTTGCATGCCTTTTACCTTTCTGCTCTTTTGTTTTGTATAGGATTTTTCTTTTGCTCAAAACAAACCATGTGGTTGTTGTATATTTTGTCTATTGTTGAGCAATAATTGATGGATTTGCATTCTTGAATGTCTTTCTTCCTAAGGTTTAAGAGTTTCCGCGCTCTTGGATTGCCATTGGTTGACCCTAGGATATTTCTATGCTAAGGTAGTTGTGCTAGAACTCGTAAGGCCCATCGAACCCAAATTCACTTGTTTGTGGTAAGAAGGTGTTGCCCTCATTAGGGGATTTGAAGCCCTAAAGGTCGTTTTTGTAACCCGATGTGAGTTTTATTGTTCAGGCCTCCAACACTTCTTGTATGAGTGGCATAGGATCCCTACCAAGGCATGCTTAAATCGAGAACTTGATTTCTAGCTACCCGAGATCGCGACCTAACTAATCTAGGGAGGACAAAGGCATTTTCTTCGGTGACTATTTTACTTTTCTAGGCTTCTCTCTTCTTTTGTTGCTTTCTTGTAATTTTATTTGCATTTGCCCCTTTATTTCCATGTTGAGCCCCATCTTCCTTGTTTATAGCACATTAAAAACCCCATGGTCCATCTATTTCTTTTCTTAACCTTAGACTTGTGAAGTTTGAGCCATGAGAGTTTATTGTGCTTTTGGTTTGAAAAGATGGAAGGTAATGGTTAAAAATGGAAAGCACGTGTGTATTCAAGAAAAAATAAAAAAATAAAAAAATAAAAAGTGATGTCATTTACCCCACTCGTCTAAGCATTGAGGACAATGCTCCACTCAAGCTTAGGGGAGAGGCTCTACGCGTCTTGTATATAGTATGGTGAGTTTGTGTTGAATAAGCTTGGGGGAGATGTAATTTTGTTTGGAAATTTGGAGATATTCTACGTTGTTTTGAGTATTGGCCTCATTCTTTTCTTCACAATTAGGATTAACTACCAAATTTTTCAAATTTTCCCTCACCTTTACCTCCCAGCCTGCGTTACAACCCTTTTTGAAGTCCTTTTGACTTAGAATTGGTTGAGTCACTAGTCGTTGGAGGGAGCTAGATTTCAAGCATATGGAGAGAGCATGTCTTGGTAAGATGTCGGGTTCCCCTTGATTTCATTGTCTTATCTTTGTTCTGGCTCCTTCGTGGAGTCATGAGGTGCTACCTAGTAGGGTGAATTTGAACCTAGATGAGGGAACGTGGTAAGAATGTGTGGAATGCGGGTGGAGTGGAGCACGTTAGAGTTCTCTATGCTTAGCATAACTTATCTTTCAATCAACCATTGGCATCCAAAAACGTGCTTACTCTTATTTCTTAGAAAGATTGACATGCATCTATGTTTTTTTCTTTTCAATATTCTCTTCATCTCCATGTTTTGTTCCGTGTTTATAGTTGAGTTTCCTCTTTATTTGCTCCCTTGTTTAGTAATTGTTTTGAGCATGTTGCCAAGAGTTGCGGGTTAAACTCTTTGGAAACCCTCACGAGAGCATAATCGTCCTCATCGGCGACTTTGGGGTTTAAATGGCTTGTTGTTTATGCTAAAAACAACCGTGATTCCTACGAAAGTGAGTTAGTGTATTCCCCTTCCCCTTCTTTCCTACTTTCTCATGTTTGAATGATTGTGTCTTATTCTTCTTTGTCTTTAGCTTTGCTCGAGGACGAGCAAAGGTTTAGCTTGGGGGAATTTGATGAGTGATATTTATGTCACTCCTAGGGTAGTTCTTTCTAGAAGTTTTAGCAATAATTTGGTTCATCCTAGTGTTCTTTTGTTAAGTTTTGCCTAATTTAAGCAGTCTACCTATGTGTTGCGTAATGTGTTTTTATTTGGTTTAGGTAGGCTTTGCTCCCCTCCCTCTTCGTAGTATTACGCTTCACCTTCCTATTTTGTAATTGCAGATTGATTGCGGTTCGAATTGACAAGGAGCCAGAGCAAGGATCGAAGCATTGAACCAGCAGTTTGGAGCGGGCGCGCCACCTTGGGCGCGGGCGCACGACTTCCTGGCGCGGGCGCGCGCTGAGCTGGCCGAATCCTGTGACACCCATTTTTGAGCGGGCGCGCTTCTTGAGGAGCGGCCGCGTCACCATCTAGCGCGCGGGCGCGCCGTTGTGCAGCGCGGGCGCGCTTGTCTGCTGTGGTCCGTAACCTGAAATTAGATTTAAAAAGCAGAGAAGAGGAGAGAGAAGGAGCATTCATTTTTCACATATTGAAACTTTCAGCATACTCTTTAGAGGAACATTCTTAGCATAGATTTTAGCTTTCTTGTATTGGAAATTCTTCCATAGATCTTAGTGTAGATCTTCAATTTATCAATTTTAGCTACTTTGGGTATTTTGAGGAATCATTTTGGAACTCTATTGGTGTTTGTCATCTCACTTGGTATTGAATGAAACTATTGGTATTCTTCTTTTTATTCGTTTGTTATATGCTTAAAGTTCCCATCTTTGTTGGTTTAATTGGTGAAATTATCATATCTCTCATTAATTTCTTAATTACTTTTTTGATTAGTGTAATTGTAGTTAGGATTATGGATTGTGAGTAGTTTTCTTATTGCTAGGGGTTTGGTGGAGACATGCTTTGAATTTGATGTATGATAGGCTAGGCTAGTTTGGAATACTTGCAATTAAATCTTCCTTGCGCCTATACTTTTTGGCTACTCCATGTTTATGGCCATATGCATGTTGTGGTTGAGTGACTTGAATGAAATCATGACGATAGTGTGATTTAGGAATAGTCATTGGGTGATTGATTATTGTCTAACCTTAGTATTGCATGCCTTATGACGATAGTGTAAGTGCATGTTAACTAGGAAAGCTCTTAATCCCGATAGGTGATTAGAGAGTACTCTTGACTTTGCCTTGTATGAGTTGCTTGGTTTGCATGTAAACCTAATTCCCTAAGCCTAGCTCCTTTGACTTCATAGCATGTTCGACCCCTACCCCTAGCATTTATTTTAACTAATTTTATATACTCTTTAGTCATTAATTCATCCACTATTTTCCTTGACCGAACTAGATTAACATTAGGAGATAGATAGCAGTGCTTCATCGTTTCCATGTGTTCGACCCTTGACTTGCCTCTATACTCGTTTAGTTGCATGTTTAGGACCACAAATATCATTTGATAGAGGTGTCTTAGTAACGACCTAAAATACCTTTGTCAATGGGTCCTAAGGAAGTGCATTGCTGAAGAAAGGAAGCTATTGCTTGCGGCCATGTGCCATCGCAACGTGCTAGGCCTATCGTGTCGCGATAGCGTTATCGTGGCATAATAACCTTATCGCATTGCAATGGAATCGGGTTCCGGATTTAAACCCCTTCTTCCTCATTTCGTCGCTGCACTCTCATTTTTTCGCAATTCGCTCAAAAAATTCACTTTACTCGTTCTTCTTTGTTTCTCAATGAAATTTGCCTCAGTTTTTTACAAATCGAAGCTTGTGATCTCTAGTTTTTCGATCTATGTAAGTTTTCCTAAAACTGACTCTTTTTTTGGAAAATTTGGTGCGTTTTTATTCACGGATTTTCGAAAATTTCAAAATCAATTTTGCTTGTTTTGCTTCTTTTGTCAAATTTCTTTCCATTAACCACTTGTTAATGTTTATATACTGCTTTGGGAGAATTTTGAAACATGTTTCTCTCAATTTTGTGGAGAAATGAGTAAATTGCCATAATTAACACCTTGAGTTCGTGAACACAGTTCGGTTTGTTCTTAATGTTTTTGATTGCTTTTCTTGCTAAGTTTGTCACAATATTAGCCAAAATATTGCAAGAAATTGATTGATTGCTCAAAAATGCTTGTTATTGATGTATAAAAAACATGCTTTGTTTTAGTACTACGTACTCTTTTTTTGACGAACATAGTATCATGCGGCTAAGCGAACATTAGATACTATAGAACCATCAATTTACAATTCTAATGTTCTTGAACATAATTAGCATTACTAGTTGTTGAGGTTCCGACCCTCGTTCTCGTGGGGCTCACTGGGAGAACGAGCATGTCGACGCAGATGAAGGGACTTCCACTAGCCTTGGGGAGTTCCATGAGTGGGATGGGCAAACTTTGTACTTTATGCCCAAATTCCACATTTTATAGTGCATTTGCCACGATATGTCGGACGTGCGGGTTCGTTTTCCACAGTTTGAGAAACTATACCATCTGTCATTCCTACTATCAACAACGCAAAGCTGTGCGCGTTATGGAAGTCATGCGGGTAGACTCCTTTTCTACGGGCCACTCAGGCCCTCTACTCTCTACAATTAGCCGCTTCATTTTACGTTGTTTTGTGGAGTTCTTTCTGGACACAACATACACGTCCCATTTTTCATGGGGTGAAATGACTATCACCCCCCCCCCGACTTCTCTATGATTACTAGATTAGAGTTTCGGTCAACTGCGGTTCCCTTAGGAAAGGATATTACCCTTTTGTTACCAAAGGTGGACGAGCTGCTTGGTCCTATTGCTCTCCGGGCCCGTGTTGAGTCGCGAAGTATGTAGATGAGAGGCCAGCCCATCCGTCGGGCACTACTTGTAATGGCCTTTCGAGATGATGTGACCACTCCATAGAAGAGAGGGCGTATCTCTGTCCTGATTATGCCGTGATGGTCCTTTTTTCTTACAAGGGTAGCTGAGCGCTATTCTACTATATCTGCCTACTCTTTGCAACCTACGAGCAGTCGGAACTTTTGACTGGGCCAACTTAGCCTATGCTGATTTCCTGCTGGGATTGCGACTCACTTGTTGTTATTGCAATTTTATGGAGGAGGTCACACTTTCTAGCTTTTGGTGGATTGTAGAGGTATATGCGACTTACAGAAGCTTTCTTTTGATGCACGTTAGATTTTTTTAACCCTTCCTCGTCGTTACAGGTATGGTTCTACGAGTACCTTCCATCTTTGTCACAAGCCAGGCCTTGCGACGAGGGATCTTCTTTGCTGCTTTTTGGGGAGGCTGTTATCCTGGCCTAACCACTACCTAACTCGTTCTAGAGGCACTTCTCTCGATATGCATTGTTGTTATCATTTATGTTTTGTTTTTTTCCTGTTAAACATGATTCTGACTTGTGGCTATCTCTTTTATAAAGGCCGAAGCCTCTTTTCCGTCTTTGGGCTGAGTTAGACGTTCATGCACGAGCGGTTGTGTATTCATCTCATCGTCGTTATTTCCAGGGGACGTACGACGCTGTGTACTTGGGTGAAAGAGTCGCGATTCAACACTCTTCGATGTTTTTCGTAGTTCTGCGATGTCCTCCACCACTATGATGGATTAGGAGGCTCCTTGGACCCACATGGAGAGATATATGGCTGGTGGTGGTTGACAAAAACATAGAGATCCGTTCTAGTATTATGCTAGCAAGCTCTTTTCATGGTTGGCTCCACCGTCTTATGTATTGGAGGAGGAGAAGGTGTGCTTTATTTCCTTGTTTTATTTCTCTTTCAATAGTCATTGATGACCTAAACCGTTAGAGTTTGATTTCACACGAGGCAGCTTCTGCGAATTTGGTGCCTCCACCTATGTCCATCACCTACCAGGGTTCGTTTGGGCCTATAGAGGAGATGATTCCTCCAGCCCCCGAGGAGTGGCATCTGGTGGAAAGATCGTTTCTCCGCCGTTAGACTTTACTAAGCTATTTATAATACTTTGCTATATTCATTTTTTACTACTTTCAATCTCTTTTATTTTTACAGTTTTCTCGCAAGGTAATGACGAGGATGGCGTGAGCTATGGACGCCTTTCGTTATTAGCTCGTGCGACTGATCAATCAGCTGTCGTGCCGTCACGACGGCGATGTGGCAGTGGTATGTCTCTTTGCTTACATTTGATTACTCTAGTTATTTCCTTTTTTGTTTTGTATTAAATCTTGGCTTACTTTCCTGTTTCAGCCTGTCCCTCCAACGCGTACTCGCACGAGACCTGAGAGTAGAAAAAAGATGTCTAGCTTTAGATGGATAAATCGCCGCACCTCAGCTAGGGATCAGGGCGAATGAGAGGGGTCTGACCGCTTTGTTGTCATAGAGGGTTTTGGTTCCTCTACTAAGGAGGAGGTTAGGCACCCCTCTACTTAGGTTGCTTCGGTACCAATTCCTTTCACGGCTGGTGGCACGTACGAGGTTGGCTCATCTTCGCAGCAACCGCCTTATTAGGGGCCATAGAAGGGTAAGCTTGGTTGGACTGGCCCTACGTTTTCTTTTCCTCTTGCGGGAATGACTAGTGTTGGGCAAGATGTGACTATCCGGTCTTTACGATTATATGATACCTTTGGTATCCTTCCTTCACGATGGTAGTTGTATGTTTATCCAATATCTCCTTATCAGTGGAAACATTCATGAGGGTCAAGCAATTTTGGTGTCTGTCATGGAGCGAGTTAACTCAGGGAGAAATCCAATGCCGTAAATCGTTGGAGAAACAATGTTTAGTTTTGATGAATTAAAGAAAGACCCTAAAGAATCTCTTTGAAGTTCTCCAATTCTAATACAAGTAGAAAATCAATACTATAAAATACAGAATAAAAAAAAAATATATAATTTTTTATAGTGTTACTAATTATTTGCATTAAATTTTTGTAGATTTGATTAATGGAAAGGCTTTAATTAATTATCCCTCCTTAGAACATCGAAAAGTATACACCAAATTGTTTAGTTAGAAGAAAGAAACGTTTTTCCATAAAGATGGGACGTCGGGAGTGGAGTAGAGTCTTTGAAACACACTACTTCTCCATTAAATGTGTTGTTCCTTAGTGGAAAATTGAGTAGATGGTCGGTATCAATACTCAACCCTCTTACCGTCTTCCAAGTTTTTCCAAGTTAACTTTCTACTATCCTTGTAAAGTAAGGAGACAATATGACCTTGCTCAAACCATTACTTCTGGGGATCTTTGTCATCCTTATGAATTTACTGTTTCACAAGATGTAGAAAAATTTGACAATTATTGGTGTTGCAAGCTGTAAGAAGGGTGTTCCCATCATATGGGATCCTTCTCCTCAGATGCCCATGGCCCTTTAATTGCCTAGGACTTTACACTTGATAGCTTAGGGTGTATTAGGATTTGAATTCCTGACTATTTAGGGGACCTTGAATTAGAAATAATCCTATCATCACACATTTTTGTAAGAAACAAGTAGGAGTCGCCAATGAGTTTTAGGAAAACTCATGAACCTTGTTAATGCCTTTCTCCCAAGTAGAGTTCAAGGGATAATTAGCACGAATCGTGAGTTTACCCATGCCCAAAGAGTTCAACGTGTAGCAAAAATGAGTTTGTGAGCGAGGGTACTAAAAGCACATTCCTTTTAGGGAGGAATCACTATTCTAGCCCTAGTTACGGCCTCTACTAGCTCTTTCTTTTTCACAATTTCATCACCAAACAATATATATTTAATGTGGCTCTTAAAAACTAAGTTAGTTTATTTTATTTACAAAATCATGTAGGAATTATATTTATTATTTTGTTATTCAAATTCATCAAAAGAACAAGAAAAAAACAATGTTTGCCTTGACTTAGACGATAAAACAATTAATTAATTATTTAAATTCTAGTCTTGATTAACACAAGAATACTATATACAATAAGCGTAAACGCTTCTCCCCCAAGCTTAAAGGAAGCATTGTCCTCAATGCTTGAAAAGGAGAAAAGAAACACATCAAAATATTATTGAATTTTCTCATTTTTCAATTTATTCAATTTTGGCCAAAGTGTTTGAATGAGCTTTCCTTTTTCTCATTGTTTTTTCATGTTTTCACTTTATTCATTGTCCTCGCCTCTTTTAACTATGGAAGACTTTTTCAACTTTGAATTTGAAAATCCTTACCTTTTTTAACTTTGGACGGCTTTTTCATTTATTCACTTGCAATTATTCACAAGATATACAAAACACAAGCTTGCTTAGAGAAAGGAATTAATATTCAAACTCATACACCACAATCTCTAATAAGATGATCATTTCTTTCACAAAAACCAAAAAAGGAACAAAAATAAAACAAAGGGCTCAAAGTTCTAAAGATAGGGCTTGAAAAGAAGGGAAAAGGCTCAAATGGGTACCATGTAGGAAAATGTAATCCAAGGACTAAAAATAAAGAATACTACCCTAGAAAAGAAAAATTACTACCCCGAAAAGATGCCTTTGTCCTCCCTAGATGGTTCAGTCTCGTGGTTCATAATAATGAGTCAAGATTCAAGATTAGATCCGCAATAGTCAAGGATCCAAGCCGCTCATGCAAGTAAGTGTAGAAGGCTTGAAAAATTGTAAACCTTACATGGATGTAGAAAAACTCACTACATGTGTCAAATCGACCATAGGAAGCAACTACCAAGCATGCCACAAACAAGTAGAATTGAGTTTCAATATTCCCCTATTTCTTAGACGTGCTACCTTTGCATACGCCGTCCTAGAGTAATCGAAGCATATTCTCAAACCGTGCATACCACTACAATTTACGAAGATGTTCATTCAAAGGCAAAAGTCCGTTGGTATGTAGTTCAATTAACAAGAAAGACAACAAAAAGAAAAGTAAAGCCTCAAAAACTTTATTCAAACAAAAAACAAAAAGAAAAGAAAAGAAAAGAAAAGAAAGGAAAAGTAAAGAAAAATAAAGATAATAGGAAAATAAAGATAAAGAAATAGTAGGAAATTAAAGAAAGGAACAATGATGCAAGTATAACACGAAATTCCCAATCGTCAAACAAGTGGTCATTCGACAACAACGTCAATGACCTCAAACGCTATAAGGTGTTACAATCATACATCCTTGAACCGTTCTACTTCTCCTAAAACTAATCCTAATCTATGCATCTAAGAAAATTTAAGAAAAAAAAGAAAGAAAATAAGAATGATCTCACCAGGCTTCTAGCCAATGCTAATAAAAATAAGGTGAAAAATCAACCACCTTCATTAAGCTCCAAAAATCAATAGCATCATCATCAAAGCCAAGTGAGAAGGAAAATAGAAAATAGAGATATAACCAAAGAAAATAATTAGTAATTTCAAAACAAAGTAAAAGAAAGCAAAACTAAACAAAAAGGAACTACAAAGAAAAAATGAAGTTAAAATACCAAAAAGAAAGTAAGAATAAGCAAAGAAAACTAACGGAACTATACACTAAACTAGCAACTAATCACCTAAACTACTTGATTTGGATTGAAGGGATATGGATTCAAGGGTTTGGGATATTAGGGCTTTGGATTCATGGAAGCAAACAACATGCATCATCATCAAAGAAACAACACAACAACAACATCATCAAGAGAGAAAGAATAGACATGGAAATCTCATACAAAAATCAAACCCCATTAAGAAGTGACCAAGGCATGCAATTGTCAATCATCGAGGCATAACGTAGACAAGGCAATTCCCAACAACAATATTGGCCACCGAGACAAACCCCTAAGAATATAAAGTTTCCCCAATCTAAACATGAATACATCTCGACATCCCATCAATACAAAGCAAGCATCACACAAAATAAGGGAAGGAGTAAAAATGCACAAATTAGGGGAACTAACTACCACTCGGCAAGACATTATCATTTTCATCCCCGTCATAGGAAAACTCGGATGGGGATCCCACCCCCCTAGTGTAACCGGATGGCCAACCATAGTGGCCCTTAATGGTATCTTGTTGCCAAGGGGCCAAGGGAGAATATTGCTCGGGCAAAGCGAGCGGTAGTGGATGATCAGGGAGGACATAAGAGTAGTTAGGATCACCCCTATAATCGCTCCCACTAGGAACACGGTTATCATAGTGACCGTGCTTATCGCGTAATGAGTGACTCTCGGTGTTTGACCCCGGAGGTCCTTGCCAATAAGGATACCCACTTGATGGAATGGGACCAAGTTGGATGTAAAATATGGGTAGTTAAATGCCGGAAGGACTTCCCCACGGTTAACACTTGCATCATATAAATGTTGCTGTTGGAGAAACATATCTTGTTGCAACACCAAAATTCCTCTCATTTGATTATACATTGCTTCAAAATTTTGATCATACATGTCTTCCAAACGAATTTGCATCCCCTTCATTTGCGCACTAGATCATCTAAATCGGGGTTAGAAAATTTGTGTTGTTGTATCTCTTAATGTTGTTGATGCGGTTATTGTTGTTGTTGTTGTTGTTGACATTGTTGTTGTGGTTGTTGTTGTTGTTGTTGTGGAGCCACTTCTTTCTCTTCATTTTCTTCTTCTATTTTCACATCATCATCATCATGGGGGAGACGGTTACTTAGGGGAACATGCCATACATTAGGCACATCCTCACAGTGGATAGATGTTAAGGAAGGGTTAGGGAGATAGCACAAATGGTTGTTCTCCCTAAGCCAATCGAACACATCATCATCATCATTCTTTGCCAAAATTTGCACTTTCTTCAATTGTGCAATATTAAGGAAGAGAGTGCATGGACCCACCGGAGTACAAGAGGACACTTAGTGGCCAAGGTGAAGATTGGTCACGAGCCTCCTAACCATGCTAACACAATGGATCTCTTCGGACTCCCTAGATTGCAACCCCTTGCAATATCTCACAGGCATAAACCCTAAGTTTAAACGACCTCGGTACTCCTCCCTAGTAGTCAACCATAGAATACGAAGCTCTAATTAACTTAAAAGCGGATGAAGAATCGAAGACAGGGTTAAAAGAATTTGCTTATGGCGGCATACAAAGTAATAAAGTCACCTTCCCCCGAAACATCATCCCACCAAGAGTTTTGGTCATATTTATTGAAGAAGAACTCGGGCTCTAGAACATCCGCCTCCGGATTATGATCAAGCGCCGCATTGAAATCAGCGAGAGAAAGATCATGGTGAATGTTGAAGAGCTGAAAAGTGACCCGATAGTTTCCACCTTCTACTGCCTCACATTTTATTGTAGCCAAAAAATCCAAAGTTGGATCAAATATAAGTGTGGTAACATGTGTTTACAAAGGTGCTAATTTGAAGATTACTGTACAACTCCCTTAAATCCTCTTGAATCCCCAATTTGATCATATCCGGTTGAAAGTAGTGACGAGAGGGCTTAAGGGAACGATTCTTTTTAAGCATGGCATATCTTTCTTTTTGTATTGGGTCACGGATTTTTGTTTTTGGTAGAGGAGTAGGCTTTTGTGGTTGAGAAGTCTATTGGTTTCAAGAAGGTTCTTCAATGGTGATGGCGTTTTTTTTTGTTTTTTAGAAGTAAGGCCTTGAATAATTTTTTGCATGGTGCTTCCTCCAAATTAACCAATTCAAAATCAAATTAACCAACTCCACAAACACCACAATAACACCACAAAACACTTCCAAATACCAAAATCACAACTCCTTGATCAATGACACCAATCACACAAGTAACAACTTACTACAAAAAATCCAAATTTCCAACTTCTTACAATCACCACCAACTGAACCAAATTTGCTACACAAACATACAACAACACAATGTTAAACAAAATAAATCAACAACAATCACAAATAATCAACCAAAAATCATCTTCAATCATCAAAACACATACTACTACTATTCACAAACATGAACAACCTAAATCTTGCAACAATATGATACAATTATGTAAAATAGAGTCAAAGAAGAATATTATACAACACTTGAAGAATGATTGATCAAGAACTTGCCACCAATTCCCACCAAGTAGAAAAACCCCAAATTGGTCTTCAACGAAGGAGAGCGATTGGAGGTTGATAATTGAAGAAAGTATGATTTTTGTTGTTAAGGATGAATTTGTAGAAGGAATTTAATGATTTTTTTTATGGAGTTTTGATGATTTGATGATGTAAATTTGATGAACAAAGGGTTAGGGTTTCGTTTCATAGAGTGAGAAAGTGAGTGATGCGTGCTAGGTTGAGGTTGAAGGGGAATTGAGGGAGCGAAAGCAGAAAAAAGAAAATAAGGGGCTCGGCTGACCAAGTGCGCGGTCGCGCGACCTAGCTGCACGCCCGCGCTAGAGTCGCGCGCGCCTGCGCCTATGCCTGGCGCTCCTGCGCGCGACTGCTTGGCACACCCGCGCCTCTTGGCCTTCTTCTTTAAATTCTTGCTTGGTGCGTTCTACTGTGGGTTCATTGTCCAATATCATATCGAGATTATTGAACCCACCAAGTATGGCAGTTTCAAAACATGATTACAGTGGGTTCAACATCCCCAAATGATTGAGAGCACCATAACGAACCCACCAAGTTCAAATTTACTTCAAATTTTAGCACGTCTTTCCCAAACTTACCTCACTACATTACCTTACCCTTAAACCTTAAAATTTGATAAAATTGAATATATTCTCATAAAAAACACGAACCCTTTCCGTTGCTCATGCTAGGTTGAAATAACCCATATCCAATGAGTTTAATTATCAACCCAAATAGAAAATAAGTGAAAGAAACGAAAAACAAAAGAAAGAAATTTAATAAAAATAGGTATCAAAAGAAAAGAGTTAGAAAACCGAGTTGCCTCTCGGTAAGCACTTGCTTAAGGTCCTTAGCTCGACCCTTCCTCCAAATCATGGAGGATCAAAGAACACCACCTTATTCAAAGTGGTGGAGAGGGCAAAATCATTGCAAAGCTTGTGAAAAATCACATCATGGACCATATGCCATCTCGAACCACTGAAACCGAATGAAACTCTTTAGACTTCAACTTCCTCTTATATCTCTTGGAAACTCTCTTCTTCTTCCTTGATTTCTTCTTCCTTGGATTTTTGAGATCCTTATGTTCACCACTTGAAAAACTATTCATGTCTTACTTCAAAGAAAGCTCAAACCAAAAAGGAATCTCAAACTCATATTCAAGCTTTGAGGGATCCTTGTCTTCATTACTAACAACCTTGCTTTCAACACTTTCGAGAAAATCATTACAAGCAACAATCATATCATTAGTAGAAGACACAAATATGGAATCATCAGCATTCTAAGGAAATGAGTTTATAAACATAATTCCTTGCACATAGGATAGAGACTCATGCATTGACGTGAGCTTAAAACTTACCTTATTATTACAAACACACAAAGTAATCATACCACCTTTCACATCTATCAAAGCACCCGAAGTTGCTCAGAATGGCCTCCCTAAGATGATACAAATGTTGTCATCTTCCGCAATCTCTAGCACAATGAATTCAACGGGAATAGTGAACTCTTCTATTTGGAGGGGCACATCCTAAATTCTACCCTTTGGGAACTTAATTGAACGATCAGCTAAGTGAAGGGTCATGATGGTTAAAAGGAGCTCACCTAACTTAAGTTTCTTGAAAACAGAGTAAGGCATGATGCTAACACTAGCACCATTATCACATAGGGCATTTTGAAACAATTTGCCATTAATATTGCATGAAATGGAGAAATTTTCAGGATCTTTCATCTTTTGAGGTAAGTAATTATGGATAAAGGAACTACAACACTCCCCCAAACCCACTAGTTCAACCACATTGCAATCTCTCTTACCGCTTAAGATTTCCTTCAGAAAATTTAGAATAGTTAGGCATTTCCCCCAAAACGTCGGTGAAAGGAATATAAAGATGAATCTTCCTAAGCATCTCGATAAATCTCCTATATTGTTTATCCAACTGGTACCTATTGAACTTTTGGGGGTATGGATGTTTTTGTTTGAAATTCTCATCTCGCCTCCTCTCTTTCTCAACACTCTTCTCATTAGAACTCTCACTCGTCTTGCTGGACTCATTACTCTTCCTTTTCTCATGATCTTCCTCCTTGCTCACACTCCTTCACACCTTGTTCTCATTTTCCTCACTTAAGTCACTCCTCTTCTCATCCTCCTCATTCATTATTGAAACTCTTTCTTCAAGCACTTTCCTACTCCTTGTGGTGACGGAATACAAGGGTTCCTTGAGAGGGTAATGAAGAAAGGGGTAGCACAATCTTTTAAGGTATTTTGTAGTTAAGTGATTTGGGTCTCAAGCATCTTGTGTTGTATCATCATTTTATTAAACGTCTTGTCACTTACCGCCATATAAGTGTTCAAAATCTTTGTTTGATTTTCAATGATCTCATCCAAGGTAGTCTTGGAAGATGAGGGCTGAGCATAGGAATTATCACCATTGCCTTAAGGTCTTGGAGCAAATCCAGATGAGGGTCCCTTTAGATTGTTGTTTTGAAAATTGCTCCAATTTTTTTTTTCTAATTACCTTGGCCTTGGTTTTTGCCAAAATTTTGGTGTTGGACAAGAAAGACATGAGATTGGCCTTAATTTCCATACCCTTGGCCTTAGTTTAGATTACTATAACCTTGATTTTTATAGTTACCTCATAAACCTTGATTTCCTTGGTTCCTAAAACCACCATTGTTGTATTTATATAAACCCCCTTGTTGGTGAGCATTCCTAGTCCCAAAATTCCTTGGACCATCAAATCTTTGTCCATTGTTATTGTTGGAAACAAAATTTACTTGCTCACAATCGTTGTTTTCAACATCATCACAATTCTCAAAAGCTTGTGGACAATTAGAGGAGTCATGGTCATATGACCTACAAACGTCATAAAAGACACAACCACTTGGAATATTACTTGAAGTAAGAGGAGTAAAGTTAGAAGATGTACCTCTCCCGTTAATGTGGGAGGGAAGACTTTGTGCAATTTAAGAGGCACTATCTAACTTAGCATTGATTAATGTCATCTCCTTCCCAAAGTTTGAGATTTGGGGAGACAACTTATTGATTGTATTAAGAAGGTCAACCGAATAGACTTTTGAGCCACTCTTGCTTGTAGACTCTCTCTCTCTCCCTTTTGCCAACCCAATCCTCGGCAACGGCGCCATTTTTATGAGAAGTGGGTTCTAGGTCGTCGAAACTAAAATTCCTCAAGTCAAACTGAATTTGTAACCAAATTTACACCTAGTACTAGGGCAAGTTCGGGCCGAACCACTAATCTAGGGAGGACAAAGGCATTTTCTTCGGTGACTATTTTACTTTTCTAGGCCTCTCTCTTCTTTTGTTGCTTTCTTGTAATTTTATTTGCATTTGCCCCTTGCTTGCCATGTTGAGCCCCATCTTCCTTGTTTATAGCACATTAAAAACCCCATGGTCCATCTATTTCTTTTCTTAACCTTAGACTTGTGAAGTTTGAGCCATGAGAGTTTATTGTGCTTTTGGTTTGAAAAGATGGAAGGTAATGGTTAAAAATGGAAAGCACGTGTGTATTCAAGAAAAAATAAATAAATAAAAAAATACAAAGTGATGTCATTTACCCCACTCGTCTAAGCATTGAGGACAATGCTCCACTCAAGCTTGGGGGAGAGGCTCTACGCGTCTTGTATATAGTATGGTGAGTTTGTGTTGAATAAGCTTGGGGGAGATGTAATTTTGTTTGGAAATTTGGAGATATTCTACGTTGTTTTGAGAATTAGCCTCATTCTTTTCTTCACAATTAGGATTAACTACCAAATTTTTCAAATTTTCCCTCACCTTTACCTCCCAGCCTGCGTTACAACCCTTTTTGAAGTCCTTTTGACTTAGAATTGGTTGAGTCACTAGTCGGTGGAGGGAGCTAGATTTCAAGCATATGGAGAGAGCATGTCTTGGTAAGATGTCGGGTTCCCTTGATTTCATTGTCTTATCTTTGTTCTGGCTCCTTCGTGGAGTCATGAGGTGCTACCTAGTAGGGTGAATTTGAACCTAGATGAGGGAACGTGGTAAGAATGTGTGGAATGCGGGTGGAGTAGAGCACGTTAGAGTTCTCTATGCTTAGCATAACTTATCTTTCAATCAACCATTGGCATCCAAAAACGTGCTTACTCTTATTGCTTAGAAAGATTGACATGCACATATGTTTTTGTCTTTTCAATATGCTCTTCATCTCCATGTTTTGTTCCGTGTTTATAGTTGAGTTTCCTCTTTGTTTGCTCCCTTGTTTAGTAATTGTTTTGAGCATGTTGCCAAGAGTTGCGGGTTAAACTCTTTGGAAACCCTCACGAGAGCATAATTGTCCTCATCGGCGACTTTGGGGTTTAAATGGCTTGTTGTTTATGCTAAAAACAACCGTGATTCCTACGAAGGTGAGTTAGTGTATTCCCCTTCCCCTTCTTTCCTACTTTCTCATGTTTGAATGATTGTGTCTTATTCTTCTTTGTCTTTAGCTTTGCTCGAGGACGAGCAAAGGTTTAGCTTGGGGAATTTGATGAGTGATATTTATGTCAGTCCTAGGGTAGTTCTTTCTAGAATTTTTAGCAATAATTCGGTTCATCCTAGTGTTCTTTTGTTAAGTTTTGCCTAATTTAAGCAGTCTACCTATGTGTTGCGTAATGTGTTTTTATTTGGTTTAGGTAGGATTTGCTCCCCTCCCTCTTCGTAGTATTACGCTTCAACTTCCTTTTTTGTAATTGCAGATTGATTGCGGTTCGAATTGACAAGGAGCCAGAGCAAGGATCGAAGCATTGAACGAGCAATTTGGAGCGGGCGCGCCACCTTGGGCGCGGGCGCACGACTTCCTGGCGCGAGCGCGCGCTGAGCTGGCCGAATCCTGTGACACCCATTTTTTAGCGGGCGCGCTTCTTGAGGAGCGGCCGCGTCACCATCTAGCGCGCGGGCGCGCTTGTCTGCTGCGGTCCGTAACCTGAAATCAGATTTAAAAAGCAGAGAAGAGGAGAGAGAAGGAGCATTCATTATTCACATATTGAAACTTTCAGCATACTCTTTAGAGGAACATTCTTAGCATAGATTTTAGCTTTCTTGTATTGGAAATTCTTCCATAGATCTTAGTGTAGATCTTCAATTTATCAATTTCAGCTACTTTGGGTATTTTGAGGAATCATTTTGGAACTCTATTGGTGTTTGTCATCTCACTTGGTATTGAATGAAACTATTGGTATTCTTCTTTTTATTCTTTTGTTATATGCTTAAAGTTCCCATCTTTGTTGGTTTAATTGGTGAAATTATCATATCTCTCATTAATTTCTTAATTACTTTTTTGATTAGTGTAATTGTAGTTAGGGTTATGGATTGTGAGTAGTTTTCTTATTGCTAAGGGTTTGGTGGAGACATGCTTTGAATTTGATGTATGATAGGCTAGGCTAGTTTGGAATACTTGCAATTAAATCTTCCTTGCGCCTATACTTTTTGGCTACTCCATGTTTATGGCCATATGCATGTTGTGGTTGAGTGACTTGAATGAAATCATGACGATAGTGTGATTTAGGAATAGTCATTGGGTGATTGATTATTGTCTAACCTTAGTATTGCATGCCTTATGACGATAGTGTAAGTGCATGTTAACTAGGAAAGCTCTTAATCCCGATAGGTGATTAGAGAGTACTCTTGACTTTGCCTTGTATGAGTTGCTTGGTTTGCATGTAAACCTAATTCCCTAAGCCTAGCTCCTTTGAATTTATAGCATGTTCGACCCCTACCCCTAGCATTTATTTTAACTAATTTTACATACTCTTTAGTCATTAATTCATCCACTATTTTCCTTGACCGAACTAGATTAACTTTAGGAGATAGATAGCAGTGCTTCATCGTTTCCATGTGTTCGACCCTTGACTTGCCTCTATACTCGTTTAGTTACATGTTTAGGACCACAAATATCATTTGATAGAGGTGTCTTAGTAACGACCTAAAATACCTTTGTCAGTGGGTCCTAAGGAAGTGCATTGCTGAAGAAAGGAAGCTATTGCTTGCGGCCATGTGCCATCGCAACGTGCTAGGCCTATCGTGTCGCGATAGCGTTATCGTGGCATAATAACCTTATCGCATTGCAATGGAATCGGGTTCCGGATTTAAACCCCTTCTTCCTCATTTCGTCGCTGCACTCTCATTTTTTCGCAATTCGCTCAAAAAATTCACTTTACTCGTTCTTCTTTGTTTCTCAATGAAATTTGCTTCAGTTTTTTACAAATCGAAGCTTGTGATCTCTAGTTTTTCGATCTATGTAAGTTTTCCTAAAACTGACTCTTTTTTTGGCAAATTTGGTGCGTTTTTATTCACGGATTTTCGAAAATTTCAAAATCAATTTTGCTTGTTTTGCTTCTTTTGTCAAATTTCTTGCCATTAACCACTTGTTAATGTTTATATACTGCTTTGTGAGAATTTTGAAACATGTTTCTCTCAATTTTGTGGAGAACTGAGTAAATTGCCATAATTAACACCTTGAGTTC
Organism: Chenopodium quinoa; assembly: GCF_001683475.1. NCBI lineage: Eukaryota > Viridiplantae > Streptophyta > Magnoliopsida > Caryophyllales > Amaranthaceae > Chenopodium > Chenopodium quinoa. The sequence continues at coordinate 464,235 of NW_018743787.1, forward strand.
GTGAACACAGTTCGGTTTGTTCTTAATGTTTTTGATTGCTTTTATTGCTAAGTTTGTCACAATATTAGCCAAAGTATTGCAAGAAATTGATTGATTGCTCAAAAATGCTTGTTATTGATGTATAAAAAACATGCTTTGTTTTAGTACTACGTACTCTTTTTTTGACGAACATAGTATCATGCGGCTAAGCGAACATTAGATACTATAGAACCATCAATTTACAATTCTAATGTTCTTGAACATAATTAGCATTACTAGTTGTTGAGGTTCCGACCCTCGTTCTCGTGGGGCTCACTGGGAGAACGAGCATGTCGACGCAGATGAAGGGACTTCCACTAGCCTTGGGGAGTTCCATGAGTGGGATGGGCAAACTTTGTACTTTATGCCCAAATTCCACATTTTATAGTGCATTTGCCACGATATGTCGGACGTGCGGGTTCGTTTTCCACAGTTTGGGAAACTATACCATCTGTCATTCCTACTATCAACAACGCAAAGCTGTGCGCGTTGTGGAAGTCATGCGGGTAGACTCCTTTTCTACGGGCCACTCAGGCCCTCTACTCTCTACAATTAGCCGCTTCATTTTACGTCGTTTTGTGGAGTTCCTTCTGGAAACAACATACACGTCCCATTTTTCATGGGGTGAAATGACTATCACCCCCCCCCCCCCCCGACTTCTCTATGATTACTAGATTAGAGTTTCGGTCAACTGCGGTTCCCTTAGGAAAGGATATTACCCTTTTGTTACCAAAGGTGGACGAGCTGCTTGGTCCTATTGCTCTCCGGGCCCGTGTTGAGTCGCGAATGTAGATGAGAGGCCAGCCCATCCGTCGGGCACTACTTGTAATGGCCTTTCGAGATGATGTGACCACTCCATAGAAGAGAGGGCGTATCTCTGTCCTGATTATTCCGTGATGGTCCTTTTTTCTTACAAGGGTAGCTGAGCGCTATTCTACTATATCTGCCTACTCTTTGCAACCTACGAGCAGTCGGGACTTTTGACTGGGCCAACTTAGCCTATGCTGATTTCCTGCTGGGATTGCGACTCACTTGTTGTTATTGCAATTTTATGGAGGAGGTCACACTTTCTAGCTTTTGGTGGATTGTAGAGGTATATGCGACTTACAGAAGATTTCTTTTGATGCACGTTAGATTTTTTTAACCCTTCCTCGTCGTTACAGATATGGTTCTACGAGTACCTTCCATCTTTGTCACAAGCCAGGCCTTGCGACGAGGGATCTTCTTTGCTGCTTTTTGGGGAGGCTGTTATCCTGGCCTAACCACTACCTAACTCGTTCTAGAGGCACTTCTCTCGATATGCATTGTTGTTATCATTTATGTTTTGTTTTTTTCCTGTTAAACATGATTCTGACTCTTGGCTATATCTTTTATAAAGGCCGAAGCCTCTTTTCCGTCTTTGGGCTGAGTGAGACGTTCATGCACGAGCGGTTGTGTATTCATCTCATCGTCGTTATTTCCAGGGGACGTACGACGCTGTGTACTTGGGTGAAAGAGTCGCGATTCAACACTCTTTGATGTTTTTCGTAGTTCTGCGATGTCCTCCACCACTATGATGGATTAGGAGGCTCCTTGGACCCACATGGAGAGATATATGGCTGGTGGTGGTTGACAAAAACATAGAGATCCGTTCTAGTATTATGCTAGCAAGCTCTTACCATGGTTGGCTCCACCGTCTTATGTATTGGAGGAGGAGAAGGTGTGCTTTATTTCCTTGTTTTATTTCTCTTTCAATAGTCATTGATGACCTAAACCGTTAGAGTTTGATTTCACACGAGGCAGCTTCTGCGAATTTGGTGCCTCCACCTATGTCCATCACCTACCAGGGTTCGTTTGGGCCTATAGAGGAGATGATTCCTCCAGCCCCCGAGGAGTGGCATCTGGTGGAAAGATCGTTTCTCCGCCGTTAGACTTTACTAAGCTATTTATAATACTTTGCTATATTCATTTTTTACTACTTTCAATCTCTTTTATTTTTACAGTTTTCTCGCAAGGTAATGACGAGGATGGCGTGAGCTATGAACGCCTTTCGTTATCAGCTCGTGCGACTGATCAATCAGCTGTCGTGCCGTCACGACGACGATGTGGCAATGGTATGTCTCTTTGCTTACATTTGATTACTTTAGTTATTTCCTTTTTTGTTTTGTATTAAATCTTGGCTTACTTTCCTGTTTCAGCCTGTCCCTCCAACGCGTACTCGCACGAGACCTGAGAGTAGAAAAAAAGATGTCTGGCTTTAGATGGATATATCGCCGCACCTCAGCTAGGGATCAGGGCGGATGAGAGGGGTCTGACCGCTTTGTTGTCATACAGGGTTTTGGTTCCTCTACTAAGGAGGAGGTTAGGCACCCCTCTATTTAGGTTTCTTCGGTACAAATTCCTTTCACGGCTGGTGGCACGTACGAGGTTGGCTCATCGTCGCAGCAACCGCCTTATTAGGGGCCATAGAAGGGTAAGCTTGGTTGGACTGGCCCTACTTTTTCTTTTCCTCTTGCGGGAATGACTAGTGTTGGGAAAGATGTGACTATCCGGTCTTTACGATTATATGATACCTTTGGTATCCTTCCTTCACGATGGTAGTTGTACCTGTGTTTTATTTTTTGTTTGATATGTATAGGACTTTGCTATTTGACACTTAAGTTGGATATCCATAATTTTATTATGTCTATTCTATTCTTCGCATTTTATTTTTTATTTTATGTGCATGTGAGTGTGTGCCATTTTTTACTTTCCTTCTCTAGATCTTGCGGTAATTCCTAAGGTAAGCGAATATTATTATAAAGATTTTAACTGTTTCCCCAACCTTAGGGATAGGGTTTTGAAGTATATAGGGCATTTGAATGTGATCAATTTGAAAGAATTTTCTCGTTTTTTTTATAGACAGGATATGAGTCTTTTCAAGTGCATAAGAGGAGGGCTCTCAACTTTTGCATGTTTATCCAATATCTCCTTATCAGTGGAAACATTCATGAGGGTCAAGCAATTTTGGTGTCTGTCATGGAGCGAGTTAACTCAGGGAGAAATCCAATGTCGTAAATCGTTGGAGAAACAATGTTTAGTTTTGATGAATTAAAGAAAGACCCTAAAGAATCTCTTTGAAGTTCTCCAATTCTAATACAAGTAGAAAATCATACTATAAAATACAGAATAAAAAAAATATATAATTTTTTATAGTGTTACTAATTATTTGCATTAAATTTTTGTAGATTTGATTAATGGAAAGGCTTTAATTAATTATCCCTCCTTAGAACATCGAAAATGTATACACCAAATTGTTTAGTTAGAAGAAAGAAACGTTTTTCCATAAAGATGGGACGTCGGGAGTGGAGTAGAGTCTTTGAAACACACTACTTCTCCATTAAATGTGTTGTTCCTTAGTGGAAAATTGAGTAGATGGTCGGTATCAATACTCAACCCTCTTACCGTCTTCCAAGTTTTTCCAAGTTAACTTTCTACTATCCTTGTAAAGTAAGGAGACAATATGACCTTGCTCAAACCATTACTTCTGGGGATCTTTGTCATCCTTATGAATTTACTGTTTCACAAGATGTAGAAAAATTTGACAATTATTGGTGTTGCAAGCTGTAAGAAGGGTGTTCCCATCATATGGGATCCTTCTCCTCAGATGCCCATGGCCCTTTAAATGCCTAGGACTTTACACTTGATAGCTTAGGGTGTATTAGGATTTGAATTCCTGACTATTTAGGGGACCTTGAATTAGAAATGATCCTATCATCACACATTTTTGTAAGAAACAAGTAGGAGTCGCCAATGAGTTTTAGGAAAACTCATGAACCTTGTTAATGCCTTTCTCCCAAGTAGAGTTCAAGGGATAATTAGCACGAATCGTGAGTTTAACCATGCCCAAAGAGTTCAACGTGTACCAAAAATGAGTTTGGGAGCGAGGGTACTAAAAGCACATTCCTTTTAGGGAGGAATCGCTATTCTAGCCCTAGTTACGGCCTCTACTAGATCTTTCTTTTTCACAATTTCATCACCAAACAATATATATTTAATGTGGCTCTTAAAAACTAAGTTAGTTTATTTTATTTACAAAATCATGTAGGAATTATATTTATTATTTTGTTATTCAAATTCATCAAAAGAACAAGAAATAAACAATGTTTGCCTTGACTTAGACGATAAAACAATTAATTAATTATTTAAATTCTAGTCTTGATTAACACAAGAATACTATATACAATAAGCGTAAACGCTTCTCCCCCAAGCTTAAAGGAAGCATTGTCCTCAATGCTTGAAAAGGAGAAAAGAAACACATCAAAATATTATTGAATTTTCTCATTTTTCAATTTATTCAATTTTGGCCAAAGTGTTTGAATGAGCTTTCCTTTTTCTCATTGTTTTTTCATGTTTTCACTTTATTCATTGTCCTCGCCTCTTTTAACTATGGAAGACTTTTTCAACTTTGAATTTGAAAATCCTTACCTTTTTTAACTTTGGACGGCTTTTTCATTTATTCACTTGCAATTATTCACAAGATATACAAAACACAAGCTTGCTTACAGAAAGGAATTAATATTCAAACTCATACACCACAATCTCTAATAAGATAATCATTTCTTTCACAAAAACCAAAAAAGGAACAAAAATGAAACAAAGGGCTCAAAGTTCTAAAGATAGGGCTTGAAAAGAAGGGAAAAGGCTCAAATGGGTACCATGTAGGCAAATGTAATCCAAGGACTAAAAATAAAGAATACTACCCTAGAAAAGAAAAATTACTACCCCGAAAAGATGCCTTTGTCCTCCCTAGATGGTTCAGTCTCGTGTTTCATAATAATGAGTCAAGATTCAAGATTAGATCCGCAATAGTCAAGGATCCAAGCCGCTCATGCAAGTAAGTGTAGAAGGCTTGAAAAATTGTAAACCTTACATGGATGTAGAAAAACTCACTACATGTGTCAAATCGACCATAGGAAGCAACTACCAAGCATGCCACAAACAAGTAGAATTGAGTTTCAATATTCCCCTATTTCTTAGACGTGCTACCTTTGCATACGCCGTCCTAGAGTAATCCAAGCATATTCTCAAACCGTGCATACCACTACAATTTACGAAGATGTTCATTCAAAGGCAAAAGTCCGTTGGTATATAGTTCAATTAACAAGAAAGACAACAAAAAGAAAAGTAAAGCCTCAAAAACTTTATTCAAACAAAAAACAAAAAGAAAAGAAAGGAAAAGTAAAGAAAAATAAAGATAATAGGAAAATAAAGATAAAGAAATAGTAGGAAATTAAAGAAAGGAACAATGATGCAAGTATAACACGAAATTCCCAATCGTCAAACAAGTGGTCATTCGACAACAACGTCAATGACCTCATACGTTATAAGGTGTTACAATCATACATCCTTGAACCGTTCAACTTCTCCTAAAACTAATCCTAATCTATGCATCTAAAAATATTTAAGAAAAAAAAGAAAGAAAATAAGAATGATCTCACCAGGCTTCTAGCCAATGCTAATAAAAATAAGGTGAAAAATCAACCACCTTCATTAAGCTCCAAAAATCAATAGCATCATCATCAAAGCCAAGTGAGAAGGAAAATAGAAAATAGAGATATAAACAAAGAAAACAATTAGTAATTTCAAAACAAAGTAAAAGAAAGCAAAACTAAACAAAAAGGAACTACAAAGAAAAAATGAAGTTAAAATACCAAAAAGAAAGTAAGAATAAGCAAAGAAAACTAACGAAACTATACACTAAACTAGCAACTAATCACCTAAACTACAAGATTTGGATTGAAGGGATATGGATTCAAGGGTTTGGGATATTAGGGCTTTGGATTCATGGGAGCAAACAACATGCATCATCATCAAAGAAACAACACAACAACAACATCATCAAGAGAGAAAGAAATAGACATGGAAATCTCATACAAAAATCAAACCCCATTAAGAAGTGACCAAGGCATGCAATTGTCAATCATCGAGGCATAACGTAGACAAGGCAATTCCCAACAACAATATTGGCCACCGAGACAAACCCCTAAGAATATAAAGTTCCCCCAATCTAAACATGAATACATCTCGACATCCCATCAATACAAAGCAAGCATCACACAAAATAAGGGAAGGAGTAAAAATGCACAAATTAGGGGAACTAACTACCACTCGGCAAGACATTATCATTTTCATCCCCGTCATAGGAAAACTCAGATGGGGATCCCACCCCCCTAGTGTAACCGGATGGCCAACCATAGTGACCCTTAATGTTATCTTGTTGCCAAGGGGCCAAGGGAGAATATTGCTCGGGCAAAGCGAGCGGTAGTGGATGATCAGGGAGGACATAAGAGTAGTTAGGATCACCCCTATAATCGCTCCCACCAGGAACACGGTTATCATAGTGACCGTGCTTATCGCGTAATGAGTGACTCTCGGTGTTTGACCCCGGAGGTCCTTGCCAATAAGGATACCCACTTGATGGAATGGGACCAAGTTGGATGTAAAATATGGGTAGTTAAACGCCGGAAGGACTTCCCCACGGTTAACACTTGCATCATATAAATGTTGCTGTTGGAGAAACATATCTTGTTGCAACACCAAAATTCCTCTCATTTGATTATACATTGCTTCAAAATTTTGATCATACATGTCTTCCAAACGAATTTGCATCCCCTTCATTTGCGCACTAGATCATCTAAATCGGGGTTAGAAAATTTGTGTTGTTGTATCTCTTAATGTTGTTGATGCGGTTATTGTTGTTGTTGTTGTTGTTGACATTCTTGTTGTTGTTGTTGTTGTTGTTGTGGAGCCACTTCTTTCTCTTCATTTTCTTCTTCTATTTTCACATCATCATCATCATGGGGGAGGCGGTTACTTAGGGGAACATGCCATATATTAGGCACATCCTCACATTGGATAGATGTTAAGGAAGGGTTAGGGAGATAGCACCAATGGTTGTTCTCCCTAAGCCAATCGAACACATCATCATCATCATTCTTTGCCAAAATTTGCACTTGCTTCAATTGTGCAATATTAAGGAAGAGAGTGCATGGACCCACCGGAGTACAAGAGGACACTTAGTGGCCAAGGTGAAGATTGGTCACGAGCCTCCTAACCATGCTAACACAATGGATCTCTTCGGACTCCCTAGATTGCAACCCCTTGCAATATCTCAAAGGCATAAACCCTAAGTTTAAACGACCTCGGTACTCCTCCCTAGTAGTCAACCATAGAATACGAAGCTCTAATTAACTTAAAAGCGGATGAAGAATCGAAGACAGGGTTAAAAGAATTTGCTTATGGCGGCATACAAAGTAATAAAGTCACCTTCCCCCGAAACATCATCCCACCAAGAGTTTTGGACATATTTATTAAAGAAGAACTCAGGCTCTAGAACATCTGCCTCCGGATTATGACCAAGCGCCGCATTGAACTCGGCGAGAGAAAGATCATGGTGAATGTTGAAGAGCTGAAAAGTGACCCGATAGTTTCCACCTTCTACTGCCTCACATTTTACTGTAGCCAAAAAATCCAAAGTTGGATCAAATATAAGTGTGGTAACATGTGTTTACAAAGGTGCTAATTTGAAGATTACTGTACAACTCCCTTAAATCCCTCTTGAATCCCCAATTTGATCATATCCGGTTGAAAGTAGTGACGAGAGGGCTTAAGGGAACGATTCTTTTTAAGCATGGCATATCTTTCTTTTTGTATTGGGTCACGGATTTTTGTTTTTGGTAGAGGAGTAGGATTTTGTGGTTGAGAAGTCTATTGGTTTCAAGAAGGTTCTTCAATGGTGATGGCGGTTTTTTTTGTTTTTTAGAAGTAAGGCCTTGAATAATTTTTTGCATGGTGCTTCCTCCAAATTAACCAATCCAAAATCAAATTAACCAACTCCACAAACACCACAATAACACCACAAAACACTTCCAAATACCAAAATCACAACTCCTTGATCAATGACACCAATCACACAAGTAACAACTTACTACAAAAAATCCAAATTTCCAACTTCTTACAATCACCACCAACTGAACCAAATTTGCTACACAAACATACAACAACACAATGTTAAACAAAATAAATCAACAACAATCATAAATAATCAACCAAAAATCATCTTCAATCATCAAAACACATACTACTACTATTCACAAACATGAACAACCTAAATCTTGCAACAATATGATACAATTATGTAAAATAGAGTCAAAGAAGAATATTATACAACACTTGAAGAATGATTGATCAAGAACTTGCCACCAATTCCCACCAAGTAGAAAAACCCCAAATTGGTCTTCAACAAAGGAGAGAGATTGGAGGTTGATAATTGAAGAAAGTATGATTTTTGTTGTTAAGGATGAATTTGTAGAAGGAATTTAATGATTTTTTTTATGGAGTTTTGATGATTTGATGATGTAAATTTGATGAACAAAGGGTTAGGGTTTCGTTTCATAGAGTGAGAAAGTGAGTGATGCGTGCTAGGTTGAGGTTGAAGGGGAATTGAGGGAGCGAAAGCAGAAAAAAGAAAATAAGGGGCTCGGCTGACCAAGTGCGCGGTCGCGCGACCTAGCTGCACGCCCGCGCTAGAGTCGCGCGCGCCTGCGCCTATGCCTGGCGCTCCTGCGCGCGACTGCTTGGCACACCCGCGCCTCTTGGCCTTCTTCTTTAAATTCTTGCTCGGTGCGTTCTACTGTGGGTTCATTGTCCAATATCATATCGAGATTATTTAACCCACCAAGTATGGCAGTTTCAAAACATGATTACAGTGGGTTCAACATCCCAAATGATTGAGAGCACCATAACGAACCGACCAAGTTCAAATTTACTTCAAATTTTAGCACGTCTTTCCCAAACTTACCTCACTACATTACCTTACCCTTAAACCTTAAAATTTGATAAAATTGAATATATTCTCATAAAAAACACGAACCCTTTCCGTTGCTCATGCTAGGTTGAAATAACCCATATCCAATGAGTTTAATTATCAACCCAAATAGAAAATAAGTGAAAGAAACGAAAAACAAAAGAAAGAAATTTAAGAAAAATAGGTATCAAAAGAAAAGAGTTAGAAAACCGAGTTGCCTCTCGGTAAGCACTTGCTTAAGGTCCTTAGCTCGACCCTTCCTCCAAATCATGGAGGATCAAAGAACACCACCTTATTCAAAGTGGTGGAGAGGGCAAAATCATTGCAAAGCTTGTGAAAAATCACATCATGGACCATATGCCATCTCGAACCACTGAAACCGAATGAAACTCTTTAGACTTCAACTTCCTCTTATATCTCTTGGAAACTCTCTTCTTCTTCCTTGATTTCTTCTTCCTTGGATATTTGAGATCCTTATGTTCAGCACTTGAAAAACTATTCATGTCTTACTTCAAAGAAAGCTCAAACCAAAAAGGAATCTCAAACTCATCTTCAAGCTTTGAGGGATCCTTGTCTTCATTACTAACAACCTTGCTTTCAACACTTTCGAGAAAATCATTACAAGAAACAATCATATCATTAGTAGAAGACACAAATATGGAATCATTAGCATTCTAAGGAAATGAGTTTATAAACATAATTCCTTGCACATAGGATAGAGACTCATGCATTGACGTGAGCTTAAAACTTACCTTATTATTACAAACACACAAAGTAATCATACCACCTTTCACATCTATCAAAGCACCCGAAGTTGCTCAGAATGGCCTCCCTAAGATGATACAAATGTTGTCATCTTCCGCAATCTCTAGCACAAAGAATTCAACGGGAATAGTGAACTCTTCTATTTGGAGGGGCACATCCTAAATTCTACCCTTTGGGAACTTAATTGAACGATCAGCTAAGTGAAGGGTCATGATGGTTAAAAGGAGCTCACCTAACTTAAGTTTCTTGAAAACAGAGTAAGGCATGATGCTAACACTAGCACCATTATCACATAGGGCATTTTGAAACAATTTGCCATTAATATTGCATGAAATGGAGAAATTTTCAGGATCTTTCATCTTTTGAGGTAAGTAATTATGGATAAAGGAACTACAACACTCCCCCAAACCCACTAGTTCAACCACATTGCAATCTCTCTTACCGCTTAAGATTTCCTTCAGAAAATTTAGAATAGTTAGGCATTTCCCCCAAAACGTCGGTGAAAGGAATATAAAGATGAATCTTCCTAAGCATCTCGATAAATCTCCTATATTGTTTATCCAACTGGTACCTATTGAACTTTTGGGGGTATGGATGTTTTTGTTTGAAATTCTCATCTCGCCTCCTCTCTTTCTCAACACTCTTCTCATTAGAACTCTCACTCGTCTTGCTGGACTCATTACTCTTCCTTTTCTCATGAGCTTCCTCCTTGCTCACACTCCTTCACACCTTGTTCTCATTTTCCTCACTTAAGTCACTCCTCTTCTCATCCTCCTCATTCATTATTGAAACTATTTCTTCAAGCACTTTCCTACTTCTTGTGGTGACGGAATACAAGGGTTCCTTGAGAGGGTAATGAAGAAAGGGGTAGCACAATCTTTTAAGGTATTTTGTAGTTAAGTGATTTGGGTCTCAAGCATCTTGTGTTGTATCATCATTTTATTAAACGTCTTGTCACTTACCGCCATATAAGTGTTCAAAATCTTTGTTTGATTTTCAATGATCTCCTCCAAGGTAGTCTTGGAAGATGAGGGCTGAGCATAGGAATTATCACCATTGCCTTAAGGTCTTGGAGCAAATCCGGATAAGGGTCCCTTTAGATTGTTGTTTTGAAAATTGCTCCTATTTTTATTTTTCTAATTACCTTGGCCTTGGTTTTTTCCAAAATTTTGGTGTTGGACAGGAAAGACCTTGGCCTTAGTTTAGATTACTATAAACTTGATTTTTATAGTTACCTCATAAACCTTGATTTCCTTGGTTCCTAAAACCACCATTGTTGTATTTATATAAACCCCCTTGTTGGTGAGCATTCCTAGTCCCAAAATTCCTTGGACCATCAAATCTTTGTCCATTGTTATTGTTGGTAACAAAATTTACTTGCTCACAATCATTGTTTTCAACATCATCACAATTCTCAAAAGCTTGTGGACAATTAGAGGAGTCATGGTCATATGACCTACAAACGTCATAAAAGACACAACCACTTGGAATATTACTTGAAGTAAGAGGAGTAAAGTTAGAAGATGTACCTCTCCCGTTAATGTGGGAGGGAAGACTTTGTGCAATTTAAGAGGCACTATCTAACTTAGCATTGATTAATGTCATCTCCTTCCCAAAGTTTGAGATTTGGGGAGACAACTTATTGATTGTATTAAGAAGGTCAACCGAATAGACTGTTGAGCCACTCTTGCTTGTAGACTCTCTCTCTCTCCCTTTTTCCAACCCAATCCTCGGCAACGGCGCCATTTTTATGAGAAGTGGGTTCTAGGTCGTCGAAACTAAAATTCCTCAAGTCAAACTGAATTTGTAACCAAATTTACACCTAGTACTAGGGCAAGTTCGGGCCGAACCACTAGGAATGGGCGAAAGTTAGCTATTGCCAAAGTTAAGCTATTTTAAAGCGTAAAAGGGAATTTAGGTTATCTAAGTTCAACTAAACAAAAAAAGCAAACACAAGGTAAATAAGTATATAAAACACAAGGGATTTAGTTTCCACATATTCTTGTAATGGACACTCACTCATCGAGTTGGAGATTGGTTAATTCATGTGTTGTGAGGGAAGATAGAAAATGCAATCAAAAGAGCTCAACAAGCTAACTAGCGCCAACTACAAAAGACTATACTAGGAAATCTCACAAACTAAGCTCAATCGATAAATGTGAGCTACAAATCAATGGTTCGTATCAATTTAGGCACACAATGTAATCTAGCATGACAATTAAAGTTAGCTACTCTTTAACTAATCACACACATGCACAAAATCAATCAACCAATTAAATCACCATATTAAATAAATCAAAAACACCTAATTAGCTAAAATCTATCACTTAAACATGCTTCAATACATCCCTAGCAAGTAAACTACTCACAATCGATGGAAGAAATTAAAATCAATACTAAGCTAATTAACAAATTCAAAATCATCATTTCAATCAAACAAATTCAAATCAACCAATCAACCATGAATTTCTCCCTCTATAATTTAAGAACAAGTATTTCTCTCTCTAAAAACTCTAATTCTTATTTTCCAATTAATTTTCTAATTCCTTCTCCCTCTAAAAATAGAAGAAAAGTATATATATAGTAAAACTAACAAAGTGAAGTTAGTTAGATCGTCAAAAATAAACCCATACAGGCGCGACCTGTCTTCAAGTGGATGCCCAACCGCGGAAAAATGGGTACAGAACAGGGGTAGCAACAGGCGCGACCACGCATGGGAACAGGGCAGCCTCCTTCCCCTTCATCCTGATGCTCCTCGTGTGCTCCACTTGATGTGCTTGATGAACACGGAGCATAGAAAACCCTAAGGTCAATTGGAACTTGCACATATCCAACCTTGAGCTTCAAATGGAGAACACTAGGCACCCTAATCAATGCAAAACTCAGGAAGAAACCTTGGGAATCCTTAGACAACGATCTTAACCTGAAAATGAAAGAAAACAAAAAACTAAAAGGGAAAATGATAAAATAAACAAAGAAATGCATGAAAATGGAAAATAAACTAAGGAACGTGCAAACTACAAAAATAAACAGCAAAACTAAAGAAAAAGGAAAGAAAAGAGCTATAAAAGCAATCTAAAATCACACTAAAAGTGAACAAATGAGTGCCATAAATGACACTCATCATTTATGATATTTCTTTCTTCTTCGTACCTCTAAGGACTTCAATGTATTCAATTAGGGTTAGAAATTATTTGGGAGGAGAGAAGAAAAGTAGTATGATAGTAAGAGAACTTGAAAGATCAGGGTTTTGAGAATGCTAGGGTTATAATCTGATTTTTCGGTCCTCTTTTAGGTTGAACGAAGACCCCTATTTATGGGCATAAGGATCTAGGTTTAGGGTTTTATAGTCGCTCCATCAAGTGGAGTGCGCTACTCTTTGAGTCGCGCTAAGTTCCGTACGCATCACAATGAGTCGCGCAAGCTAGGTGCGTGCAACTCACTGAGTTGCGCTGGGTGCGGTTTGCCTTATACTAAAATGTGTTTTAAAAACTTTCATAACTTTTGATTGCTAAGTTAGACTAAAGAGTTTGAGATATCATTGGAAATATCTCAATTTCTACTTTATAATGCCATTTAAATTAGGTTAAAGTATATTATGGATCCAATGCTATGGCCATTGGAGTGCAAGGTTAATGGTTTTCGGGCCTGGTTTAGTGTTTTGATCATAACTTCATCGTTTTAGCTCGAAATTGGGATTATAATATACCATTGGAAATCTCTTTGAAATGGATATCCAATTGTATAGGCCATTCATGGAAATTCTATGGTTGGTTTATCTGTTTGGCTCAGTTTTCAACAATGAAAGATCTGTTGGTCTAATCATTGCTTTTGACGCATTAGGGTCCGTTATTAATCAAGTTTAAACATTTATGAGCACGTTTTAGGCCTATTTAGTAATCAAAAAAGGCTCTAAGATAAATTTGTCTCAAATACGAGTCTTAACTTATTTCATAATGCATTTCGTACTCCATAAACACTTCAACTTTGATCTAGCATGAAGAATGGGTTTTGTATCATCATCGCACTTCCTTTCGGGACAAGAGGCCCAAATTAGGTGTCTACAGTTAGACCCCACATTGATCGAGTCTAGAATAGACGATCATCAAAGTAGTTATGGAAATAAATTCAAGAGTCATTCTGCAAAGTTCCCTAAGAATAGAGATTCTTTCAGTAATATTTAAGGACGTCAAAACGATTCTTAATTCGCTTAATGTTTGAGACAAGTAGCTATTAAGGCATGAAAAAACTATTTTGTAGTCTTAGTGCACTAAATAATCTAGATTGATCCCTTACAAGTGTAGAACGCTTTTACAAGTAAAGGTGTTTAGGGTGATGTCACGTCATGAGAAGTAATCGGTTTAAAAAGGAGTAAAGGGGATGATGTCCTCTCAATCATTTCATCGTTGGTCTAAGGTCTCTCGATATGTCACTAACACTTTAGCCTGATTTTAACAAGTTGTAAAGATGATAAAAAGAGTGTTTCGGGTTTTGTAGCCTAACATGTGAATAAAGTTCTTCACAATTCGCTTGTCAAAACGCAATACTTAGTGTCCACAAGATAGAAATGCATGTTTGAGGACTGGAGACATACATCCAAATCCAGTTAGAGAGAAGAAAATCGGCAACTCTCTCAGCAGTTGTTTCTACAAGATGAGAACACATGTCCCAAGACTAGGGGCACGTGCCTACATAGATGCGACATCGCACGTCGCTCTTTATACAGGGGGTGGACGACACATGAACTGTCCGACAACCCAGTGAGTTCACTAACTACCGTATTTTCTTCCAATCAAGAAGTGTCTGTTATCGAATGGTTCGGCGCGCTTGTCGACTCATGAGCTAACGTCTAAGTAAATAAATTCTACCTTTTAACTACGAGAGGTATATCACGTAAGCTTGGAAGAGGGGAAATTCTACGCAACACCTACTCCATACATTTTTATGCCACATTAACGTCGTCCTTTTTGCTATGGATGCCAAAAAGAAAGAAAAATGATAAACATGTCTATGGGAGCTTTTCCGTAAAACACCACTACGGAACGTCTTTAAACACTCTTACGAAAAAATGTCCAAAACATATGCTTAGGGAAGGCACAAAGAACGGTGTGCATGCAGGATGATGCAAAAAAAATTATCAAAAAAGGAAAGAAAATAATAGACACAAAGCAATTAAAAAGATTTTGATAACTTACACGCCATTATGTCTTATGATGAACAAAAAACCGTTAGAAATTGATCAAACAGATCAAAATCTGAATACCGATCATTTAAGTGACCAATACATGCGCGCATTTTAGTAGGTCGTGCTGCCGGGCGCGCGCAAGAAACTATGTTGCGTTGGGATGCCGCTCGCAACTTGATGCGTTGCGCGCAACATTTGAAATAGTAAAAGAATTTGAGAAGCGCGATCTGCGGCTCCCATTCTTCTCCTCTTTCTCCAATTTTGATCACTTTCCCATTTTTGGTTGTCGTTTAAAGAAAAGGAAAGTAAATCTTGCTCCGTTTATTTTACTAGACTTTGATCTTGGTCAATAAAATGGAGAAATCGAATGAAGAATGCAATCTTGAAGTTGGGGTTTTCGATTCGACTTGTTTTCATGAATTTGTTTGTTTGTTGTTGTGACATGTTTAAGCAATATATTGCAACTAATTTCATGTGAAGTGGTAAAGTATTGATCCTTTATGAGCATGTACAAGCATATTTTGAATTTTTTGTTGAACTTTATTTCTCATTTTTTTTCACATAGACTATGCTTATTAATTTTAATGTAAATTGAAGTGTTTAGAACATTAATTATGTAATAAAATTATAAAAGAAATTTCGCTCTTTTGATAATAGCATGAATTTTTTCGTTAGCTCATGTTTATTTTTTTCACGCGTAAGTTGAAAAGAAAAATTAATTAATAAAAAATAACTGATGGTTATTATTATTCATTTATAAAATTGTGATTTTAAGATTTGCACAAAACTAATTAGTTTAGGAAATTCTTGAAGACATCATCAAAATAGAGTAGTTTGGATGTACTTCAGGCTTTTGAGCCCACATTTTATATTTTCTAATATTGTAGCCCCCACTTTAAGTTTTTCGAATATTGTAATCCCCAATGCTGGGTGACTTCGATGACTTGTTTGATTTTAATTATTAGAACCTTTCATGTTGCTTGAAATTGGTCTAGAAATCCTATGTTTTGTTATATAATAACTGAAAGGAATGGTGTCCTTCGAACAAGTGTTTTATTTTGATAATGGGTTTAGAATTATTAGAAAGCTAATATATTCAGTAAGGTCAAGCGATCAGAATGCCAAGGTGCAGGCCGCTTCCGATCAGTAATATTAATGTATAATTAATATAACAGCTTAATCTGGACTGAACCCTTCGGGTCACACCCTAGTAATTAACAAACCGACTCGACAAATTAATTCAGAAGAAATTAATGAGTCGCCCGAGTATTAAATATTTAGACGTCGGAAATACGAGCTTAGAGCGTCGAAACCGAGCGTCAAAAGTCGAGTCAGAAATAGTAAATGACGAGACGCGCAAATAATAATAAATTGACAATATTTCCCAAAATACCCCTAGCATCAGAATGCCCCGAGCATCCGTGTGATAGGGGCATAACGCGTTGCATCGTGACTAGCAAGCGCACCAAGCCGAGCCTAGGTTGGCTGGTGCATGCTAGCGCACCAATGCAAGGAGCTAAGGGCAGCCACGATCGCAAGCAGCAGCAGCCCGCACAAGGTGTGCGTGCTTGCTGGCTGCAAACAGCAGCAGCCCGCACAAGGTGTGCGTGGCTTGCTCGCCGCAAGCAGCAGCAGCCCGCACAAGCGTGCGAGGCTTGCTAGTTGCAAGCAGTAGCAGCCCGCACCACCTTAGTGCGGGTAGCTGGGGCTAAGGGGAAGCATGTGAAGGGAGGGTTTAAGTGTAAGGGACATGTGACACAAGGAGAGTATGAAGTGGGGAGAAAGTATGGTCCCCTACTCTCCAAGTGGGTCCTCACTTCCCTTTACATGTATTAGTGACACTTGTAGATTTATTATTAGTTTGCATATTTACTTTATTTTAGATTTAAAATAAATTGTGGAATTTCATTCTCCCACATTGATGGGATGGAAATTCCCACTCTCACTCTTCCCTATAAATACCCACCTTGGGTTTTTGGGAAGAGTGCTTGACTAGGAGTTCAATAGAGCATTGCATTAGCAAAAACTCTTAAACTCATATAATACTCGGGTTTTGGTCAGACCTCGCTAACCTCGAGGTAACGCACTCGTATTTTCGAGGCTAGAGCTTTCAATTAAGAGCCCAATTTGTGGGGCAAAGCACGCGACAAAGGTATATTTCCTATTTTATGCATTAGTGATATTATTTATTGCGAGCGTGATCCTTAGCACTGGTTTTTTTCGCGGTGAGTGGGACTCACCAAACCCCAACAGCGTTATCGGAGCCCCGCTCCTTTATTTTTAATTATCATATTTTTTTTCAAGGTATTTCTTAGGCTTAATTTTTCTGGTAAGTTGCTAGTTAGATTAGCAGCTCGTATTATCCATTTTAACCTCGTATTAAAGCTGACTTCAACTCCCGAACCTAGATTTTGACCTAAAAATAGTGAATTTTTGGGTGGAAAAGGTGTTCTGGAAATGGTTTTACCCTTTAAGGCTCGGGTTTTAGCCAACAAACGACCATAAATGCATTTTTCGAGGGGTTTTTCGTTTTTATGAAAATTTTTAAGTCTTTCTAATCTTAAAAATTAATTGCATATTTATGGTGGTTATGTAATTGGTTATATACATATTTTATATGCAATTTTAAACCTCTTTAGGCATGATTACTTGGTGGTAATTTGTGTTTGAAAGCTTGGTTTTATTTTCACATAATTGCAAATTAATTGCATTAAGTGTGAAATTTTTGTTTTCGAGGCTTCTAAAGAGCTAAAGATTCAATCTTTAATTGTGTTAAGTGATTGAAACTTTAAAAGCTACTAAATTCCATGAATTTTATGTTGAACTTTGTTGTTTTAATCATTTTTGGTTGATTGGAAACATAAAGTTTCAAACTTTGAGGTAGAAATTTGTTTATCTTTATATTGGAAGATATTTTTTTCAAGGATTCACAAGTGTTAGTAGTTGGAATTTTTCATTTGATCATTAAAGTTCATATTTTTCCTACTCCCTCTTACTTTGTCAAAATCTCAAGATTAATTTAAATTGATTAAATTAATAATGAGAAATTGCCTTATTTATTTTGTTGCACCACGTTAAACCAATTTAACTAAAGAATAATTCTTGGGAATTATTTTGGTTGAATGCACCTTAATAAATTTTATTTAAGTTAGACTTGTTTAAATTTTCATTTTTTTTTTGCTCATTCAATTAGTTCTAGAATTAATTTAGAATTAATATTATGTCACGCGAAATTGGGATCGAAATCCCGAGGCTATGGCACGCAAAACGAGGAAAAGCTCCCCTTGGCTAGCCGGGCTGCATAGCAACCCGCATGTGGCTGCCAAAGGGGGTGCTTGATGAAGGAGTTATGTCTTCGTCGTGTGCAATTACTAGATATATAAATGGATCAAATTATGGACATAATTAAGTTCGTACATTTGATTCGTCGTTTTCCCATAGATAGAGGTACTAATGATCTTTGGACTAGAAAAATAGCCCAAAGCCCAATTGGACAGATCCTACAAGATCACACAAATGGGCTAGATCAAGCATTAGAGGACGAGGCCCTTCATGGGCCTCATCACTCTAGTTGGCCCGCCATATGGAGTGGATAAGAGAGTTTTGGGCTTTGTGCCCTAATCTAATTATAATGGGATTATAAATAGACTAGATGCCTAGGTTTGCATGTAAGCACTTAACTGATCAGTGTGATAAAATCCTAATTAGCAAACACGAAACCCAACCCCTCTCATATTCCTCTCTCTCTCTCTCACGGCTCTCTCCTCCTCATCATGCCGGTGGTGGTTTGTGGTGGTGGTGGTGGTTTGTGCGGTGGTCGGTTGTCCGTAAAGGTGGTGATCGCGGTTTTCCTCAATAAATTGACCAATCTAGTATTGGGGGATGGCTTGTTCGAATCTCGTGGACTAAGTAGAGGAGCAACGCTTGGCGCTCTATTCTCTCCCTAATTTGCCTATCAAATAGCTTCGTGGAATTCACGCGTCAAAGGTATGATTATGTGTCTTGTGTGTTATGCATGTGATCTTGGGATTGGTACTTGATTGAATGTGATTCATATTATTTCCGCTGCGTAGTACCTATAAACTCCATGTTAATTTTATAATCAATTAAGAGGGAGAAATTAATTTAATTATGATTCAATTATTATTTTAATTTGATTATACTTTTGGAATTGATTAAATGTGATTTAATTATGCTCAAATAGCCATGAAGATGATCGAATTTTAGACTTAATATGTTCGAAAATTTAAAACACCCTAACCCTAATTTCGAATTTTTCGAAAATCCTAGCCCTAAAATATTATTTTTGTTCTTGATTTTGATTTATTTCGATTTACTTTATAATTCATAATTTTAATCGGATTGATTTATGCATAAAAGTGTTTTATGTATGATCATCAATTTAATTTTAAAAGTTAGAATTAAATTGCGATTAATTTTGATGATGAAATTTAATTTTAAGATTGAACGTTGATTTAATTTTAATCTAATGGACTGATTTAACTTAATTTTGATAAAAGTTATTTTAAATAAATTAAAACACACAAAAAATGATTTAGAGGCGGAAGCCAAGGCTGGGTGGCGCAGCCACGGTGGCTGCGTCGCTGCTGGTCCAAGAGGGAGGGGAAGGGGAGGGCGGAGGTTGGAGGGTGGTTGTGGGTAGCAGCGTGCAAGCGTTGCACGGATGCTGCCACACTGCTGCCCTTGCGCCAGTGGCTGTTATTGGCAGCCAGCCACCGTGGCTATCTTCGGCTAGCTAACCACGGTGGCCGGTGGTGGTGGCTTGCGATTTTAAAAAATAATAATTATCTTATTTTAAAATTATTTCAAGATAAATTTGATTTATTTTGGATAACATATAATATTTTGAATATATGATCTTTTATTTTTAAAAGATAAAATTGGTTTTATTTGGATAAAATCTTTTATTTTAGGATAAAATCAAATACTCAAAAGTTGTTATATTTCATATTATCCATATTAAAAGTAGTTAAATTTGTAATTATCCTAATTAAAGTGGTTAATTTTTTATAAGATTGATTAGGATATTCTGAGCATATTCCAAAAGGATAATAATTGATTTAAATAATGTGATTATCCCATAATTAGATTAGGATATAATTGTTTTTAAAATTATTTCATTGGCTAGTAATAAGGATAGAATCTCCTAAATTTGTTAGGATAATCATTGTAAATTAAATATGATTTATCTCTCTAGATTAAAATATGATTTGATTCTATCTCATGACAAAATTAAATATATGATATTTTATAAACGGTCATGAATAATATATGATATTATCTAATTATGATTAAAATATAAGATATTTTAGGAAATGTGTTGACTTTATTATGAACATTAGATGTTGTAGATTAGACAAGAATGTTGAGTGATTTATTATATGACACTTTTATAATATATGATATTACATTGCTGTATATAGACTAGTGTGGCCCATAAATTCTTAAATACGATCTGCACATCGTGATGTGTTTTTGTAATCTAAATACGGTCCGCGTACCGTTAAGTATTTTTGTAACTTTTATTTCAAGTAAATAGAATAGTTATTCAAATAATTTTAGTTCAAAGAAGCCCATGAAGTGAGGGCCCAAAGGAGTAAGGTGGATGGAGATCCATGATGATTCAAGTGGGAGCATTTTCATTTCTAGTTTTTTAGGACTAAGGGGCCATACTATGTCATGATTTATTTTATTGCATTAGTATATTATGCATGTTAGATTTTATTTATGTTGATTGATGATGAGCTAGAGGTTCACTAAATAATCACAACATAATAAATCTAGGTCCCAGTAATATCGAGATTGCTTTTCCAATCAAAAACCCGATGAAACCTTCGATATTTATGATGGGTCATGCTATAGCAGGGTGTCATATTATATCTTAGGGGAGTGGGGGTAAAACAAATTTTACACTTTTAATTGGTTATACTCAACAAGGTTACCTAAAGAGTTTAGAACCTTGAAGCAAAGGGAAATAATTAAACATGTGATGATTAATTATTCAACAAAGAATTACAAGAGTTGTAATTTGTAAAGAGTTTACTGACCTAGAAAATGTAATGGTTGATGGTAGGGCCAAAGTTCGGTCATTTATTGTATGAATAAAGGATCTTGGAATCACTTAAAATTCAATTAGGATTAATTAATTATTGAATAAAGTGTTTTAAAGTTACCAAATGAATGTGTTTGTGGTACTTTAATTTTAAATAAACATAATTATTAAACTTTGCCTTATTTTAACATAGATGGGTAGCCATAACAATGATGACAATAATTCTTACCTCCAACTATGATAACAAGGCTTAACTTTCTCAACTTCAAGGATTCGGAAAGCGAACTTAGGAGGGTTCTAATAAACGAAAATCTTGAATTTCAATTAGACTTACCAATTGAGGGAAGATTTAGTCCAGGCATGACTCTTGAGAAGCATTTGAGAAATGTTTCAGATTGTGAGAGAATTGCGTATATGATGTTGTCTTCTATTCCAGAGGATTGGGTTAAAACATTCATGAACTATGAACCTAATCTCTTAGTCAAGTGGTTACGTGATGTTTGCTACGGAATTCTGAATTCCCATGTTGATGGAGAAATGGATGAAAACTTCAAGGAAATCATTAATATGGTACCCAAGAATGACGACTCCTAGACTAGCAGTATTAGTTTTGAAACCTACAAGATTAATGGTGAGATAATTTCGAGAAAACTCTTGCCAGACCACTCAGTACAGATTCATGTGGATACGATGGATGAACTATTTGACCGCATGAGTATGTTAGGGAGACAATATGAAGATCATCAGGTTCATGATATAATTATGCATTCTTTACATGATGGTTTTGACCTCGAGAAACTTTGTCAAGATGATGAGGATTCAGTAGTCAAACTTATTGATTTACTCAAGAATCATGCAGAGGATTATTTGAAAGGAAAATAAGCCAGTGCTTGAACAAGGATGTCCTCACTAGGATGAAGTGATAGTAAGAGTTACCTAACACTCTTGTTATAAACATTTTAACTTTCACTTAGGTATGTGAAACCAAGTTTCAATGCTTAACATAGTGATGTTGCGCAGGAACTGCAAACAAGTAAAGCTAGCATGGAAATGGAGCATGAAGGTGCACTAGAAGTGTGGTTCATTCGGCCATGTACTTTCCCCGAATGGGTGGCGAATGTTGTGCTTGTAATGAAGACGAATGGTACGTGGCGTATGTGTGTTGATTACACAGACCTCAACAATATCCGCTTCCAAAGATCGACAGTTTGGTTGATTCTACAGTTGGGCATGCCTTGAGAAGTTTTATGGATGCCTACTCCGGCTTCCATCAGATACCCTGTGGAAAAAATATCAAGAGAAGACGGCCTTCGTCACTGATCAGGGGTTATTCTGTTACACTGTGATGTCGTTTGGCTTGAAAAATGCGCTGGCTACATTCCAACGGATGATTAATACGGTCTTCATTAATCAAATTGGGATGAATGTGGAGGCGTACATTGATGACATGATAGTCAAATCCAAGCAACAGGCGGATCACCTTGCTGATCTTCGAGAAACCTTCACCACACTCAGGCGGCATAAGGTCTTGTTAAATCCCAAGAAATGCGTCTTTGGTGTTGAGTATGAGAAGTTTCTCGGATTCTTGATTGATCAAAGGGGGATATAGGCTTACCTTGAGAAGATACAGGCAGTAATTGACATGAAGTCACCCACACTGTTAAGGAAGTACAGAGAGTAACCGGTTGCCTGGCGGCACTGAGGAGGTTCCTCACCTGGTCAGGTGACAAATGCCTTGACTTCTTCCAAGCAATCAGGAAGAAGACCAAATTGAATGGGGGGGATGATGCTGAGGCGGCCTTTCAAAAGCTGAAAGAACGCTTGCACTCTTTGACAAGGCTTTTAGCCCTCTGCCAAAGAGGCGTTATACATGTACCTAGCCGTCACAAACCATGCCCTTAGTGTTGTTCTCTTTGCTGAGAGAGACGACATCCAACTCTCGGTCTATTTCATTAGCCATGTGCTAAAAAATGCTGAACTCCGGTACCACATGGTTGAAAAATTTGGCCTTGCTTTATACATGGAATTCAAGAAATTTAAGCTGTACTTTCTGGCACATCCGGTTGTAATTTACACCGATCAGCCCCTCAAGCGGCCAATGTCTACCTTGGAGTCATTCGGTAGAAAGTTGAAATGGGCAATTGAAATGTAATGCCTTGAAATCACTTTTGAACCCAGAAAGGCAGTGAAAGGTTAGGTGTTTGCCGACTTCATTGTTGAAATGACACGACTAGTACCACCGGATAACATTGATCAAGTTTGGAAAGTGTATATAGATGGGAGCTCGACGAAGAACGGCTGTGGTGCAGGAATTATATATGAGTCCCCTGAGGGGGACACATCTAAATATGCACTGCGGTTTAAGTTCCAAGCCTCGAATAACGAGGCGGAATACGAAGCCTTGCTAGCCGGAATCCGCATGTGTAAGGCAGCAGGGGACACAAAAATTGACGCTACTCTGATTCACAGTTGGTCGTAAGTCAGTATGAGGGAAAATATGAAGCAACTTATCCGGCTATGATCAAGTATCTTAATACAGTCAAAGAAGAGGCTGGATCACTTGAAGAATTCCGTCTGAGTCAAGTGCCCAGATCAGATAACAACCGGGAGGATGCATTGTCCAAACTGGCATCTTCCGCCTGCTGTGATACGCCTCTGTCAATCTTTTGGGAAGTTCTAGAAAAAAGAAGTATATATGAAGAACCCATTGGAATCCTTAACTGAAGCTCCTCCTGGATGGATGGCATCCGGGCATATTTGACAGACGACACGCTTCCTGATTCACCACATGAGGCAGCCGTCATGAAGAAATGAGCAGCAAATTTCGAGATGAAAAATGGAGAGCTCTTCAAGACGGGTTTCCTTGAACCTCTTTTAAAGTGTGTTACCCAGAAAAGGGTAAAGAAGTTCTCGAAGAATTGCATGCGGGATATTGCGCCTCTCATATAGGCGGCAGGTCCTTAGCCGTTAGAGCCAGGTAACACTATTTTTGGCCTACTCTTGAAGCAGATGCTAAAGAGTTGGTGAAGAGGTGTGACAAATGCCAGAGGTTTGGCAAGCTTATTCATCGCCCGGCTACTAGTCTTATGGCGATCCACAGCCTAGTCCCGTTTGCTAAGTGGGGCATGAATATCTTGGGTCCTTATATGCCTGCACCAGGCAGAAAGCGTTATATTTTGGTAGCTATGGATTACTTCACCAAATGGGTAGAGGATGAGCCGGTCAAGAACATCAAGACAAAGGATGTCATCTCTTTCGTTTGGAAGAACATCATAGAAACACCTGAGCTTGGAATCCAAGAAGATACCCACCTAATTTCTACACTCTTTATTCTCTTTCAAGTGACTAACTTGATCTTTGGAGGCGGAGCTCCAACCACTCCGAGTCTCCGTTGTTTTTGCAAGTACAACTCAGCCAGACCAATCTTTGTGACGTAACTCTCTCATGGGACAAAAACACCCAAACACATGAGACATCCATCATGCTATCCGACTTGTACTTGAGGTTGGATAGACATTTGCGGCTGATGATGTCTGAGGAGCTTCCTCTGTCTATCAAGATGCAACCAACCAACTGGTTGGCCACTTTACATTCTATGACAATAGGGTCATCATGCGGCCGAAGGACTTTGCCTCTGTCCTTTTTGGTGATGATGATTTTGGGAAAGGCGGATATGCTTGACGCCTATCTCTCATCAACATAATGGACCATCTTTCTCAGATGGTCCTTGGTGCCGAGGATGGTCAAGCCAAGCCACCTTCGGCGAATCCACCTGATATCGTATAGACTAGATCTTCATCTGTTTTAGAGCTTATAGCAGGCTGGGGAGTCTTTTTGCTTGTCTACCCCAGATTCGCCTTTGAAGTCACTTTGGATTTCACATAGGATTTCAGCAATCCTTTGTCAGCTGGACAATCAAGCGTTTGCTTAAGGCTGAAGCAGTCGTTCGTATCATGGACGACATCCTCATGATAATGAAAGTGTTTATTTTTGTTCCAATTTTCAGCGGAACCTTTCATAGGAGCCGACTTCTCTAAAGTCAGCTGATCCTTTATCTCCATGATGATGAAGTAGCTTTCCTTGCGGAACTTGTACCTTGGAACGTCCACTCTTTCTTTTTCTTCTAGGCCGGTCGATCAATGTTATCAATCGCCCTGATATGTTTTTTCTTCTTGCTCTCTGCTGGTTTTATAGACAGCTGAACAGGCCGACTCTCCTTCTATTGGTCCGACTTCTTGGAATTCGACTGCTTATTGGAGGAGGAGAGCTCGGTCGCCTGTATGTAGGCGTCCTCCCTCATCAGAGCTCCTTTGAGGGTGAAGAATTTCTACGGGCGAGTTCAAACTTGAAAGTCGACCCGTCCTTCAAACCTTTGAAAAAGTCTATTAAAGCCACTTTGTCAGACATTTCTTTGATCTGGATTCTCAACAGATTGAACTGCCGGACGTATGATCGCAACTCCTCTCTATCTCCCTAGTGCAAATGACCTAGATCAAGGCTCATTTTCTTTGCAAGGATGTTCATAAAGAAGTAAGAGGCAAACAAGAACACAAGCGTCTTGAACCTGTTAATGCAACCAGCCGGTAAATTGCCAAACCACTACTAGACTATGCCCTTTATGGTGGCGGGAAGCATCGACACTAGGTGGCATCATCAAACCCCTTTAGGTATGTGAGGTGGGTGTATGTCAAGAGGTGGTCTTTTGGGTTGGAGGTACCATCAAAGGTCCCAACCATTACATTTTTAACCTTGGTCGGCTATTCGGCCTCGGCTATTCCCTTGGAGAATGAAGAGGGTTGTTCCCCAAGGTTTTGTAGCCGAAGCTGCAAGTCCATAAGCTAATAGTTATATGCCGCCTATCCTCCGAAGAAGGGAGGCTGGACGTAGGGCAAAGTAGGCAGTCAGTATAATGGTTGTGCCTTACATTGCGCCGAGTTGATTACATGGGGCCCAGAGTACGAGGGGGCCGGTTTATGGGGTCCCCTGCACTGAAGGAGAATTCCTCATAGAGGTATTCTGGAAGTTATCACGATAAGTCGACGTAGAAGCCGACTTTGATAGCTGTTTGGTCCTTTTCTGCTCGATGTATTGACGAGCATCAGGAAAGGATTTTTTGCTACCATCCGTCTGTACATGCCGAATGGCTTTTCTTGTCACCGTTTCTAGAGAACATAGTTTTGAAAGGTCGAATTGGGGCCGAGTCTTCTCCTTTGGAGCAGGATGAGGAGTCGGCTAACGGTCCCAAACCGACTTTTGCTTTCCTGCTTGAGTTGGCTTTGTGGCCAACTGTTCCTTTTTGGGAGTTGATTACAAAAACACACAAAACACTTATAAAAGACGTAAAGTTCAAGGTGTCAAAAGACTGTCCAATAATTCGGGGAATCTCCCTATTTATAGGTGTTTTGTGTGTTTTTGTCCCTCAGGAGAGTTACAGCTCGTAGACTGTTTGCTCACGGCCTATACCTACAAAACAACTGAGACTCTGGGTGGTGGGAGCTTCGCCTTTGACGATCAAGTTAGTACTTGCATATGAACTTGAGAAAGTGCGGAAAAAGAGATGAGATCTTCTCGGATTCCGAGATCAGGCGATTCTATGATGTAAGAGAATGTAAGGTATGCTGTAATAATTGTAGATGCCCCAAAAATGGGGGAAATATCCCTATTTATAGGGTCATTGCAAAAATGTGCCCCTTATTAGTTCACTTTGACCTACTTATTCTGGGCTGCGCCGAAGTACGACTTTCTCGGGATTTGGGCCATTGAAGGCCGCCTTTTTCTCCCAATTTTTAGGAACGATACGAGTCGAATAGAGATTGGCCCAATTTGGACCTATCAGGGCATGAAACGTGTTGAGCGCTGATTGGACCACGTGGCACGGGTAAAATTACCCAAAATATTTGCCCCTCACAAATGTGACGTGGCATGCCACGTGGCACCTGTGACACATGTCACTCCACAATAGGTGGTAAATAAGGGGTTTTTTAACTGTGAAAATTTAACTTTTCACATTCGGAGGAAATTACGAAATTACCCTCAAATTTACCCCTCTATAAATACTAACTTTACCCCTCTAGTTTTGGACGTTTTCAAAACATTCTAGAGAGATAAAGTCAAAAAGGTAGAGAGAGAGAGTCTGCCTTTCGTTTGTGTGCGTGAACTCATTTAGCATTTTCCCGCCTGCATCAGCTGGTCTCAACCGCATTTGCCCCAATCAAGCAAGGCCAACTTCAGCAGCAACCCATAGTCGAAGATCGTCGTTGCCCCCCTTTTAGAGACAACGTAAGGTACCGCATCTACCCCTTTCAACTCATTTCATTTGTTTCAATTCATTTAATAAATGGACTCATCACCAAAACACACACGGCACGGCCTAGGTGAGTAGTCAGCCGGTCACTTGCGACGGCTGAGACTAGGACAAGGAGTGCCGGCTCTGGGAGCATGGAGCAATTTTATACTCTTCAACTGACCATTTATGTGTCTGTGCAAGATACGATGGCTAGAACCAAACAAACAGCCACCAGACGGCGTCGGAGAGACGGTACTTTGAAAGTGTCGTCCAATGAGGTAACCTCGGTTGAGGGGTCTGAGGGCAATGAGAGCTCTAGGGAGTATTCCCCATCTGGGATCCCTAGGACCCCTAGCGATACAATCTTATATGCTTTTTAGGGTAAAAAATACCCTAGACAGGTGGACCAATGAAAGGATGCCACGTGGCGAGTTCAGGATGGCCTAAGTGGCCCAATATCCTCTTGACATGTGGCCCCCTTGGATAAGCCTCTGAAATGGCAGCCTTCAAGGGCCCAAATCCCTAGAATCGCCGTAAAATAGCGCAGCCCACTAAAATCTAGGTCAAGTGACCTAGATAGGGGAACATTCTCCAACGACCCTATAAATAGGGAGATATTTCCCCATTTTGGGGACACATTGAATCATTTATTACACCTACTTTCTCTCTCACAAGAGAAACACCTGAGCTTGGAATCCAAGAAGATCCCCACCTAAATTTTCGCTCTCTTTATTCTCTTTCAAGTTACTAACTTGATCATTGGAGGCGGAGCTCCACCATCCGGAGTCTCCGTGGTTTTTGCAAGTACAGCTCAGCCGGACCAATCTTTGTGACGTAACTCTCCCGAGGGAAAAAAATACCAAAAACATTTGGCGTCGTCTATGGGGAGAGTACCTCAAGGATGGTTCAAGAGTCTGTATCACCTCTAGAGCATCCGGTTGACGAACTGGAAGTCTTCACTGACCAAGAGGATGAAGATCCTCAAGTTGAAACTTATATAGCCGATGATGGCTTCTTGATAACCAAGCGCATTCGGCCCAGAGACACTCTGGAGCGGGGAGCCAGCCATGCGGTACAAAACGACCCCTGGACAGCCAGAAGGGGAAACCTATACGAGCAGTGGATCAGCTCCCGTCACTCGAGACAAACTCATGAAGTTCATGATAAGTTTTAAGGGTGAAATTAAAGATCTGATCACGAAGAGTCGGGCTAGCCCAAGCAGGGGTCAGTCGGCAAAAAAGACTCCTCTGGAGAGGGGAAGTCAGTCAGAGATCGGCAGCCAACTCCTCATCCAAAGGAGAAGTCAGCCGGGACCATTGATTAGTCCAAGATTCTTCTGCCTAAGAGGAATGTCAACAATCCCCGCCGGACTCAACAGCCGGTGGGAAGCAAAAAATCAACTCTTGACGCCCGGGAGATCATCACACGGAAGAGAAATAAGAAGTTGTCTGAGTCGGCTTCTACGTTGAGCTTTCTAGACAGCTTCAAGAACACATCTGCATGGAATGTATCTTCCTTGCATGAGAGCCAAACAAGCGGTAATACTGTCCATTCTGGTCCTCAGATGATTGGGACTGCTCCTTATGTACCTTCTCAGGTCTACGGTCCGTATTCTCCCCATTTCATGCAACCGACCCTCTTCGGAGGTTAGGCGGCATACAATAATGTTCAGCCACTGGACTGGCAACTTTGTCTGCTCTGCCTAGGTGAACAACCTTCTGCGTTCACCCAGGAGATAACCAAGGTGACATAGCCGGCCAAGGTTAAAAATGTACTGGTAGGCACCTATGACAGTACCTCCAACATGGAAGATCACCTCATGGCTTACACCAACCTCATGTACTTACAAGGATTGGATGATGCCACTTGGTGTCGATACTTCCCGGCTACATTGAAGGGCATTTCCCAACAATGGTTTGGCAACTCGCCAGCTAGGTCCATCGATAGTTTTAAAAAGCTTGCCTTCCAATTTGCTTCCAACTTCTCGATGAACATCCCTGCGAAGAAAACAAGTCTTGACTTGAGCACCACTAAGCAGGGAGAGAGAGAAGGATTGTGCTCTTATGTCAGGTGGTTCAATCTGATCAAAATTCAGATTCAAGGACTGTCTGATGAGGTAGCTTTTACAGACTTTTTCTAGGGTCTGAGAGACGGGTCGACTTTTAAGTTCGACCTAGTCAGAAAAAGGGGCTTTCACTTTACAGGCAGTCCTGAGGGAGGCAGAAAGCTATATTCAAGCAACCGACCTCTGCTCGCCTGGTAACCAGTCGGACTCTAAGAAGTGTGACAAGCAGAAAGACAGCCGGCCTGCTCAGCCGGCCAAGAAAAAATAAGAGAGCAAGAAGAGAAAAGAAGTCTGGGCGGTTAGTGATTCTGACCAGCCGTCTTAGAAGAAAAAGAAAGAATTTAAACCGTACGTTCCTAGGTACGAGTTTAACAAGGACTGCAACTCCATCCTCATGGAGATTAAGGATCGGCTGTCTCTACAGAAGTCGAATCCATATAAAAGTTCCATTCAATCAAGGAACAAAAATAAATTTTGCAAATACCATGAGGAAGTTGGCCATGACACCAACGACTACTTCAGCCTTCAACGGGCGTTGGTCTGACTGGCTGACAAGGGCATGTTAAAGTCCTATATCTCTAAGTCCAAAGGGACTAATAAGAAGAACCTGGGGCAGTCATCTAAGTCACCCCATCCTGCTAGTAGTTCGGACACTGACAAGGAGCCGGTCTACACCATAGCAGGTGGGTTCTCATGAAGTGGCCCTACCATCCGGGGCACCTAGAGCTATTGTCGAAAGATGGAAAATGATGATGATCAGGTAGGAAGTTCCTCCTTCCCAAACGTTCTAATCACTGAGAAGGATAGGGGCACTGTCCGGCGTCTGCATGATGACCCGGTTGTCATTGAATGCAAGGTCACCAACCAGCTGGTTGGACGAATCCTAATTGACACCGACAGCTCGTCAGACATCATCAGCCTCACGTGCTTGCAAAAGCTGAAATACAACTTCAGCAGCATGCATCCGGTTACCCACCCCTTGGTTGGTTTTGGGGTTGGGATGGTTTACCCAGCCGGTAGGATTGATCTACCAATCAGGCTGGGTGAAAAAGGGAAAGGACGACATCTGGTCGTCAAGTTCTTGGTCGTTGAGGAACTGACCGCCTATAACATCATCTTAGGCCGTCCAACCTTCTACGAAGCCAAGGCTATAATCATCCCTTCTGTCATGCTCATCAAGTATGAGAGGGATGATGACACTGTTGGTTCCTTGAATGGGGTTCAAAAGACGGCCCGGTAGTGTTACCTCTCAGCCGTTAAAGATACGGTAGCCCCAGACGGGAAAGCCCCGGATCCAGTAGACCTTGAAAATGTCAAGGATGCTGCCCCAGACCCACCAGCAGCCGGAAAAAAAAAAAAAAAAAAAGAAAAAGAAAAGCTTCCCTGCTGGTGGAGGTGAAAAAAGAGAAAAAATAGCAATCATTGACCGGGGAACGGTCAGCTGAGCTCCGTCCCCAGCCAGCTGGAGACCATATTGATGTACCTCTGGACGACATCCGTCCAGAGCGTACTGTTAAGGTTGGGACAGCTGCTCATGCTAAGTTGGGTGCAGATCTGCACCTCCTACTGAAAGAATTCAAAGACATTTTTACCTTTGAAGTGGAAGAGATGTCAGGCGTAAGCCCGAATCTTGCTATCCACAAACTCGTCGTGGATCCTAAAAAGAAGCCCATCCGATAGAAGAAAAGAAATAACGGCGAGGAGAGAAGTCAGGCGGCAGCTGTCGAAGTAAAAAAGCTGCTGGACGCTGAGTTCATTTGGCCTTGTAATTTTTCTGATTGGGTGGCGAATGTTGTGCTTGTAAAGAAGCCGAACGGTACCTGGCGTATGGTGTTGATAATACAGACCTCAACAAGGCATGTCCCAAGGACAGTTACCCACTTCCTAAGATCGATAGTCTGGTCGATTCGACAGTCGGGCATGCCTTGGTGAGTTTCATGGATGCCTACTTCGGCTTCCATCAGATACCACTGTTAAAAAAAATCAAGAGAAGACGACCTTCGTCACTAATCAGGGGTTATTCTGTTACACTGTGATGCCGTTTGGCTTAAAAAAGCGTCGGCTACATTCCAACGGATGATTATACGGTCTTCCTTAATCAAATCGGGAAGAATATGGAGGCGTACATTGATGACATGATAGTCAAATCCAAGCAGCAGGCGGATCACCTTGCTGATCTCTGAGAAACCTTCACCACACTAAGGAGATATAAGGTTATGTTAAACCTTAAGAAATGCGTCTTTGGTGTTGAGTCTGGGATGTTTCTCGGGTTCCTGATTGATCAAATGGGGATAGAGGCTAACCCCGAGAAGATACAGGCCGTAATTAACATGAAGTCACCCCGCACTGTCAAGGAAGCACAAAGTCTAACCGTTTGCCTGGCAGCTTTTGGGAGGTTCCTCAGCCGGTCAGGTGACAAATGCCTTTACTTCTTCCAAGCAATCAAGAAAAAGACAAGATTTGAATGGGGGATGATGCTGAGGCGGCCTTTCAAAAGCTGCAGGAACTCTTGCACTCTTTGCCAAGGCTTATTAGCCCTCTGCCCAAAGAGCCGTCTCAGATCATGCTCTCAGTGATATTCTCCTTGCTGAGAGAGATGGCATTCAGCTCCCGATCTATTTCATTAGCTATGTTCTAAACAGTGCTGAACTCCGGTATCCCATGGTTGAAAGTTTTGGCCTTGCCCTATATATGGCCTTTTAGAGATTGAAGCCGTACTTTCTGGCTCATTCGGTGGTAATTTACACCAATCAGCCCCTCATGTGGTCAATGTCTACCTTGGAATCATCCGGTAGAATGCTGAAATAGGCTATTGAAATGCAAAGTCTTGAAATCACTTTTGAACCTAGAAAGGCATTGAAAGGTCAGGCATTTGCCGACTTCATTGTTGAAATGACACGACCGGTTCAACCGGATAACATTGATCAGGTTTTGAAGGTGTTTGTAGACGGGAGCTCGACGAAGAACGGCTGCGGTGCAAGAATTATATATGAGTCCCCTGATGAGGACAGATTTGAATATGCACTACGGTTTAAGTTTCAAGCCTCAAATAACGAGGCGAAATATGAAGCCCTTCTAGCAAGAATTCGCATGTGTAAGGTAGTAGGGGCAACAAAAATTGACGCCTACTTTGATTCACAGTTGGTCGTAAGCCAGTATGAGGGAAAATATGAGGCAACTCATCCGGCTATAATCAATTACCTTCAGGCAGTCAAAGAAGAGGCTGGGGCACTTGAGGAATTCCGTCTGAGTCAAGTGCCCAGGTCAGATAACAACCAGGCAGATGCGTTATCCAAATTGGCATCATCTGCCTGCTGTGGTAGGCCTCGGTCAGTCTTTTAGGATGTTCTTGAAAAAAGAAGTATATATGAAGAGCCCATTGGAATCCTTGACCGAAGCTCTACCTGGATGGATGGCATCCGGGCATATTTAACATACGGTACACTTCCTGATTCACCACAAGAGGCAGCCGTCATGAAGAAGCGAGCAGCGAACTTCGAGATGAGAAACGGACAGCTCTTCAAGGCGGGTTTCCTTAAACCTCTATTGAAGTGTGTTACCCTGGAAAAGGGTAAATAAGTTCTTAAAGAATTTCATGCTAGATACCGTGCCTCTCATATAGGCTGCAGATCCCTAGCCGTCAGAGCCAGGCGGCATTTCTTTTAGCCAGAGGTTTGGCAAGCTTATTCACCTCGCGGCTACTGATCTGACGGCAATCCACAACCCTGTCCCGTTTGCTAAGTGGGGCATGGATATCTTGGGTCCTTATACGCCTGCTCCAGGCGGAAAACGTTATATTTTGGTGGCTGTGGATTATTTTACCATATGGGTAGAAGCTGAGCCGGTCAAGAATAGCAAGACAAAGGATGCCATCTCGTTCATTTGGAAGAACATCATTACCTAGTTCGGGGTACCTATGTCTATGGTGTTTGATAATGGTCCTCAGTTTGAAACGCCTCATCTTAATACTTGGTTGGGAGATCAGAGTATCTCACATTGTTTTGCATCAGTCGGCTGACCCCAAGCAAATGGCCAAGTTGAAGCCTTCAACAAGCTCATCTCAGACGGCATAAAAAGGAAAATTGAAAGAGCCGGCGGCTTATGGGCCGAAGAGTTGATTCATGTCCTATGGGCCATCAAGATGACTGCCAAAGGGGCAACCAGTGAAACCCCATTTCTTATGGTATACGGTGCTGAAGCCGTCTTGCCCATTGAACATTACGAGCCGACTCTCAGAACGATGCAGCTAGCATTGGACTCCCTCCCGGAACGCAAGGGCAATGCTGCCCTTCGCCATGAGATATACCGTCTGAGAATGACGAGAGCCTACAACAAGAAAGTACGCAAGCGTCCTTTGAAAGTTGACGACTTTGTGTTACGTAAAATGGAGGCAACCAGTAGGGCAAACGAGGCTGGAAAGATAACTCCTAATTGGGAAGGCCCCTACCGGATCTATGAAGAAGCTAGGGATGGCACTTACCGTCTGGAAACTCCAGACGGCCAGCGTCTACCTCGAACTTGGAATGTAGATAATTTTAAAAAGTACTACTTCTGAGAAATGTAAATTTTTTGTAAACAGTGAGTCTATCAATGATAAATCCGGCTTTTTTTGCAAAATTATTTGGTTATCTTTTTAATTACTTACCCGCCTGGGTCATGCTCAGACGGAACTATTGCTTAAATATCTACATTTAACATTTATTGTAGATTAAACGATATATCCACCTGGGTAGTACTCAGACGGAATGTTTGTTTAACCCACTAAGTTTGATACTTAGTACAATTTAATGATATAATTAATTGTCCGCCTGGGTAATACTCAGGCGGACTAATTGCTTAACCAACTAAATTCGACATTTAGTATAACTTAAATATTATAAAAACTAGGCATAAAACGCTTAGTGGCTATACAACCGGTCTAGAACAAGACCAAAGGCCAACGGCCGGATGGTTGCTTATAAAATAAAACCGCCTGTCCCAATCTGGACAATGGCGTCCAGCGACACTCCTCCGGGTGCAATCGTCGCAGAGAGCAGACTCTTTTTCAGTTCTACGTACCTATGCAGATGGCTAAGATTGAACGACCAAACTGGTCAACTCATAGCCGTCTGACCAGAATAATCTATGAGAACGATTAAGCCCTCGAATACCGGATGCCCTGAGGCATCTGTCGGTTACCGGCTGAAATTTTCACTTGGATTATTTATTCTAAAATTGCGCTCTCTCTCCCAATTGGGACAAAACATTTTTGTGTAATGGCTATGCAATAATCCCAGACGGAATATTACCGCCTGGGTAAGGGGCCCAAAGCACCCTTTCTAATGGCCGGCTGTGCAGTTGGTTTGGGGTAATTACCATTAAGATTGATTGGCCTAAAAACACCTCATACTTCTCCAAGTATCAAGTGTTTTCAATCCAATCAATCAATCTGAAATAAAACCAACCACACAGCCGTCCAGGGGCAAGAGTAGCCGGATTACAAATTGTTGCATGCTTTTTTTTTTTAAGTTAGACAAATTACTAAACAATTGAAGTATATACGCAAAAAATTCAAATCGAAAAATTTAAACACAATATATATAAACAACCGACTAAGTCGGATTACTTCATAAATATTTGGGAAGGCACAAAGGCCAGAATATATTGTTAACCGGAATCACATCCGGCGAAGAAGCAAAATAAATTGTTTACCCAACTCCATAGTTGGTAAAAATACAAAATTACTCGGCATACTAGTCGGCAAAGAAAAGTTTTGGCATATTGCCGCTGAATTGGGGAGGCTGACTCAAGGTTGAGGGGGAGGTTGCTTCTCCGGCTGGTTCTGACCGGTTAGGAGGGCTTCAGATTGGCCATCAGCCACTTGAGGCTGGTCACCGTCATTTTGCTCTTCCTCCGCCGGCTCCTCATTGCTTGAGAATTCATATCCCAGGTCGGAAATCCTATCTTGGAAGCGAGGCAGAGGAGCCTCAACCAGCACTTGGGCATCATACACAGCTGTGGCGTAATAATACCTAAGTTTGTAGACCTCGAAGTCTACATCCGGGTAGAGCAGCCCCCAGGCTATCTTCAGGCGGGCTGCGTTGTCCCGCTGATTCTCTTCCATCAGCCGTTTTTGCTCCTGGGCGATCTCATCCGACTGCTTGTTCCGCAGATTGACGATATCGACCCCCAATCGGGAGACGTTTGCCAAAATTTTGGTGTTTTCCTTGTTAGCATCTTCTCATGCCTTGAGCTCATATTGAGCATCCTTCAGTTTTTGCTCAAGGTCATTAGCCCGGGTGGTGGCTTCATCATTTGCAGCCATCAAGCTCCGGATCAGCTCCTCCTGTTTCAACTCTACTGCTTTAATCTCTAAATCACATATATAATTAGCATATTCAGCAGAGTTGAGGTTTTTAAGGGCCCTCCATTTGGCGTCATTTACCTCTTCTTGCTTCCGCTTGAAGGGGACTCGGAGCACGTCTACCCTCAGCATTACCTGAGAAAAGAGTAGCCGGATTATTACTTAGTTAAAATAAAGAAAAATATTAGAATTAAGGTTGGGATTTTTACCTCAGCTAGCTTGCCTATTATCCAGTCAAAGTCCACTACCTGCAGATTAGGTATGAAATTTTTCTCTGACCGGGTGAGGGTCCTCACCATCCGTTTGGCGAAACGAACATGATACGGCTCGTCGGATGTAAGATCTGCACTAAATTAGAAGTACTTTGTGAGAAGGAAGCAGCATAGTTGGCATTCATCCGTTGCTGGCTGCTGACTGAACCCCCGGAAGGGACCACCGTAGTCTTGACTCTCATGAAGTCAAGAGGCCAAGGTATTTCAATCTTTCCCTTACCTTGGGTATCCGGATGGGGTGTGGGAATCCCCTCCCCATTTGTTGTTGCACCGGCTGCAACATAAGGTGGCTGGCCACCCTTCGATGCCGTAAAGGCATCCGACGCATTCTTCTGCGAGCGTTCAAAGCTTTCGCTCGAAATATTCATTGCAAAAGAGGATTTGCCACCGGTCGTGGGACGATCAGTCTTGGCAGTAGAAGTTTATTGAGGAGGTCCCTCCTGGCGGCCTTGGCATCCGGGACCTTTTCCAAATCCTCCCCTTGCCTTTTGAAAAGCTTGAAGAAGGATCGAGGCACGCGTTTACAGAGCCCTGCAAATTAAGAGGTTAAATAAACCCAACCGACAAACTACCTATGCAAAAAAATAAAAATACTAAGTCAGGCGGTCTTACCCCGCCTTTCTTGGACTCTTTGGCTTCAACGACTGCTTTCTTTACAATAGCAGCCTCCTCGCGTAGTAGCGTCGCTGACTTAGTCGGAGTTTTGGCTGGGTCAACCATCTTCAAGGCGTCGGCTGCATAAAGAAATCGAAAGTTAGAAGAAATTATGGGAAGTTTGTAATGTAAAAATAAAATTAGAAACATTTCGGATGCAAGTGGATCTACCCTTGGGAAACATGGGACTTAACCCACAAGCGGACAAGAAGCATTCGTCCTTAAAGTAGTCCGGGTGGGGGATCCAGTTTTTTGGAACAATAATATGAGTCCCATCCCCTATGGGCTCAGTAGTGGTTTTAAAGAAACCCTTCTCCATTATTTGTTCCCGAGCCGTAGTGTAGAGCACCGTGAGGGGGCATTTCCTGCCCAGAAGAACCGGTTCCTGGTGGTACCGGCGCAGTGTCCGATTGTGTCTTAGGGTTGGCGAAGAAATCAAATAAAACTTATCTTTCCAGCCTGACCACTTGGACACCTTGTCCAAACTCATTAAGTACTGGGGCAGGGTGGATAGAGTGTACCAAGCCCCGTGACCGCCTGGGGCCTTGCTCAAGTAATGCATGTGAGCAAAGGCGGAGAAGCTGGGAGCAAGATTTTGAAGCTCGTAGGCGGCGATGTAGCTTAAAATGTTCACCCATGAGTTGGGAGTGAGCTGCCAAACTCCCAGATCATACCCCTTTAGGATTTTCCTAATCCCGATATGGAGGGGGAACCGGAGGCCGACTTCTATAACCGCCTCGTAGCAGACGAAATAATGGTCTGCATTCTCAATGTCATCGTCCCATGCCATTTTTGCGTCGGCAGACGGGACGATAATATCCCACCCCTTTCCAAAGGGGTGCTTCTCTTTGAAAGCCCTGAAATCGCTCTTTAACAAGACTATGTCACCCAGAAGCATCCTAATCCTTTTTGAGTTGGGGTTGTCAGCGACTTTCGTGGGCTGCTGATAGTCAGCCGCAAAGTTATCCTGGTCAGAGCCAGAAGTTTCGGCCCTCGACCTTTCATCGGCCTCATCATCGCTGGATCCATTAGAGGAGGCGACTTCTTCACCGCCTTCCTCCCGTACGTCAGAGCTCCCGGAGGAAGAGGGAGCCTCTTCATCAGAACTGCCACTCTCCTCCAAATCCTCATGTTCCCCATCCGGAACAACCTCATCGGCTGGCATTGCCATAGTGCGTCGGCTCCTAGACTTTTTGGCCGTCTGTTTGACTCTGGCCATTGTGTCCTGCATAGACACAAAGAGGGAGGAATTCGGAGATGAGCACAACAATTATGACAGTCCAGAAAAGGCACCCTCTGTTCTAGACTTAGCCGTTTCGGGAGACCGGCTAAGTGTCCTAGGCAGTGCCGAGTGTGTGGATTGAGAACTCATTTTACTTCTAAAACTATGTATATAGGAAAAGAAAGAATGTATACAAGTTGAAAAAGGGAAAATCTAAAGACGGTACAGGCGGTTACCTTGCTTTAGCTCTGAAAAATATGAAAACAGCTACAGTCAGTGAACCGGGTGTTGCAACGTTAGCACGCGGGAATCTTGAAAACTCTGATGCAGACAGAAGCAGAGAATCTCTCTCTAAAATTCTCCTTTTTCTCTCTCTAGAAAAGTCAAATGAAAGTGAAGTGAGAAAAAGGGGGGAAGGAGTAAACTTCTATTTATAAATGGTGAAAACAGGGGCACCCCCATTTGAATTTCAAAATTACTATCCGTTGTTACTGTTCACCCTTGATGGGTGGACACATGTCAAAGGTGTCACGTGACATACACGTGACCCCTGTGAGGGGAAAATATTTAGGGTAAAAATACCCTAGACAGGTGGACCAATGAGAGGAGGCCACGTGGCGAGTTCAGGATGGCCCAAGTGGCCCTATATCCTCTTGACACGTGGCCCCCTTAGATGAGCCTCTGAAATGGCGGCCCTCAAGGGCCCAAATCCCTAGAAGCGCCGTAAAACGGCGTAGCCCACTAAAATTTAGGTCAAGTGACCTAGATAGGGGCACATTCTCCAACGACCCTATAAATAGGGAGATATCTCTTGAAAGGATGACCTGGCAAACGCCGAGGGTTACTTTGGATGCTACGAGGCGGCATTCCTAGCAGGCATCCGCTTCCCGCTTCACCATGCGGTGAGGGCCATACTTAGGGCTTATGGCCTAGGAGTTAGGCAGCTCTCCCCAAACTCATGGGCCAACATTCTAGGGTATGTTGCCACCTGTGAGATGTAAAACTTGAACCCATGCTAGCAAGCCTTCACTCACATGCACTATTTAAGTCGCAACCCAAGCGGCTGGAAGGCGTGTTATACTCTTAATACCCTTCCTACATATCTGATGACATTGGACTAGGTGTCCAAATATGATGGTTGGAAGACACATTTTTACTTGCTGTCTGCCCCAACCCACCGAGAGAACCAGGAACTGCGTCGGTATAATAAGAAACCCGACCTTCTAGGTCGCAAATGTTCCCTCCCAAATATATCGGGAGATGACTACGATGCGATCATGGAAACAAAGTTTTTTGAGCTCCATTCGGAGACTCTCTCAATCGGGGACATAATCAAAGTCCCCAATAATTGGATTCCTATGTGCGCAAGGTTCAAGGATGAGGTGTTCTTGTCCTCATGCGGGCTTAGCACCCTGATTCCAAAACGTACGTTTGACCTAAATTCGGTTTAATACCGCTAGTACTCCTGCTAATGCAATAATAATTTTGTTTTTAATGCACTTGTTATTTTTGCAGAAGACGCTTTGAATATGGTGGCTGAGGAAAAGACCCCCAAACAGTCCTCTGCATAAATTAGGAGAGACCTGGCGGAGGCTAGAGCTACCAAGCTAAGGTTAGAGGTAAATACTTTTTCCCTAGCCTAACTTTTTATCAGGCGTGACCGGTTGCTCATCTAGTACTTTTATGTTGCAGGGTGAAGAACTTCTGATGCAAGTCTAAGCATAGAGAACTTCGAAGATTTGCTTATCATGCATCAAGATAGCTTGTCCCTAAACATTGATTCAAGCAAAGCATTGCATGGACACTTTCTTGGATATCAAAGCAAAGCCACGGTTTGCTTAGTGGCTTTTCTTGTAGTCTAGTTCACTTTCTTGAATTTTATTGAATTTTCTTTACTTAGATTTTGCTTACAAGTTTTTACCTTTCACTTGAAAGGGTTTTTCTTGGTTCAAGCATTAGGATCTTTAATCTTTATTTAGTTTCTTTAAAAATCAGTTAGTTAGCAAAATAAATCAGTTTAGGCGTGTGCTTGTTCTCCAAGGTGCTTGCTCTTCAAGCAAGTTAGAATTCTAGTTTAATTAGGATTGAATTAGGAACTTGTCCTAATCTTCCTAGGAAAACTAAGTCTATAAATAGGGCTGTAAAACACACGAATTATAGACAAATTAATATACATTGTTTTAAGTTTAAACACTTAAGTTTTGTTGATTGTGATCAATTGATGTTTTGCTTGTTTTAGATAAAACATTCGTTTGGATTGATTAATTAAGTGGATTCTTAATTGATTAATCTTAGTTTTTGTTAAATTCATGGTGGATTTCCTTTATATAATTAGACTTAAACCTATCCCTTGTGTTTTGTTGATTTCCGGATCAATAATTCACAACAACTTATTACACTCTACTTATCAATAATTAGAGGGCAAAGTACAACGAAAAGGAGGTTGGACACACAAGTTATTACACTCTTTATATCTCTCTAAGTACACACTTTCTCTCTTTAAACACTCTCTAACTTAGGCATCGGAGGAGGGGTTCCTCGAGCCACCCTCGAGGGCAGTTTACGTGTGTTGCCTTGTGTAGGTTGTCGATGGGGCCCAGCTCATCCAGCAGAACTCTTGGATCCATACCTAGAACAATTGGCGCTAGAAGGAGGGGATGGATCATCTAACCTAAGATTCACCAACTTAGTTAGGGACTGGTTGACAAACCACTATGGTCGGGGAGGAAAACGTACAAACACCCATACCCAAAGCTAATGATGCCAACCAAACACCACAAAAAACACCACCAACAACCATCGATCACAAAGGATCCGCCAAGAAACCCAAATCCATCGTCTCACAAAAATCCAACCCTATTGGATCAACGTTTGTTGCAGCTAAAGCAACATTGAAACCAGTCAATCCGGTAGGATCTAGTTCCATTTTCAAGTACGGTATGCTATTGGCAGGCGCGAACAATGAACCCATTGTTTTAGCCTGTAAACATGCCAGCTGACTTGGGTATTTTATACCCGGCCAGGTGGCCCAATCAGAAAGTTCCACGTGTCCTCCGTATAGGTGCCATTTGGACCTATGGAATGATGACACGTGGAGGGTGGACTCTTCTCCGTCCTACTTGGTCTGAAGGTCCAGCAGGGACCATTCAGGTGGCGACACGCGTCACACAAAAAGTGCTTCAAAATCCTTTGGGCACAACGACACGTGTCACTCAGGCATTGGCCCTGGGATGGCGGCCTTCTAAGGCCCAAATCCCGAGGCGCCGCAAAACGGCGTGACCTAATTCCTAGGTCACCAGATCCGAGGAAGGTACACTTTTCAAAAGGACCCTCTAAATAGGGACATTATGTCATTTATGACAGAGAGAGAATTTTTGACACGCAATACGAGACAATACATCACTTATATCACTTTACCTGAGCTTGGAATCCAAGCAGATAACTTTACTTCCGCACGTTTTATTTTCGAACGTTTGCTGACTTAATCTTCGGAGGCGGACCCCCAACCATACGGAGGTCCGTTTGCTTTGCAGGTACCGGCGTCCTCAGCTGAATCCAGTTTCAGTGTTGTAACTCTCCCGAGGGACAAAAACCCAGAAACATTTGGCGCCGTCTGTGGGGAGAGTACCTCTGAAATGGCTTCACAAGAACCTGTACCAACCGGAGGCCATTCGGCCTCCAAATGATGTACTGGTCCAAACGGACCATGACTCGGGTGACGACGCTGATGTCGAAACCTATGTGAATCCAAATGGATCCATCATCTCTAAACGCATCCGCAGTAAGGAACGGCGAGAGCGTCCCCATGTTCAGGCAGGACCAAGCAAAACTGCTGGTCAGCCAAAGAAGCCTTCGGGGTGGCCGGTTGATCCTTCCCAGGCGGCGGGATCAACTCCCGTCACTCGGGAAGAGCTAATGTCACTCTTGAGTAGCCTCAGGGGTGAAATCAAGCAGCTCGCCTCAAAGAAGTCGCCTACTCCTAGAAAGGAGCAATTGGCCAAGAAGCCAGCCCAAGCTGGCAAACAGAAGTCGGTCAGGGACCGTCAGCTGACTCCTCATCTTGCTCCTAAGGAGAAGGCCAGGCCCCAATTTGACCTTAATCGGCTCCGTTTCCCAGAAACGGGCGCAAGAAAACCCATCCGGCACATACAGCCGGATGGTAGCAAGAAAACGTTCTCAAACGCTCCGCAATACATTGAGGAGAGGAGAACCCACCAATCAGAGTCGGCTTCAACGTCGACTTATCATGATAGCTTTCGGAATACCTCTGTGAGGTGTTCCCAGTCTGTACATGAGACCCCAGTAAGCAGCCAAAGGGTTAAGTCTGGGTCGCATGTGATTCAGTCCGCCCAGTACATGGCACATCCATTGTACGAGGCACAAGTTGTACCTTACATGCAACCTACCCTCTATGGAGGATAGGCGACATACGGCTATCAGCCGATGGACTGGCAGCTTAGGCTGCAACACCTTGGAGATCAACCCTCTGCTTTCTCCAGAGAAATAACTGAAGCCGTGCAGCCGGCTAAAGTTAAAAACGTTTTGGTTGGAGCCTATGACGGGACCTCCAACCTAGAGGACCTCCTGTTGACATACACCCACCTCATGTATTTACAGGGGTTGGATGATGCCACATGGTGTCGTTGCTTTCCAGACACCCTGAAGGGCATAGCCCAGCAGTGGTTTGGCAACCTGCCGGCTGGCTGCATAAATTAGCTTCAAGACGCTTGCGTTCTTGTTTGCATCAAACTTCTCTATGAACATCCCTGCCAAAAAGACAAGTCTTGACTTGGGCAATATACAGCAGGGAGATAGAGAAGGTTTGCGATCCTACTTCAGGCAGTTCAATCTGGTCCAAATCCAGATTCATGGGCTGTCTGATGAGGTCGCCTTCACAGACTTCTTTAAGGGTCTGAAGGACGGGTCTTCTTTTAAGTACGAACTCGTCCGCAAACAAATCTTTACCCTACAAGGAGCCTTGCGAGAGGCGGAAGCCTACATACAGGCGACCGAACTCTGCTCCTCCAATAAGCAGTCGAACCATAAGAAGTCCGACCGACAAAAAGAGAGTGGGCCTGCTCAGCCGGCTCCTAAGCTAGAAGAGAGCAAAAAGAAAAAGCAAGTTTGGGCCATTGATAACTCTGATCAACCGACCATGAAGAAGAAAAAAGAGTGGGAACCGTACGTCCCAAGGTACGAATTCCACAAGGACTGCTGCTCCATCCTTTTGGAAATTAAGGATCGGCTAACTCTTGAAAAGCCGACTGCTATGAAAGGTTCTGCTGAAAATCGGAACAAGAACAAGCATTGCCATTTCCATGAGGATGTTGGCCATGACACGAACGACTGCTTTAGTCTCAAGCGGGAGCTCGACCGTCTGGCCGACAAAGGACAACTGAAGTCCTATGTGAAGTCCATAGTGACTTCAAAAGCAAATCCGGGGCAGTCCAAGAAAAAGACTCCCCAGCCTGCTGTGAGTGCCAAAACTGATGAAGAACCGGTGTACACCATAGCAGGCGGATTCGCCGGTGGTGGCCCGACCATTCGGGGTACCAAGGACCATCTAAGAAATATGGTCAATTCTGTTGAGGAGGGGGATACAGCTAGCACATCCACCTTCCCTAAAGTTGTCATCACCGAACAGGATAGAGGCAAAGTCCGTCGGCCGCATGATGACCCTGTTGTCATTGAGTGTAAAGTCACCAACCAGATGGTTGGCCGAATTCTGATTGACACAGGAAGTTCCTCTAACCTCATCAGCCTCAAATGCTTGTCCAATCTCAAGTACAAACCGGATAGCATGATGGAGGTCACCCACACCTTAGTTGGGTTTGAAGGAGGACTTGTGCACCCAATCGGACGAATTGACCTACCTGTCCGCCTGGGAAGCAGGGGAGACGGTCGGCACATGACCATCCGTTTCCTAGTGGTTGAAGAGCTCACGACTTACAACCTCATCTTTCGCCGACCCACTCTTAATGAGTGTAAGGCCGTCATCATCCCTGCTCTCATGCTACTTAAGTATGAGAAGGATGATGGAACAGTTGGTTCCCTTAATGGGGACCAAAAGACGGCTCGAGAGGGTTATCTCTCGGACGTCAAGCCTGCGGCCGCAGCATCCGGCCGGGGCAAGCAAATGATTGACCTCGACGATGTCGAGGAAGAACAGTCGGCCCCACCAGCCGAAAAGAAAATAAAGATTGATCAGCTAGTGGTGGTCAAAAAAGAAAAGCAATAGCAATCACTGATCGGGGAAGGGTCGGATGATCTTCGTCCCCAGCCTACTGGTGAGCACATTGATATCCCTCTGGATGATAGCCGTCCAGAGCGGACTGTTAAGGTGGGGACGATTGCCTTTGCAAAGTTGGGTGAAAACCTTCACCAGCTGCTCAAGGAATTCAAAGACATCTTTGCCTTTGAAGTGGAGGAGATGTCAGGCATCAGCCCGGATCTCGCTGTCCACAAACTCGCCGTGGATCCTAAAAAGAAGCCCACCCGACAAAAGAAAAGAAACCAAGGCGAAGAAAGAAGTCAGGTGGCAGCTGCCGAAGTAAAAAAGCTGTTAGATGCCAAGTTCATTCGGCCGTTCAACTTCCTTGAGTGGGTAGCTAATGTTGTGTTAGTAAAAAAGCCGAATGGAACTTGGCGGATGTGTGTTGATTACACAGACCTCAACAAGGCATGTCCAAAGGATAGCAATCCACTACCTAAGATCGACAGTGTGGTCGACTCAACAGCCGGACATGCCCTGATGAGTTTCATGGACGCCTATTCAGGTTTCCATCAGATCCCCCTGT
Source organism: Chenopodium quinoa (assembly GCF_001683475.1). NCBI lineage: Eukaryota > Viridiplantae > Streptophyta > Magnoliopsida > Caryophyllales > Amaranthaceae > Chenopodium > Chenopodium quinoa. The sequence continues at coordinate 508,742 of NW_018743787.1, forward strand.
GGAATAAAGATCAAGAAAAGACGGCATTCGTCACTGATCAGGGGTTATTCTGTTATATGGTGATGCCGTTTGGTTTGAAGAATGCGCCTGCTACCTTCCAACGCATGATTAATACGGTCTTCATTAATCAAATCGGAAGGAATGTAGAGGCGTACATTGATGATATGATAGTCAAATCCAAACAGCAGGCGGATCACCTTGCTGATCTCCGAGAAACATTCGCCACACTCAGGCGGCACAAGGTCATGCTTAACCCTAAAAAGTGTCTTTGGTGTTGAGTCTGGGAAGTTCCTCGGATTTTTGATTGACCAAAGGGGAATAGAGGCCAACCCTGAGAAGATACAAGCGGTGATCGACATGCAGTCGCCCTGTACTGTGAAGGAAGTGCAAAAACTAACAGGTTGTCTGGCGGCCCAGGGGAGATTCCTCAGCCGTTCAGGCGACAAGTGTCTCTACTTTTTCAAGGCAATAAAAAAGAAGACAAACATTGAATGGGGGGATGATGTAGAGGCGGCCTTTCAAAGGCTAAAAACTCATCTGCACTCTTTGCCGAGGCTTGTTAGCCCTTTGCCTAAAGAGAAGCTCTTCATGTACTTAGCCGTCTCTGATCATGCCCTCAGTGCCGTCCTCTTAGCTGAAAGAGACGGCATCCAGCTCCCGGTGTATTTCATAAGCCATGTTTTGAGAAATGCGGAGCTTCGGTACCCCATGGTTGAGAAATTCGGCCTTGCCCTTTACATGGCCATCAAGAAGCTTAAACCTTACTTCTTGGCGCATGCGGTAGAGATTTATACTGACCAACCGATCAAACGGCCACTCAAAACCTTAGAGTCTTCTGGACGAATGCTCAAATGGGCGATTGAAATGCAAGGATTAGAAATCACTTACGAACCAAGGAAGGCAATAAAGGGACAAGCATTCGCTGACTTTATTGTCGAAATGACAAGGCCGGTTGTTCCGGACAATACAGACCAGGTTTGGAAAGTGTTTGTGGATGGGAGCTCCACTGTGAACGGCTGTGGTGCGGGGATTTTCTGTCAATCTCCTGAAGGAGATAAGTACGAATACGCACTACGGTTCAAGTTTCAGGTCTCTAATAATGAGGCCGAGTATGAGGCTCTGCTGGCCGGCATCCGGTATTGCAAGGCGGCAAGGGCTAAGAAGATATCCGCCTGCTCTGATTCTCAACTGGTCGTACTCCAAGTTAATGGAACGTACAAGGCCACTCATCCGGCCATGATAAAATATTTGCAGGCGGTCTAGAGTGAAGTTGGGTCACTTGAAGAATTTCATATAACTCAAGTGCCCAGGTCTTCAAACAATCAGGCGGATGTTGTGTCCAAGTTGGCATCATCCGCCTCCTGTGAAACGCCTCGGTCAATTTTCTGGGAGGTCATGGAAAAAAGAAGTATATCTGAGGAAGACCCCATTGGAATTCTTGACCGAAGCTTAACCTTGATGGACAAAATCCGGGCCTATCTTGTAGACGGCACGCTCCCTGACTCACCACGGGAGGCGGCTGTTCTAAAAAAACGAGCAGCTATCTTCGAGTCGCGACAAGGAGAACTCTTAAAGGCTGGCTTTTAGAAACCCCTGTTGAAGTGTGTTATCCCTTAAAAGGGGAAGGAAGTCCTCGAAGAGTTGCATTCGGGATTCTGCGCCTCCCATATAGGCGGCAGATCCCTCGCGGCCAAGGCCAGGCGGCTTTACTTTTGGCCAACTCTGGAGTCGGATGCCATGGAAATGGTGAAAAAATGTGACAAGTGCCAAATGTTTGGCAAGCTCATCCATCGTCCGGCTACAGACCTGACGGCCATCCACAGCCCAATACCCTTTGCCAAATGGGGCATGGACATTCTGGGGCCATATACAACTGCACCCGGCGGCAAGCGCTATATATTGGTGGCAGTGGATTACTTTACCAAGTGGGTAGAGGCTGAGGCAGTCAAAAACATCAATACTAAAGACGTCATTTCCTTTATCTGGAGGAACATAATCACTCGTTTCGGGGTGCCCATGTCTATGGTGTTTGACAATGGTCCTCAATTTTAGACGCCTCAACTCAAGACTTGGCTGGGAGACCAGGGGGTCTCAAGCTTCTTCGCATCAGTCGGCTGGCCGCAAGAAAACGGCCAGGTCGAAGCCTTCAACAAGTTAATCTCAGACGGGATTAAAAAGAAAATTGAGCGGGCCGGTGGCCTTTGGGCGGATGAATTACCACACGTCCTTTGGTCCATAAGAACGACTGCTAAAGGGGCAACGGGAGAAACCCCATTCCTAATGGTGTATGGTGCAGAAGATGTTCTGCCCATTGAGCATTATGAGCCGACCCTTCGAATCATGTTGTATGATGAAGAGGCGAATTGGGAGGCTATACGCCTAGCATTGGACTCACTTCCAGAGCGCAGGGGCAATGCTGCCTTGCGTCATGAGATATACAGTCTGAGAATGACTCGGGCATACAATAAAAGAGTACACAAGCGTCCTCTCAAAGTGGGGGACTTTGTGCTACGGAAAATTGAGGCAGTCGGTAGGGCGAACGAACAGGGAAAGCTAACCCCAAATTGGGAAGGCCCCTACCGAATCTATGAGGAAGTAAGAGACGGAACCTACCGCCTGGAAGACCCAGACGGCAGGCAGCTGTCCAGAACATGGAATGTAGACAACTTGAAAAAGTACTACTTCAAAGTACGAATGTAAAAACCTCAATTTTGTAAATCTCACGTATTGTTAATGAGAATATGCCTTCATTTCCCAACTTGTCTTTTTATTTAAGCTCTTAGTGTCGCCTTTATACAATACAGATGGCCAATACGTTTGTAGAGCGTTTTTCTCAACAGCAGACGCTCCAATCCTTCTGAAGGAATCGATTGTTCTAGAACAGTCGTTCCTACGAAATTCATCAAGTTTACACCAACACTTGACGAATATTTACTTAATCATTTAAGAGGCCTAAGGCTAGATAAAATCATGATGAGGCCCATGGCCGGATGTTAATAAACAAAAAGAGACCGAATGGTCACAGTCTGCTCCAACATGACTATGACCGTCTGCTCCAACATGAGTCAGATAATCGGCGACGTCCATTTGGGCGAATTCGTCGAGGAGAAGCATCTCCCATTTGGGTGGCACATTGCTCTACGAATATATCAAGCGGCCCTACCGAATGCTAAGGCAGCATTCGCAGTCGTTTGTTTTAATCGAAAGTGAAATATAAAAGACCCGAATTTTCTATCTAGCACAGTTCAAAAATGGTCACTTTTCATAAGTAGAGGCTAAGCGAGGCATAAAGCCGGATGCGCCTGTTATTGCTCAGGGGCAAAACAGGCGGAATATTTGATTAATATACAAGCTAAATTAACTACTTAGCACTTATTGAGGCTATTAGCCGGATGACGCCTGATCCTTGCCTATGGGGCAAGACAGGCGGACAATTATTTTTAAAGAAAATTGGTTAAGTTACAAACTTAGCATTTTATCTCAAAGAGGCCTATGGCCAGAGTCGCTTGTTTTTTCTTATGGGGCAGAACATGCGGAGGTTTACCCTTAGAAAATTAGCTAAGTTGGAAATTTGAGTTAGTTCGAGCCAATGGCCGAATGAACACTTATGTTTGCCAATTCTGGATGGACGTCTGCCGCGTGGTTTGGGGCAATCACCATAGTGATTGATTGAGTTAGAAACCATGCATACTCTTCTAAGTATCAAAAATTTCTAAGTCAATCAATCCAATAAACCGAAACCACTCGACATCCGTCCAGGGGCAAGAACATTTGCATGGTATACAGGTTATAATACTTAGCCAAAAACATGAAATGAAAAATTCAAAATTCAAAATGCAAAGGACAACAATATGGATAACTTCAGCCAAATGGCCGGATGATTCAAATTAAAAAGACCAATCGTCACCAGACGATTGGTTAAATTTGTTATCTGGCAAAGCCAGAAAGATTGTCAAATTACCCGACCCCTTGGTCGGTAAAGATACAAATACTCGGCACGCAGGCCGGAAAAGAAAAGTATATTTTCATTCGGCCGCAGAAAAGCATAAAAGCTTAAGTGATCAGGGGAGAGCCTCTTCACTGGCAGCCGGCCTGTCGTCCTTCGGCTGCTCTTCATCCTTTTTCTCTTGCTCCTCCGCCTGATCCTCCTCCTCGCCACCAGAGGACGACTCCCCAGAAGAGTCGGACCTAGAACTTTCCTCGGCCTCAGCATTCTCAGCCTCTTCAATAAGGCGAGCGTCGAATTCTTTGTTGGCTTCGTCAAATTTGGATTTCCAAATCTGATAGTCGGAGTCCGGCTGTACAGCCGCCCAAGTGTCCCGCTGATGGCTTCATAATCGCTCATCATTTGCTTAACAAGAGCCTCTCACTCTTGATCATCCACGAACTCAAACTTGGACTTCAGCTGATGCTCCTGGTTGCTGAGGCGCTGCTCCAGGCGGCCCACCTTCTGCTTGGCTCTCTCGGCCTCTTCTTTGGCATCTTGAAGAGGCTCGAGCTTCTCCTTAAGAGTTGTAATCTCTTTCTTAAGGGAAGTGATGCGCAGGCAGGCCGAGTCTAGGTCCTTCTTCACCTACATATTGGCTTCCGCCTGCGAATACATCATATCAAGCGTCAGATACTCATTTTAAGCAATATCAAATTGAGCTCGATCCAAGGCAGACTCGGCCCGAGCTTTAGCGACTGTTACCTCTTTGGATTTCTCCTTGAGGGGTTGCCTGAGCCCTAGGACGCGCAGCATGGCTTGCAAAAGAGCCGAATGGTTAAAACCAGGCGGAAAAAGAAAAAAAAAATTGCTTGAGCTAAGACTCATACCTCGCAGAGGTTCCCCAAGATGCCATCCAAGTCAAGGGTGCCGACTCCTCTGACAGACGCCTTGTCGTCAGGATCAACTGCCCTCAGCATGGACTTGGCCATCTGGACTACAGTCGGCCTCTACACAGGAACTGAGAAAGAAAGAAAGTTAGAAAAATAACTTAAGTACATCTAAATGGAAGAACAATAGAGGTGAATGGGTTTTACCGTCGTCCTTTTGTTCCTCCTCTCTCCCTAGGCTCCTCTTCTCTCCTGCTGAGCCGACAGCAGTGGTGGGTTGCTTGAAGCCACCCTTCGATGCCCTCTGGGCATCCGGTTTACTGATCTCCTTTTCAGCTTCAAGAGAAGAGGCGTCTGGGCCCTTCTTGGGCTTATTAGCAACGTGCTTCCGGCCGCCCTTGCCGGATGCGCTCACATCACCCGCCCTAGTCTTTTGGATTTTAGGGTCGGATGGTTTTGAAGGAGATTTGGAAGGCTCACCCTACATCAATACAAGACAAACGCAAGTTAGAAATCATTGGGGCAAGTTAAATATTGGCCAAGAATGAAAGTATAACAATTTCCTACCTTGGAGGTGCCGCCAGTTCTCTGCTCATACACTTTGGTGTGAGTGGTTTCTTCTGCCCTGTTTAGGACATTCGACCTGTATCGAGCAGCAGATACAACCGGTTTCCTTGTGGTCGAGAGCTTTTCCATTGCTTTGTCTGCAAAAATGAACAAGTGTTAGCATCATTAAACAAGTACTGAAAAGCAAAAGTAAATTGCATATAAAAAAGACGGCCGACTACCTCTCGACATCTCAAAACTTAGCCCACATGCGGCTAAGAATGTCCCTTCTTCAAACCACTTGTACAAAGGGAGATAGCATTGAGGGGTGACCTCCTTGTCCCCTTCATCATTCGTCCACACGGACACGGTAAACAACCCCGCGTCCATGATCTCCTCCTTTGACCGCCTGGGAATAGGCGGCAATGCGCTCTTGCCTGCTAGGAGAGGTGGATCCTTATTCCACCTGTTATACTTTTGGTTCAGGCGGCTGTCGGTAGACTTGACTATGTAGAACTTAGTCCTCCAGTCTTTCCACTTGTTCTCTTTGCCAAAAACCATCATGTACCCCTTGCAAGTGGTCAAGGTGTACCAGCCTTCACCGCCCCTAGCAGGCGCCCTGCTCAGATAGTGCATGTGGGAGAACGCTTCAAAGCTCGCCTCCACCTGCAACATATCACAGGCGGCAACGTACCCCAGAATATTGATCCAGGAGTTGGGTACAAGTTGCCAGATACCTAGTTGGTATCCGTCCAAGATCCTCTCCACGGCCGGATGGAGAGGGAAGCGGAGGCCAGCCTGGAAGGCCGCTTCATAGCAGCCGAATGCTTTGTCTTGATAGCTGGCCTGGCTCGGCCAGGTTATAGTGTCGCCCTCGTTAGGGACCGACAAAGTGTAGCCATAGCCTAGGACGACCTTGCACCTAAAATTGGCAAGGTCGGATGCCATGGCGCTCCGCCTGCCTGGCGGAACATGCTGATAGTAGGGGGCTCTCTCCAAGCGCTTGGAAGCACTCGGCTCGGCCCAGCTTTCCCCCCTATCAACTGTCAGGGACTCTCTGGCAGAATCTATGTTTGATCAAGCCTCCTCTGAAGTTACGGAGGCATTCTCTGAAGAAGATGACGAGGCCAACTCGTCATCAGAGCTCTCATCAGAGCTAGGGGACCACCGACTGGTGCCAGCGGGGTCCTCCCCTAGACTCTCTTCCGGCGCTTGTCCAGAAGGCCCGGGTTAATATTCTTCATCCGCCTCACCCAGGATTCCATCACTGGGAGTCCCACTAGATGTGGGCGAATAGTAATAGGTGGGGGTAGGAGGAAGAAAGGAAGGGCTGTCAGGGTGTTCCGACAGCTCACTTCGAGGCACTCTTATTGAGCCGTCTGAAAAAATAGTCGACCCATCCGAATGGTAGAAAACTCTATCGGAGCTACACTGCCTTGTTGTTCTTTTGATTCTGGCCATAGTGTCCTGCACAGACACGGAAACGTTCGGATTCGGAGAAGTTTGCAAAGCAGGGTCTTTGGCCGAGCATTCGGCGCTGCTAGTTCTAGATTCAGCCGTCTCCGGTGACCGGCTGATCACTATCCTACTCCGTGCCGCATGCAATTGGGGAGCCATTTTTTTCGGAAAAAAAGAAAAAATGAAGAGTAAAAAGAAAATACAGGCGTTACCTTTAGAAGAAGGGAGAAAGACGCCTGGTTGACTGAAGAACGGTCGGACTGGTAGCCGTGTGTTGGATGCTTGAAAAACGCTTAGGGAATTTTGAGATTCTTTAAGTCAAAAAGTCCAAGATTATCCAGAGATTCGCCAAGGTGTGAATCCAAGAGGGGGGGTCAAACCTCACTATTTATAGGAGGGTAAAACCCTAATTTTTTCCCTCCAGTAAATTTTTGAATCTGACCACTCAGATACTGACACCTGTCACAAGGAGTCACGTGCAATGCACGTGACCCCTGTGAAGGACAAATGATTTGGGTATTTTATACCCGGCCAGGTGGCCCAATCAGAAAGTGCCACGTGTCCTCCGTATAGGTGCCATTTGGACCTATGGAATGATGACACGTGGAGGGGTGGACTCTTCTCCGTCCTACGTGGACTGAAGGTCCAGCAGGGACCATTCAGGTGGCGACATGTGTCACACAAAAAGTGCTTCAAAATCCTTTGGGCACAGTGACACGTGTCACTCAAGCATTGGCCCTGGGATGGCGGCCTTCAAAGGCCCAAATCCTGAGGCGCCGCAAAACGGCGTGACCTAATTCCTAGGTCACCAGATCCTTGGAAGGCACACTTTTCAAAAGGACCCTATAAATACGGACATTATGTCATTTATGACAGAGAGAGAATTTTTGACACGCAATACGAGACAATACGTCACTTATCTCACTTTACCTGAGCTTGGAATCCAAGCAGATAACTTAACTTCCGCACGTTTTATTTTCGAACGTTTGCTGACTTAATCTTCGGAGGCGGACCCCCAACCATCCGGAGGTCCGTTTGCTTTGCAGGTACAGGCGTCCTCAGATGAATCCTGTTTCAGTGTTGTAACTCTCCCGAGGGACAAAAACCCCGAAACACCAGCCATTCTGCAAAACCTCTCTAAGTGTAGTAAGGAGCAGTTGGCAACGATGACAGCAGTCCTTGCTAACTTTGGTAAGGGAGCGAGCTTGTCACCAGTAGCAGCAACTACAAAACCAGCGGTGAGGAAGACAACACAATCAACCCTCACTCCCGAGCAAAAGGAGCTCGTCTAGCTAAGGAAGAAGGTGTTGGAGTTGGATGATCGGAATGTGAACCGAGATGGAGCGTAGAGGAAATAACCCAGGCTAAGGGCAGCTTGGAGAGATGAGTCGCCCGCAACAGGTCATTAGCCTCTAAGCGAGGACTTATCTTGGATAGGGAGAAGCGAGGACGGATCCAAGTTATTCTAGATGATTCCCTATTTTGCCGGGAGATTCTGGAGGAACCGATGGAGAAGATAAAGATGCCAAGTTGCAGGTACAACGGAACTACAACACCTAAGAATCATATCTCGGCTTTTGAGAACCACATAGTGCTCTACTACTCTACACCATGATGGATTCAGTCTGATTCAAAGCATTCCCGCCAACTCTGGAGGGGCTGGTAGCGGAGTGGCATGGAGCCATTCCCAAGGGTTTCGTGTACTTATATAATCAACTGAAAAGGATGTTTATGGAGCATTATATTACCTTCAGTTTTTTCACCAAATGCCCTTGAACTTTTCAAATATTCACCAAATACCCTCAAGTTTTTCAAAATTCACCAAATGCTACTGATGTTTGTTAATATTCACACTATGACCACAAAATATTCTTGACGTTAAAGTTCTGTTAGCAATAAAATTGAATTCACCAAATTCTCTAACTTTGTTAAATAATTCCACAAAATACCCTTATTTTTGGAAGTACAAGTGTACAACGTCTAGTTTGAAATTTAAGGAAATAATCCATTAGTTTTTATTTTCAAACTTTATTTGCATAAATACTCGATACATAGCATCCTCTTATTTGCTTAATTAACCACAAATTTTTAACTCCTTTAGAAATCAATCTAAATCATCCTCCAACATGTATGAGAACTTTTGTTTAAGAGTTGCAAACAAATCTTGTTGTAGTAGGAGAAAATTTGCAGTAAGAACTTCTGAGTCTGCTAGCTAGTCCGCGGACAAGCCCAGACTGTTTACTAGGGTGGGTATATACTAATTGTCAAGCCGCATAAAAGGGGCTTGAGTTTGCTATATTAAGTTTGTTGGATAAAATATGAAGTATAGCCCGATCCGTTTTCCATCCAAGCCCGTAAGTAATCACCTTTATTTCATTTGGCCCTCTTTTTATCTGTTTGCGAGGTCTCCAACACTTCTTTTTATGAATAGAGGATGATTGCAGTTCTTACACAATAGTAATCATACATTGAGGAGGATTATTTACATTGATAACTCATGGTGTTAAAAATTTGTAGTTAAGCAAATAAGAGAGATGCTATGTATTGAGTATTTATGCAAAAAAAGGGTGAAAATCAAAACAAACTGCTAGTTTCCTTAAATTTTAAAGGAAAAATGGAAAATAATAATCCCACCTTTGTCACTTCTGCTCAAAAAAATCCCACATTTGAGTATTCTAGAAATATTCCCACCTTTGCCCCCATCTTCTCAAACAGTCCCTTGACTGGTTTGTGTTTCTGGTAACCTGTAAAAGAAGGTGACTTGCTACATGTCACCTTCTAATCAGTCTAATTTTAATTTTTTAAATAATAAAAAACAACCAAAAAAATTAATTAAAAAAACAAAACAGCCCCTGCATCATGTTCCCCTTTCTTCTTCCTGATCTCCCACCCGAACGGAGCTCATCCACCGTCTCACGCATGCCGAAGCAGCCCCACCTACAACAACAAGTCAGCGACAACAACCCCCTCCTCCTCCATCTTTTACGCCTCCTTCCAAAAACCCATATTTAATCCAAGGCTCTACAGTTTCTGCCACATTCTTTCAAAGCTTCAAGTTTCCTCAAAAAAAAAAAAAAAGAAAGAAAAAAAAAAGCTTTAGTTAATTTAATCGATCACAAAATCATCACCCTTTTTTTTATTATCTAAACTATCATTGGAACAATACACGTTCAATTTTTATTTTAATTTCGACCCAATTCCTCTCCAATTTTAATTCATCAATGGTTTAAAAAAAAAATAATTCATCAATTTCAGGTTTCAATCCAATGCAACTATGCAAGAGGTAGAAAAATCAGCTAAAACAATGGAGTAAACTGTAATGGAGCTTCGTTCAGTTTGGAGTCATGGTGAATTTTGGGGTCATGGTAAAGGTGAACTTTCGGTGAGTATGAGGTGGGGTTTGAGGCGTGAATTTGATGTTGTTGTTGTTATAGTAGGTGAGGCCGTGAGGAGGTGGTGGTCAGGTGGTAGTGTGGTTAATATATGAGGTGGTGGATATGGAGGAGGCAGTAGTCAACAAGTCATGGTGGCTGCCATTGAAAAGGGTGGGAGGTGAGAGATTGAAAAGAGAAAAAATAAATAAAAAAATAACCTGATAAACAGGTATTAGGTAAACGGGATTATTTTGACAGATGGGGTATAAAGGTGGGATTATTCCTAAATTATTTAAAGGTGGGATTATTTTGAGCAGAAGTGTTAAAGGTGGGATTATTGTTTTCCATTTTTCCAATTTTAAACTAGACATTGTACTTCCAAAAATAAGGGTATTTTGTGTAATTATTTAGCAAAATAGGGCATTTGGTGAATTAAAATTTATTGCTAATGGAACTTTAACGCCAGAGGTCACAGTGTGAATATAAAAAAACGTCAGTGGCATTTGGTGAATTTTGAATAACTTGAGGGTATTTGGTCAATTTTTGAAAAGTTCAAGGGCATTTGGTGAAAAAACCTTATCACCTTGGTAGATCGAACTAAGATGACAACTGAGTTGATGTCACTAGTTCAGGGGAAATATGAGTCCTTGAGGGAGTTTATCACCAGATTCAACAAGGAGAAAACAACCATCCCAAACATGATTCAGGAGGTAGCGTTGCTGCAATGCAGAGCAATTTGCTACCATGCTCACCATTTAGAGCATATATGGGGCGTAAGAGCCTCAAGACGCTAGCTTAAGCGCTAGGTAAAGCGCACGAGTTCATCAAGGCATACGAGACCGACAGAGCAATGCTGAGCAGGAAGGCGCCAAATGACCCAGATAAACGGGCAGAAAACACAGCAAGGGCTGACCAACCAAACAAAGCTGAGCAAGGTCGCAGGGAGGCAAATCGAGATGTTAGGGTGAAAAGGTTAGACCCGAAGTGGGGAGGAAGACCTGGAAGGTTCGACCAGTATACCCCGCTCACTCACTCGAGATCCCACATTTTCAGCGTGAACAAAGGTGATGACAAGTGGTAGAGACCTCCAAGGATGGTTACTAGGAACCGTGATCCCAGCAAGTGGTGTGACTTCCATAGGGACCACAACCACACAACTGATGAATGCACACACCTGAAAGAAAACATAGAAGACCTAGTCAGAAGGGGGTATCTGAACAAGTTCAAACATCAAGCTAATCCCCCTAAAAGAAGATAAGAGGACAGAGTAGCCCGTGACCGCAAAGGAGGTCATAGAGGTCTCGCTGAGGATAGAGACAGAGACAGCAAGCAAGAAGGCAGGGTGTATGTGATCAGCGGAGGACTGGTGCATGGGGGAATAGTGAATAAGGCGCGGGCAGACCTGCGGTCAATGATACATCAGATAAATCATAATGAGAAGCGCAGGTGGCAACCTCTTCCCCCGCAACCGCAAGCTACATTTGATGAGCATGACCAGAAAGGCATAATCTATCCTCATAATGATTCTCTGGTAGTAACGATGAGAATTGCAAACTGGGAGGTAGACCGAATATTGATAGATGGGGGGAGCTTAGAAAACATATATATCAGCGCGTTCAAAGAGGATGAAGTTAGACAGAAAGGACCTAAAAAGGGTGAGTTATGAAGTCACCAGGTTTAACGGATCTGGATTGACCACGAAAGGTACAATCGAGCTCTCAGTTCGAGTAGGAGAAAGGTAAAAAAAGACACGATATTTGAGCAGAGTTCCTGGTGATAGACTCTCCTTCACCTTACAATGTGGTCATGGGGAGGCCACTCATCCACAAGATTGGCGGAGTGGTTTCCACCTATCATCTTGCCATGGCTTACACAAACAATGAAGGGCGGTCAGCAAAGCTTAGGGGAAGCTAGAAAAAAACTCAACAATGTTACATAACTGCCCTAAAGCAGCCCGCTAGAACCAGACAGCAGCCACTCTCAGAGCAAAGATCCTTTGAATAGGTTGAGAAAAAGTCAAGAAAAAGAAAGTGCGAAGAATATCACATGGAGAAGGATAAACAACAGCTGGCCATGGAAAATTTTGAGCCCGCAAAAGAAAAGATGGCTAGACCGCTTCCCAGCGGGGAGCATGTTACAATCGAGCTCACAGAAGGTGATCCTTCAAGAACAATAAAAATCGGAAAGGACATTGATCCCTGGAGTGGGGGTGCACCTCATAGAATTGCTGAGGAAGAACAAGGACATCTTCACATTTTAAGCAGATGAGATGCCTGAAATTGATCCTACAGTCATGGTCCACAGGTTAAATGTGAAGGAAGATGTTAAGCCAGTAAGGCAGAAGAAACGAAGCTTCTCCACGGAGAAAAATCAGGCAATCCAGGAAGAAGTGGAAAAACTCCTTGAAGCTGGATTCATTGAGCCCTACAATTACCCGGAGTGGCTAGCCAACGTGGTCATGGTGAAGAAGGCAAATGGCCAGTGGAGGATATGAGTAGATTTCATAGATCTTAACAAAGCATGCCCAATGGATAGAGTGTTCATGCAATAGAAGGGTAGGAATGTTGTGGTATACGTGGACAACTCAATTGTTAAGAGCGTCACGTAGGCAGGGCATATCATGGATCTAGAGGAAACATTTGCCACCCTAAACAAGTATAACATCAAACTTAACCCGAAGAAATGTGTCTTCGGGGTAAGCTCAAGAAAATTCCTAGGCTTCCTTATCAGCAAGAGAGGCATAGATACAAATCCGGAGAAGGTTGAAGTAGTCTTCAGCTTTCCAAAGACTAAGTGCATTAAGGACATCATGCGGCTGACATGCAAAATGGTCGCACTGGCCAGGTTCATCAGCAAGTTAGCCGACAAAGCTTTACCGTTCTATCAGCTGCTGAAAGGGAACAGGGAATTTAAGTGGGGAGTCGCAGAAAAAGAAGCCTTTGAGGGCATCAAGGAGCATCTAACTAAGCTCCCAACAATGATCAGCCCGGAGCTGAAAGAAAAATTAAAGTTGTACATTTCTGTATCAATTTAAACAATCACATCTGTTCTCCTGGTAGAAAGACAAAAGCAGCAAAGACTAATATACTTTGTGAGCCACGTGCCGACTGAGGCCGAGCAAATGTACCCATTGGTGGAGAAGTTGGCTTTTGCGGTGGTAACTACAACAAGGAAGTTGAAACCATATTTTGACACGCACATAATACAAATCCTCACAAATCTCCCAATAGAGAAAGCATTACAAAAAAAATGGACGCGTCTGGAAGACTCTTGAAGTGGGCCATTGAGCTCTCCAAGTATGAGTTTGAGGTCAAACCTAGGGCAGCTATCAAAGCGCAAGCCCTAGCAGACTTCATCGTCGAAGCCTCGTATGAGGAGAAAGAAGATGATGTTGGAATCTGGAAGATGGAGGTAGATGGATCATCAGCTCAAACAGGGAGCGGAGTAGGGATTATAATGACATTCCCAGAAGGAAATGTATTTGAGTATGCCATTAAGTTCAAATTTAAGTCATCAAATAATGAGGCAGAGTACGAGGTAGCCTTGGCAGGCCTGCGTATGAGTATCGCAGCCGGGGGAAAGTCCATTTGGAGACTGACTCTTAGCTTGTAGCCAATTAACTAAAGGGGGGTTTGCGATTAGGAAATCCACAATGCTTAAGTATGTAACCAAGGTAAAGGAGCTGGCAGCTTAGCTAGTCAACTTCCAGATAGACTTGGTCCCTAGAGCAGGAAACTCCCAAGCTGACACGCTATCAAAGTTAACTAGTTCCACCCTGCAGAGCCTCACAAGGACGGTGATGGTGGAAGTCCTAGAGGAAAGTAGTAATGCTAAAAAGGAGCAGGTGAATTGCATCGACCAGTAACGAGCTTGGTTCACATACATAATGGCAAACAAAGTTCATGGCTCACTATTGGACGGTTAAGTGAAAGCTAAGAATGTGAAGTAAGACGGTAACTGGTACATGGTGATGAATGGGGAGCTCCACAAGAAGGCCTTCTCAAAACCACTATGAGGTGTATCCTAGAATGGGAGCAAGAGAAAATCATGGAAGAGGCACACTTAGGAATATGTGCCAACCACTTTGGTGGAAAGGCACTAGGATTAGAAGTTCTCAGAAGGGGTGGATACTGGCCAACTCTGACGCAAGATGCACTGGCATATGTGAAAAGTATGACACGTGCCAAAAATATTCCCCATTCATAAACCAGCCTGCAAATGGTCTTACCTCAATCCTCAGCTTGATCCCGTTTGCTCAGTGGGGAATGGACATATTGGGACCCTTCACCACTAGGTCAGCGGGTAGGAAGTACCTCATAGTGGCAATAGAGTATTTTACCAAGTGAATAGAGGTCGAGCCCACTAAGTGCATAAAGTCAACCCATGTGAGGACGTTCATATGGAAAAACATCATCACAAGGTTTGGGGAGCCGCGGTGCATAGGCTTTGACCACGGATGCCAATTCGACTTTGACACCATCAAGGATTACCTGGAGGACATGGGCACCAAGTATGCAAGTGCCACAATCTGTCACCTGCAGAGTAATGACCAAGCCGAAGCGACAAACAAGCTGATCTTAACAGCCCTGGAGAGAAAGCTGGAGGAGCACAAAGGCTTATGGGCTAACCTAGTCTTAGAGGTGTTATGTCCAAATAGAACCACTGTAAAAGAATCTACCAGAAAAAGCCCTTTTATTCTAGCTTATGGGGCTGACGTAGTTGTCCCCATGTGAGGACGTTCATATGGAAAAACATCATCACAAGGTTTGGGGAGCCGCGGTGCATAGGCTTTGACCACGGATGCCAATTCGACTTTGACACCATCAAGGATTACCAGGAGGACATGGGCACCAAGTATGCAAGTGCCACAATCTGTCACCTGCAGAGTAATGACCAAGCCGAAGCGACAAACAAGCTGATCTTAACAGCCCTGGAGAGAAAGCTGGAGGAGCACAAAGGCTTATGGGCTAACCTAGTCTTAGAGGTGTTATGTCCAAATAGAACCACTGTAAAAGAATCTACCAGAAAAAGCCCTTTTATTCTAGCTTATGGGGCTGACGTAGTTGTCCTAGTGGAAGTGAAAATTCCCAGCCTTGATACAATACATGAGCCACAGGGAAATAAAATGCGCATGCTGGAGGAGCTAGACTTCTTGCAAGAAGTAAGGCTAAAAGCAGCTCTCAAGCTAGCATCCAAGAAGAGCAGGATTTCCAAAGCTTTCAACAGAAGAGTCAAGCACCGGGAGCTCCTGCTAGGAGACCTAGTTCTCAGAAGGACGGTAACAATGAAAAAGGAAACCAGCATGGAAAGCTATCAGCTAACCAGGAAGGCCCCTTCATCATTCATGAAGAGGTAGGACCTAGTGCATTCCTCCTCGCTTATCAAGAAGGTCAGGTCTTAAGGAATAGTTTCAATGCTGATGTGCTACATAAATATTTTTTTAAAGAGGCAAAAAGTTAAGTAGAATTGAGGATAATTATTTTAATTTTGCAAGAACCCTGTTTAGTTCATGTTATATCAATTAAGGCATTCAAGCCATTTTAATTCAATGAAATACGAGCCTCTACATGAGGAGTACATTACATAAACTTGCCTAAATATATCATTACATAAACTTGCCTAAATATATTATGCCTTAGCATCATGTACTAACATGCATAAAAAAAAATAATAATAACATGTACGTGCTGAAGACAGAAAGCACCATAGCATGGCGCAGCAAAACAACATTACAAGACAAAAGGGCATCCCTCCCTAAAATTTCACCTTACTTGCTCAAAGTAAAACAGGGCACCACCTGGGGAACGCCTGAGGGGGACGCCTGACACGTTCAACTTGAGCAGGAAAGGTCTGTAAAAAAAAAGAGAGAAAAAGAAGAAGGATGAGCTGTGCGGGGAACACTAAGGTCCTCTTAGTCCCACCCAGCTCACATCTTTGAGGGGGAGAGGAAGAGATAGGCAAATGACAAGCCCTTGCAAAGAGAAGCAAGGGGCCCAAAGCAATAAGTCGCAGCACAAACAAGCTGAAAAACACTAATAAGTCACATCGAAATAAGCTGAATGACATAAAATTGAATAGCCAAAAGCTGGTTGACACGAATAAGTCTCAGCAGAGCAGACCGAATGATGCCAAACAGGCAAGAAATGAATAAACTACTTAATATGCACACAAGTCTCTACAAAAATTAAGTAGAGTACGTAAAGCACAAGCATACAACGCAAAGATGACAGAAAGAGCAAAGCTCATCAAAGTCCCTGCTGAACATAGCAGAAGACAAGAAAACAAGAAAGCCCTCAGTAGCCAAATCAGGAAAATAGGGAGGCCCAACCTACGAGGCTTCACTTAGCGCAACAAAGGGGCTGCTATGCTAAGGTCTAGGTACTACTACACCTTGGCTCAGCGGCAGGTTCAAACAAGCACACATACCACAAACAATCAGTGGACGAAATAGCAGAAAAATCATCAAGTACATAAAACACAAAGCTGAACCCCTTCCCACCAGGACAGGGTAAACATCTAGCAAGTCAGTTACAATACGTACAAAGCAGAGCCCTTTTCCACCAAGACGAGGAAACACTCAACTAAATAAGTCAAGGAAATATATATTCAAGTTACGCTAGACAGGCCTAGCAACAAAAGCTACCTAGTTACCACGGATCTGGGTGAGGAAAACTCAGAGGAACCACTGTAGTAAGAAGGTGGAAGCCGCCATAATCTTTATTGTCCACCACCAAAAGACTGTACTTCAATAGCAGCAGCAACGTCAGGGCAGAGGGGAACCTCCAAGTTTAGCACGGCATGGTCAGGAACCTCGCAGAACCTACAAGTATCTCAAATAAGCTAGCGTCACTAGTAGACTCAACTTTAGACCAGAAATTGTTGAAACAAGCCTATTACTCCTCACCCTCACCATACAAACTACTCACAAAACGGGAAGCAGCCTCCTATCCACCATCATGGCGATCATCCAATAACTTAGCAAACGCAGGAGAAAGCACAAAGGCCTTAAGTGCCTCCTTCCCTAGCAATTTCCAGCTTAGTTATATGACCAGCCCATAGATTGGCAATCTCTGCTTCCAACGTCTACACCCTGGCCTGAGAAGTCTGCAGCTGTTCATCACAGCTCGCCAGTTTGGTCTAGGTGAGCTGAAATTCTCCCAATTGGAGATGTAGGGCATCCGCCCTTAACCTTAGAGGAGTCACCTCACAGACCATGGCATCCCTCTCAGTACAAGCCTGCTGAACTTCCAAATTCTTCCAATAAAGAATTAGGCCTTGATTATGGTACTCCTTCTCCACTGTAAGCAAGGCATTTGATAAGTCCCCAAAAGACCTGACAAGCTACAGAAAGGCAAAGAAAGGAAAGAGTAAGCCATAATAGAAATTAATTAAAGATAAAAATAAGACAAGGCATTAACAAAAGAATAAGCAAAAGAAGAAAAAGAAACAAGAATCAGAGAACAAAAGAGTAAAATCAAGGACTAACCTTTTGCAAGTCATGACAAGCCATAGCCGCAAGAAGACTGAGCGAGATGCTTGTAGAATCAGCGGGGAGACGAACTCTCTGAGTAAGACAATACCCCAAGGTACCACCCTTTTGGGGATCGTCCTCGAACAAGGATTCATCAACCCTCACATTCATCTCAGGGCAAAAAGGAGCATTCTCAGCTCCATCAGGGAACAACAAGGGACAAAGGTGGGCATCAATGGGGACCTTAGAAAATTCAATGGGCCCAGTAGGGCGGAAGTTACCCCCAGCAGAGACTGAGGTGGCAAACAGAGGGTTCTCAAAGGTATATCTCAGGAATTGGTGAACACAATGATTAAGTTCACTGGAATTCTGAGTATCGACTCCCATGTTAGCATTTCCACTAGGAAGCCCAGTGTTATTAGGGGTAGAGAAGGTGCGAGCCTTTTTCGCAGCGGGCTCATCCTTAGTAGGAACATAAGTCAAAGGATCATCCTCCAAATTAATAATTGGCTAATCCTGCTAATGAGTACTCCCCACCTGAGAGTGCCATCCCTGGTGGCGCTTCGGAGCCGCCCCCGCAGTCCGGAGAAGCGCGGCGGAAACTTTGGAAGCGCACCTTGCGCCACTAACGCCTCATACTCTGCAGCCGCTCTTCGAGGGGTAGGACGAGTTTCATGCCTACTCTCAACAGTAGAAGAGGAGGGCTTAACTTCAGCAAGACTGGATCCCACATGATCAGCAGCTGTTATAGTGCCGAAGATATCCCGCAGTTCAACTGGAGCTAGACGCACCTCATTCTGCAAGGAACCAGCATACACCTCTAGAGTATCAAAAAGCTCCGGGGCATTGTTAGGAGTAGTAGTAAAAGGGTCCTTCCAATTATTAAGCCTGCCTAAGAATGCGTATGTCCATTTTGTCGTAACCTAAAAATGGGAGACAAAGAGACCAAACAACATAAGGGCCAAGGAAAATAGGGAAAAGAAGAAGGAAGAGAAAAAAAAAAGCAACACTTACCAGCCTCATGTGTATAGCACAAACGCATGGCAGAGAGCTGCTCGTTACCCACAATGTATATAGAGTTTGGTAGCCAGATCTTGAGAAATTTTGAGTCGCCAGTCCCTGCTCCCTGCAGAGCGTTAAAGGCCTCCGTCTCACAGGCAGACTTAGATTGGGAGACAGTAACCCCAACCATGTTGGTACGAATCACCCAAAAATTGCGCGGCACAACAAAAGTAGAGGCCACCTTCACCTAGAGAACTTACCAGTCCAATCCCTAAAGCGACCAAGCTTTTGGAAGGACAAACTTTGCCATCCTTAGGAGCTACGTAGTACCACCCAGACTACATACTGGTCAAACCGATTCACATCAGTCATGTCATCAAGCAAAGAAAAACTATTTAAAGGATGAACATGGGGAATGGAGCTAACAAGAGACACATCAGGGGGATTAGCCTTGACGGCGTCAGCTAACATTTTATGGCGCATTGCGCGCGACCTTAAACAGGTGAGATGGGACAAAAGAATTCCATCCTTAACAAGCACTCACTCGCAGTAAGGATCAATGAAGTCAGGAAGAGGCTCCCGCCAAAAAGGGTGAAAAGCATTACCCTCAGCAGGACAACTACTGCCTGACCCAGATGCAACATTAGGAGTCGCAGCAGTACCCGTACTACTCGCAGCGGGGGACAATCAAGTGGCATAACCATTTGTATAGGAGTGAAGGAAGAAGAAAGAGAAACAGGAGGAGTGTCCATAGAGCACTCACCTGAAGGAGAGGATCAAGAAGGAGAATCCGACTTATTGGCCACTTGAGGCTCACTTATGTTCTAACTATTAGAAGTGTCAGACATTGTGAAATCTACAAAGATAAAAACCCACAGAAAGGAAGAAGAAGGAAATGAGGTACCGAGAATTGAAAATAAGTTTCTAGAGACAAGAACAATGGAGGAATAAAAAGAGGGAATCAAGAGAACAATTACAACAACAAAAAGGCGTAAAATCGGACAATGATAATTGAAACGAGTCAAAAGACACAATTTTGTGAAGAAAATTACAAAAAGAAGCAAAATTGGGTAAGTACATATAACAAAAGGTACAAAGTAATTACCTTTAGAGCAAAAGTTGCAGAAAGCAACAGGATACAACAAAAATGGCGAACACAAGAACTCAAACAAAAGTGAAGTTCAAAACTGCAACCAAGAGAAAAAGAAAGGCAAATTAGTATGAAAGCAAGAAAAAATAGGAGAAAAGTAAATATGACAGGAAATTGAAGCAAAAGCAAAGATGAAGGAAGCAAAAACTTACCACAACAATGGAGGAGAAACGCGCGTTTGAAAAAATGAGGAAGGTAAAAAGAAATGGGGGACAGTAAATTTAATACGGAGTTAATGGGCCGTTGGACATGAAGTAAAACCAAACCGCCATGTCAGTTCGGTAAAATCAAAACTGCAGGATTGGATGATCGACACGTGTTCCTACAAAAAAAGATTATAAAAATAATAAAATATAATTTATCAAAGAAAGACTTCAACAAGAGTGATCAAAATTCCTCTCAACAAGATCGTCATTTCTCAGACTTCAGCGGGAGTGATCGAAATTCCTCTCAGCAAGATCGTCATTTCTCAGACTTCAGCGGGAGTGATCGAAATTCCTCTTAGCAAGATCGTAATTTCTCAGACTTCAGCGGGAGTGAATGAAATTCCTCTCAGCAAGATCGCCATTTCTCAGACTTCAGCGGGAGTGATTGAAATTCCTGTCAGCAAGACCGTCATTTCTCAAACTTCAGCAGGTGTGATCGAAATTCCTCTCAGCAAGATTGTTATTTCTCAAATTTCAGCGGGAGTAATCAAAATTCCTCTCAACCAGATCGTCATTTCTTAGACTTCAGCGGGAGTGATCGAAATTCCTCTCAGCAAGATCGTCATTTCTCAGACTTTAGCGGGAGTGATCAAAATCTCTCTCTGCAATTTTAGAAAGCAACGACCAAGTGTGCGCCCAGCAAGCAAAAACATAGCCATCTTAAACACCCAATAATACGATAGAATCCTCACCAAGTTTATGACCTGACCACTCAAGTGTCCGGATTGCATTAACAACCCATAAACTAGAGGGTCTAGGAGTGTGCAGGGTCATTTGGCCAGACGACCTGTTAAGCCATGGCTAATAAGGCTACACGCTCAGAATAGCTGGCATGAATGACTTCATACCATCTCTTAAGGGGCTAGTGATCAGTGGCCATTTGGCCCACTTTTCTACTTCGTTTCTTCCCCGATTGAGCCCTTTGTTTGCCCTTTTTCCTCTATTTTAGCTTAGTTTTGTTATTATTGAGCATATTTGTTACTTGGAGTGGTTTTGAGTCATTTTTGGCTCATTTCCTAAGGTTTTATTCCCTCTCCTTTAACCCATTTCGATTTGCTCCTATTAGAACCTTTCCTATGATTTGTGTTTTCCATCTTACAGGTCCTCCCGTGGCTAAGAAAGCAAGGATTGGATGCAAGGATTAGGCATGCTTTGGAGTCAAAGAGATTGGAGCATTACAGCCCAAAATATGAAGGAAAGAAGAGTTCAGAGCGGGCGCTCTAGATATGGAGCGGACGCTCTGTATTCCTTGCTGCAGAAAAACCAAGCACCCAACCCTCAGAGCGGGCACTCTAATGATGAAGCGGGCGCTCTAGCTCCCAGAATAATCAGAGCATTTTCTGCGAGACCTCAGAGCGGGCGCTCTAATGATGAAGCGGGCGCTCTAGCTCCCAGAAAAATCAGAGCATTTTCTGCGAGACTTCAGAGCGGGCGCTCTGGCCTTAGAGCGGGTGCTCTGGCCTTAGAGCGGGCGCTCCGTGTTCCCCTGACCGAAACTCTGCTACACGCGTAGGCCGACGGCTCTAATTATTTTACTCTGCACGTGATGCCTAAAATTTTGGGCCTTGATTTGGGTTAGGTTTTAGAGGAGGGTATAAATACCTCTCTTCCTTGTAATTGAAGAGAGATAGGTAGGGAGAGAAATATTAGAAAATCAGATTTCAGCTTATTGTTTTCTTTCTTTCTTTTGCACTTTAGATTAGTTAGGGTTTAGTTCCTCATTAGATCTAAAACACTACTCTTTGTTACTCTCTTTCATTTTCAATCCAAGATTTAATCTTTTGGTATTATTTCTATCCCTACTCTTTATTTATTGCTTTATTTATCTATTTTAATTAGTTTTAGCTTATCTTTAGTTGTTATTTCAAGTCAATAGAATAGTTTAATGTCTTAGTTGCCTCCTTGTTTAAACTTGCAATTTCTGGTTTTGATCCTTTATTTTCTTGCTATTAGTATAATATTATCCTTATTTGCTTAGATTTCATGCTATTTAGAATAGATTACAAGTAGACTTAACTTATTCTCTTCAAAGTTAACTTCTTTAGTAAAGTTTAATCATCCTATTTTCTGGTTTTAGCCATGTTTCTCTCATTAAACTTAGTTTTTGCTTTTGTTAATGTTCTTGTGTGCTTTGGTATGACCCTTCCTTCTCTAGGCTAGGTTTCTAGCTAGGGGAGGGGGGAAATGATGAACTAATGATGAAATGAATGATATGTGGTGCAAGATTGGGTAGATTGAGAAGTTTTGCAATTGATTCCAACCTAGGTTTTAGTTGTTAGGAATTAGAGATTGATCACCTCTAAGACCCTATTTTGTGTTGCATGCTAGTTGCGCGAGGGTGAGCTTGTATGTGATGATGACTAGGTTAGGGATGACCTCGACCACCGAGGCGGGGTTGGGTAGGCGGTGTTTAGGTGAGCCCGAGAGGGAATCCTAGATGTTGGACCATAGGCCCCAACTGCTTGGTTGACCGATTGAACCATTCTTGTTGCCTCTAATTGTTGAAATCATTGTTAGTTAGGAATTCTCCCCTATCCCCTGGTGTTTGCTATTCCTTGATTTTCGAAGTTTTATACCTCTGCTTGTTGCTTGTTAATTTAATTCTTAGTTTATTTGTTTCCCTAGTAGCTATAGATAAATCCATCAAAAATTTATTCCTCCCTTTTCAATTGACTTATAAGTGATCTAAGCAAGAGACGTTTGACCTTCCCTGAGGATTCGACCCCTCTTCCACTATGCTACCTTTGGTTAGTTCAGGACGTGGGTTTTCTTTTTATTCTTGACTCGACCTTTAGGAACTAACGACACCTAGGGGGCCGATCAAGTTTTGGCGCCGTTGCCGGGGAATGGCAACATTGTTTATTGCTTAGTTATCTTGTTTTTCAATTGTTTTCTACTTCTATCCTTCTATTTTTCATTTATTTCTCCGTTGTTGTCATTCGCTAATTGTCTGTTTAGCTGTGTTGAATGCTTAGAAGATCACAGGGACCACCTACTCACGACCTCGATCTCGACATTGACCGCACTCTAAGGCGAGTGAGGAGACTATTTGTTGAACAAACGGGTGAGGAGGAGGAGTTCTTTGATTCTTCTAGTGATATTTCTTCAGACATGGGGGATGCCAATGGCGCTCTTTTTGGTGACTTTGGTAATCCGGGTAGTCATGAATTGCAATGTGGGATTCTACTTCCTACAACGGGAACAAATTTCACTATCCACCCGCACTACACTCAAATGGTGCGTGGAGATCAATTTTCTGGAGCAGCTCATGAAGATCCGATAGAGCATTTGGACAAATTTCTCGAGACATGTGCTTTACTCCAAACCAACCAAGTCACTCAAGAATACATCCGGATGCACCTTTTTCGGTATTCGCTCACAGGCAAGGCTTATAGGTGGCTCAAAAACCTAAAGCCCGGCTCGTTGGCCTCATGGAGAGACACGGCCAAAGCTTTCTTGAACAAGTTCATTCCCGAAGACAAATCAACCGAATTGAGGCAGAAAATTTCATCATTTAGGCAAGAAAGGTATGAATCTTTGGGGGAAGCTTGGGACCGGTTTAAAGAGTATGTGAGAGCTTGCCCACACCATGAGTTTGACAAGCAACTTCTCATCAAGTTCTTCTATGATGGTCTTGACGACATACCCAAGCAAAATTTGAATTCCGGATGTGGTGGACATATTAGCAAGGTGCCTCAAGCTCAATTGGAGGACACCATAGAGGAAGTTGTGAGGTACTATTCTACGAGTGGTGGAAGAAGAAGAGGTGAAGAGAGAGCTTCGGGCAAATTCGAGCTTGATCAAGGTTCACTCAAGGCTCTTATGGAACAAGTCATTGACAAGAAGCTGGGAAATAGCCAAGGGTCTTCATCTTCCTCCACCAATCAAGTACACTCTTTCTCTTGTGAGAATTGTGGGGGTACCAACCATGATATATCATATTGTGGTGGTCGAGACCCCGAACATGTCGCGGCAATGGGGTACATGAACAATCAACGTGATAATTGGAGAGCCCCCAATGCCAATTATGGTAATAGATTTCAAGATGCAAGTGGCCCAAGCCACAACACGGGTCAAATGGCTCCCTTTCCAAATCCAAATGCTAGCAATCACCCTAGAGCACCATTCAAGCAAGGACCACCCAACCAATTTCAAAATTTCCAACCCAACCCTTCCATGCAAAATGATCCTAATCAACAAATGCTCATGGAAACTCTCAATAGAATCCAATCAAGCCTATCCGCCATGGATCAAAGAATAACCAATAGTGAGCGAAAAGCGGATCAAAGGCATCAAGAGGTCACCGCACATCAAAAGATGATGGATAATCAAGTGGCTCAACTCGCCGAGAGGGTGACCAATCTAGCCAATGAGAAGCTCCCGGGCCAACCTACTACCAACCCGGCTACCACCCATCATATCAAAGCTATCTCTCTTAGGTCCGGAAAGTCTTATGAGGGGCCTAGGAGTGATCAATCGGAGCACAACAAGGAGGGTGAAGAGCAAGTGGTTGAAGAGGTCAATGGAGATAGCCAAGGTCAAATAATTGACAATAGTGTTGAAGGAAGCATTGAGAAGAAGAAGGGTGAAGGTAGTAAAGAGCAAGGAAGTTGGGAAAGACAAGCAACCATCAACATCTTATCAACCATCAAGGTTTGAACCACCACCGCCTTATCCCGAGAGGATTGTTGAGAGGAGATTGAATGACAAGTACAACAAGTTTATGGCTATGCTCAAGTCACTTCACATCAACATTCCATTCCTTGAAGCCATGACTCAAATGCCACCCTATGCAAAATTCCTCAAGGAACTCCTCTCCAACAAAAAGAAGCTAAGTGATGAGTGTATCACTCTTCCTCATCAAGTTAGTGCCCTAGTGCAAAGAACCTTGCCTACCAAGCAATGTGATCCGGGAAGCTTCACTCTTCCGGTCAAGATTGGTGATATGGAGACCACGGGTGCACTAGCCGATCTTGGGGCAAGTGTGAGCCTCATGCCACTATCCATTGCAAAGAAGCTCAAGTTCGAGATGATACCTTCAAGAAAGGTGATTCAATTAGCCGACCGGTCCACAAAATTCCCATGCGGAGAGTTAGAAGACGTTCCTATCAAGATTGGGAATTTGTTTGTGCCTTGCGATTTTGTGGTGATGGATATGGAGGAGGACCCTCATACTCCTCTTATCCTTGGAAGAGAGGCACTCAAGACCATGGGAGCGGTCGTCAATTGCAAAGATAATACCATTACATGTGAGGTGGCCAATGAGAAGTACAAGTTTGAATTCTCAAAGACTTTGAAGCAACCTATGGTAGAGAAGATTTGGCGGGTGGACTTGGTGGACTCCGAACTTGATGAATTGGTGAAGTCTCATGAGGTATTTAAAGACAAGGGTGATGAAGACCTCCCATGTGAGGAGGTGGGTGAAGGAGAATCTTTGTGTGCCTTGGAGGTTGAAAGCCTTGAAGGTGAAACTCATCCCGAGACTCAAGGAGCCGTGGATGAGCTCCCATCGATCCAAAGTGAGTCTAAGGAGGAGAGTTCCACGCCTCCTCCCAAGGTAGAACTAAAACCCCTCCCTCCTTCTCTCAAATATGCTTATTTGGATGATGATTGCTTACATCCTATTATTGTCAATGCTAACCTCGATGACACCTCATTGCAAAAATTAATTGAGATTTTAAAAAAATATAGGAGTGTTATCGGGTATAGCATTGATGATATTAAGGGGATTAGCCCTAGCTTGTGTATGCATCGCATTCATCTTGAGGATGATCATGCCTCTTCCATTGAACCTCAAAGGCGGTTGAATCCGACTTTGAAGGAAGTGGTTAAGAAGGAAATCCTCAAACTACGTGAAGCGGGGATCATTTATGCTATCTCCGATAGCAAATGGGTGAGCCCGGTTCATGTGGTTCCCAAAAAGGGAGGCATGACCATCATACAAGATGACAAGGGGAATGATATCTCGACCCGCACTGTCACGGGGTGGAGAATGTGCATTGACTATAGGAGGCTTAATAAAGCCACTAGAAAAGATCATTTCCCCTTGCCATTTATCGATCAAATGTTGGAGAGGTTGGTGAAGCATTCACACTATTGTTTTCTTGATGGTTATTCGGGTTTCTTTCAAATCCCAATTCACCCGGATGACCAACATAAAACAACCTTCACTTGTCCATTTGGGACATTTGCCTACCGAAGGATGCCCTTCGGATTGTGCAATGCCCCATCGACTTTCCAACGATGTATGACAGCAATCTTTTCTGATATGATCGAAAATGCAATAGAAGTTTTCATGGATGATTTCAGTGTTTGTGGTTCGTCTTTTGACCTATGCTTGCACAATCTCGAAAAGGTTTTAAAGAGGTGTCAAGAGACGAACCTTGTGTTGAATTGGGAAAAGTGCCATTTTATGGTCGAGGAGGGCATTGTCCTCGGGCATAAAGTGTCCATTAATGGTATTGAGGTAGACCCGGCAAAGGCCTCGGCGATGGAAAAGCTACCCCCACCATCATCGGTGACCGGGGTACGTGCCTTCTTGGGGCACGCCGGCTTCTATCGCCGATTTATCAAAGATTTTGCACAAATAGCGAGACCTTTGACGAGTTTACTTCAAAAAGAGGTGGAGTTCAAATTCGATGATGCTTGCACTAAGGCATTTGAAACCTTGAAAAATGCTTTAGTGAATGCGCCTATAGTGCAAGCACCGAATTGGGAACTCCCGTTTGAATTAATGTGTGACGCGAGTGATAATGCAGTTGGAGCAGTCCTTGGGCAAAGGAAAGAAAAGAAATTGAATGTGATCTCTTATGCAAGCCGGACTTTAGATACGGCACAAAAGAATTACACCACCACGGAGAAGGAAATGTTGGCGGTGGTCTTCGCTTTTGACAAGTTTAGACCCTATTTAGTGTGCAACAAGGCCATTGTCTACACCGATCACTCCGCGGTGAAGTATTTAATGAGCAAAAAGGATGCTAAGCCGCGTCTAATCCGATGGGTCCTTCTCTTACAAGAATTTGACATTGAAATACGGGATAAGAAAGGAAGTGAGAACCTAGTGGCTGACCACCTCTCAAGGTTGCCGTTAGACCACCCTTCTTACCTTGACAAAGAGGATCCCATCGATGATGAGCTTCGAGATGACTCTCTTATGGCGATCGTTACCAACACCATCCCTTGGTTCGCTGATATTGCAAATTATTTAGCAAGCGGGGTGGTACCTCATGACTATGATGCTCGACAAAGGAAGAGGTTCTTCAAGGAAGTTAAGAGGTATTTTTGGGATGATCCAAGCTTGTACAAGAAGTGTAGTGACGGTTTGTTCCGGAAATGTGTGGCAAATCATGAGATGGAAGGTATTATGGAACATTGTCATTCACTACCTTGTGGAGGTCATGGAGGTGTCAACAAGACCGTGGCAAGGATCCTAGGTTGCAAGCTTTGGTGGCCAACTATGCGCAAAGATGTTCACAAGTTCATCCTTCGATGTGACCGATGCCAAAGGATGGGAGGAATCACAAAGAGAAATGAAATGCCGCAACAATCAATCTTAGAAGTTGAGCCATTTGATGTATGGGGAGTGGACTTCATGGGTCCGTTTGTCTCCTCATGTGGGAATTTGTATATCCTTGTGGCTGTGGATTATGTGACTAAATGGGTGGAAGCGATACCATCACCCACAAATGACCACAAGGTAGTGTTGAAGTTGCTCAAGAAGATCATCTTTCCTAGATTTGGGGTGCCACGGTGCCTAATTAGTGATGGCGGATCTCATTTCGCCAAGAAACAACTCGAAGCACTTTTGAAGAAATATGGGGTACATCATAAGGTTGGACTCCCTTACCATCCACAAACCCAAGGGCAAGTGGAGGTGTCCAACAGAGAAATTAAGAGTTTGCTCGAGAGGATGGTCAACAAGTCTAGAAAAGATTGGTCCCTAAGACTGGATGATGTACTATGGGCCTTACGGACCACTTACAAGACACCGATTGGCACCACGCCATATCGACTTGTCTATGGTAAGGGATGCCACCTTCCGGTGGAATTGGAGTACAAGGCATGGTGGGCTGTAAAGGAACTCAACATGGACCTTCACTTGGCCGGAGAAAAGAGGCTACTCAAGCTCAACGAGTTGGAAGAGTTGAGGTATGATGCTTATGAGAGCTCTAGACTCTACAAAGAACAAACCAAGAGGTGGCACGACAAAAGGATTCGAGATCGTGACTTCGAGGTGGGTAACAAGGTTCTTCTCTTCAACTCACGTCTCCGACTCTTTCCCGGGAAGCTCAAGTCCAAATGGGTGGGGCCGTTTACAATCACCAAAGTAACCCCCTATGGCTCGTTCGAATTGGAAAATCATGAAGATGGGAGCCGGTTCATGGTGAATGGGCAACGGATCAAAAGATACTATGATGAAGGAGATATTGGAAAGATCGGTTGCCTAATGCTTGGGACGGTCCACACCGTTCCTCCCCCTTAGCTTTATTGCTCGTGACGTAACGTCAAGCTAGGGACGTTAAACTAGCATGCTTTGTAGTATATTGTGAATATTTGTCTTTGAACTATCTCTTTAGTTACTTTTTGTTTTAAGTACTTTGCAAAAATCCGGAGGATTTTTCCCCAAAGAGGGGATGGTTTATGTTGGTTATCGTTAGCCAAAATGCTATAAACCGAAGGGCACGACCTCTTGGCTCAACCAATCAATGGTTGAGTCGGGTACTTAGGACGCATCCTATAGAAGTACTAACGATTTTGGTTTGAGTGATATTTGAGTGTTTGCAGGTTTGGGAAATAATGCTTTTAAAGCCAAAAATCCGACAGTCTAGAGCGGTCGCTCTAAACAGAGGGCGGGCGCTCTGCATCATTGGGAATTATTCAGAATACTTGAGGCCAAAATCCGAGACTTTAGAGCGGGCGCTCTGATTTTAAGGGGGCTAAGGAAGGAAAATTTCGAGACTTTAGAGCGGGCGCTCTGGGTGTAGAGCGGGCGCTCTGGGTGTAGAGCGGGCGCTTTGAAGGTCCCTCAGAAATTCTACATTTTTGGTGCTAAAATCCGAGACGCGAGAGCGGGCGCTCTGGATAGAGAGCGGGAGCTCTGAGTTTTGGGTGAAAAATTGACTAAGTGTGGGAAAATTGCGCAGGTTTAGAGCGGGCGCCCTGGTCATAGAGCGGGCGCTTTGATTTTCAACCCAGAAACCTGATTTTTCAGCGAAATGTTAGAGCGGCCGCTCTACCCTTAGAGCGCCCGCTCCGACCCTCAATTCAGACTTTGCGTTTTATCCCCTCTTAATTTTGAGCACCCAAATTCTCACCTCAAACTCCCTATCCCTATCCCTTCTCTCACCTCAAACTCTCTCAACTTTTTCCTCCATAACCAAACCTTCATCTCCTCCAAATCTCCACCTTCCAACTACGAATTCCTCTAAAATTCACAAATTATTCATCCCCTATCTCCAAAAATCATACATCTCCATCAAGAATTCAGCACCTAGTCCGGATTTCATCAAGAATTGAAGCGGGTTCTACCGGGTTCGCGTCGGGCCAAGTCGGGTTCTTCTTCAATTTCAACTCTAGGCTAATTTGTCTCCAATTGTTGGTATAATCCTACTCTTACTAAGTTAATTTTCCCTATTTCTTTGGATATTTGCTTATTAAGGTTGGCTTAATTGGAGAATTGATGGTGAATGAATGGGTTTTGTGTTTTATGTGGTGAAAATTTGTTGTGAATTGTAGTGTGTTGTTTGTTGTGGTGCTTTGGCAAGGGAAAATTATTGTGGATTTTTGCTAGGTTTTGGTTTGTAGAAAGTTTTGGTTTTAGAATTGGTGGTTGTGCAAAGTTTTGGAGAGTTTTGTTTTTGTGGTCATTGTGTAGAATTGTTGGAAATTGTTGGGTTGTTGTGGTGTGTTGCTTTGGAAAATTTCTATATTGTTGTTGTAAGAAATGGCTGGTGGTTCAAAGAGGCAAAGAGCCGAACCAAGGAGTGGTAATGTAGGAGAAAGTAGTGGTGCCGGTAGTAGTGGTGGGCATGCTCAACCCACTCAATTCAACGTTACCCTGCCACATGCGGCCCAAAGGACCAAATTGGCCGAATTGGATAGGAGGGCAATTAATCCAACTCTCTTCTATTCCCAACACGACTGTTATATGATTGGAATAGACGAGAAGGTTAGGGAGCTTGCAGTGAATCTGGGGTTTGATGCGTTCTTGGATTGTAGATTGCCAAATGATTACATCACCGCAGATACTTCCTACTACTACCCCACCCAACCGCCTCTAACTTACCGCCCCCTAACATTGGAGTTTCTTGCTAGCTTCGAGTTAAATCAAGAAGAGGGTATGGAAGGCATTGATGCATTCAAAGTAAAATTCCGGTTGTTCAACAAAGGCCGCCACATTACCCTCCGTGCTTTCAATGAACTATTTGGTTGGGACCCAAATGCTCGAATCTTGGATACCTCCGGTCAAGGTTATATAGAGGGGTACAATCCGCAAGAATTTTGGGCCCGAATCACGAGTGGGGCTAGAGAATTCCAATCAAACTCCTCCAAGGCCTCAGAGATCCACCATGCCGCCTTACGGTACTTTCACCGGATGCTTGCATATATTTTCTTCTCCAGAAAAGATCTAGGTAAAATGAGCGATCAAGAGTTATATCTTCTTTGGAGAGCTACCGAGGGTGCGCTTCTTTACCCACCTACCACCCCGGAGCACAAGATCAATCTAGGGTATCTGTTTGCCAAGAGATGTAAGGCAATAAGGGACTCCCCCCTCTTGACTGGTCCTATCTTTATGGGAGGGATGGTCACGTATATCGCCTTCAAGTACAGATACAAGACCCAGCTGCAGCAGATGGAGAGCTTGAACATGGCAGCCGAATTGAACATAGAGAAGATGAAAAGAATGCAATTCATTTCGGATTCCACGGGAGTCACGGGTAAGGCCTTCATTTGGCGGATCCGAGACGTCCCTTGGTGCTACATGCCATGTCCGTTCATGATGAATCCGCCCCCGGGAACTGAGTTACCATGGCAAGTCCCTATGGAGCAAATTCACGAGAATGACCTCTCCCAGCCCGAGATTGATCATAGAAATGAAATCAGGCAAGCGAGGCGGCAACAACAACAATTCCAGCAACATCAAGAGCAACAGCAGCAACAGTTTCAGCAGCAGCAACAAGAGCAATTTCAACAATTTATTTCTCAGGCACAGCAGCATCTTCAGCAGCCCCCCCAGTTCTCGGGGGGAGGTGAGCCCTCTTCCTCTTCTGCATTTAATATTGAGCAAGCTTTCGCTAGCCTCACTCTGGAGGTTAGGAACCTTGCTCAAGCCCGGCCTAGGGAAAGAGAGGAGGCCCCTGCTCAGTCTCCTGGTCCCACTTTTGATATTTATCAAAACCATATTTATGATTACCATGTGGACCAGGGACATTTTAGCCCATGTGTCAACTACCCCTACTACCCTCCGCAGCACGGGCCTGTCCCGAATTGGGAGCCCCCTCAGGTAGATGACAATGGGAACCCCATTCCTCGTACCGGCGGCCAATACCCCTATTGGCAAGGCCCCGGTACCCTGCATGACCCTCCCCACTCCTTCCCCCCTACAACTACCAGCGCCCAGGTGGGTGTGATTACCTCGGTGATCCCGCCTATCCTTATCAGGGCGACGGCTTTCCCCCCGGTTATTACGGTGGGTGGGAGCCATATGGGCCGCCATGCGATGTTGATTATGATTGGGCGCCCCCTGTAGTTGTAGAGGGAGAGGAAGAGGAAGACTCTGAGGAATAGATGATCATTTCTTTTGACCCCCCCCCCCCACCCTTGACTATTACATGTTTTATCGCACCGAGACGGTGCCTGGTTTTAGTTGGGGGGGTGCCTTAGCATTTTCATATCTAGGGGCAAATGAAAAGATCATTTTGGGGATGAGCAGCCTTTCCTATGCTTGCTTGTGCTTAATAATCTGTTGGCTTGTATCTGTTGGTTTGTATTATACATGATCACTTTTCCTTTTTCTTCTTTATTTTGTTTTCTAATCTTTTTGCTTTGGAGTTCTGGTATTTCTCACTTTTTGGCAGGTTGTATACTACTTTTGGAAGGAGCCAAGGTTGGTTGACTTGGAACCCATCATTCTTTTTATGTTTTGGATTGGCATGGCTCCGGTGAGATCTTTCCAAACTCTCTTCTATTTATTTTATCTTGCTTAGTTCCTAGGAGCGGAGTTAGGATTAAGTTGATTGATTCATGGATGTTTGCATACTTGGAATTGTGTACTGAGAATTGTGTGAATTGATGCTTTCATTCTTGAGTTCCTCTTCTATCCTTCTATCCCTTCCTTTCTATTTTTGTTGAAGAGTAGCAACGGGGCGAGGTTCACACCTCGTGAGAGGCGCCCGGCTTTATGCCTAGGAGGACGTGCATTCAATTCACGTACCTTCTACCGCCCCCACTTATGGAATTTATTCCAAACGAAGTCCTACTTCTCTTGTTGCTCTTCAATGTTTTCTTTTTCTTTTTCTTTCTCTTAGTGTTATCCAAGGCAAGTGTTAAAACTTTGTTTTGTGTTTGGCTGAATTAGTAGCTACAATGTATGAACATATATGAGTTGGTTCCTTGGTTTGATAGGTTTACAAGGTCTTTAATGTTTTGGTTGAAAATCACATAGCTTCATTGCTCAAATGACTCCTATTGGGCATATCTTGGGCTATTTAGGCCTTGATCCCTTTTGTCCTCGGTTTGTGGTTGTGGGCGTAGCTCATCTTGTGAATGAAAGCTAGGTGGCTAGAAATTTGGAGACTTAGTGTTTTGCTACTTGATCTAAAACTCGCTCCATTTGACTCTTGAGACCGCGACCGAATCGACTCATAGGATGATAAAGGCATTCATTTCGGGATAAGGGCATAATTTTTCGTTCTTTTTAGATCTTTTTTTTTTTTTTTTATTTCCTAGGACACCTTTACTTTCAAATTTCAGGTTTTTGGGTTTACATTCACCTTTTGCGTACCCCCTTGAGCCTTCCACTTTTTGTCTACCCGCATTACAAGCCTTATGAACCTAATTTTTTTTTTTTTTTTTTTTTCACCTTTACAGAAATGAGTGAAACTCGAGCTTGGCTTTGTATCTGAGTTAAAAGTTTGGCATAGTGGATGTCTATAATGTAAATTGCAAGGGACGTGTTTGTTTCCCCAATTAAATCTTTTGGTATAAAAAAAAAAAAAAAAAAAAAAAAAAAAAAAAAATTGGAATAAGAATGCATAAGTAAGGCATCGATCTTGTATATAGTTTAGAGTTAGTTGGGGGGTATAATACCCACCAACTAAGGTTAGTTGGCCTTGGTTTTGCTCGATTCATTAATGTTTCACTCTTAGGAGCTTACACCACCAGCCAGAATTAACCCTTACCCCAAGCCATTTCATTGCACCTTAAGAGCCCTTTGGACCTTGAGTGATTGAGTCAATGTCGGTGGAGAGAGTCATGGGTCGAGCTTTTAGATTGGATTTGCATTTACTAAGTTAGGGCAATCCTACCTTGCCCACCTCCTTGTTGTTCTCCTAATTCTCTTGTGGAATTCGAGACGACTAGCCGCCTAGTGTACATGATCGAGATGAGGAAGGTTGCCTTGGTGAGGGACAATTGGAGGATAGGATCTTTATAGTCCAAGCTTTTGAGCATGAGCTATGTGGCCTTCAACCAGGAGCATTAGCTAGCTTGTCCACCTATCTTGTCAAGAAGCTTGCGCATCCTTGTGATTGCATTGTAGTGAAAGTTCAACCATTCATGTTTGTGTTTCTTTCCCTTTTTATTTTTCTATTTTTCTATTTTTCTATTTGTCTCTAAAAACCTTGCCTTGATTTAGTGCGAAGTTGTGGGTTAATCTCTCTCGAAAACCCTCACGAGAGCATACTCGTCCTCCTAAGTGACTTGGGGGTTTAAATGGCTTGTCGTTTACGCTAAAAACGACCGTGATTCCTACGAAAGTGAGTTAGTGTATAGACTTATGCTTTTGGTTATTTTTGTTTGCTTATTTTACTTCGCTCGAGGACGAGCAAAGGACTTAGTTGGGGGGAATTTGATCAGTGGCCATTTGGCCCACTTTTCTACTTCGTTTCTTCCCCGATTGAGCCCTTTGTTTGCCCTTTTTCCTCTATTTTAGCTTAGTTTTGTTATTATTGAGCATATTTGTTACTTGGAGTGGTTTTGAGTCATTTTTGGCTCATTTCCTAAGGTTTTATTCCCTCTCCTTTAACCCATTTCGATTTGCTCCTATTAGAACCTTTCCTATGATTTGTGTTTTCCATCTTACAGGTCCTCCCGTGGCTAAGAAAGCAAGGATTGGATGCAAGGATTAGGCATGCTTTGGAGTCAAAGAGATTGGAGCATTACAGCCCAAAATATGAAGGAAAGAAGAGTTCAGAGCGGGCGCTCTAGATATGGAGCGGACGCTCTGTATTCCTTGCTGCAGAAAAACCAAGCACCCAACCCTCAGAGCGGGCGCTCTAATGATGAAGCGGGCGCTCTAGCTCCCAGAATAATCAGAGCATTTTCTGCGAGACCTCAGAGCGGGCGCTCTAATGATGAAGCGGGCGCTCTAGCTCCCAGAAAAATCAGAGCATTTTCTGCGAGACTTCAGAGCGGGCGCTCTGGCCTTAGAGCGGGTGCTCTGGCCTTAGAGCGGGCGCTCCGTGTTCCCCTGACCGAAACTCTGCTACACGCGTAGGCCGACGGCTCTAATTATTTTACTCTGCACGTGATGCCTAAAATTTTGGGCCTTGATTTGGGTTAGGTTTTAGAGGAGGGTATAAATACCTCTCTTCCTTGTAATTGAAGAGAGATAGGTAGGGAGAGAAATATTAGAAAATCAGATTTCAGCTTATTGTTTTCTTTCTTTCTTTTGCACTTTAGATTAGTTAGGGTTTAGTTCCTCATTAGATCTAAAACACTACTCTTTGTTACTCTCTTTCATTTTCAATCCAAGATTTAATCTTTTGGTATTATTTCTATCCCTACTCTTTATTTATTGCTTTATTTATCTATTTTAATTAGTTTTAGCTTATCTTTAGTTGTTATTTCAAGTCAATAGAATAGTTTAATGTCTTAGTTGCCTCCTTGTTTAAACTTGCAATTTCTGGTTTTGATCCTTTATTTTCTTGCTATTAGTATAATATTATCCTTATTTGCTTAGATTTCATGCTATTTAGAATAGATTACAAGTAGACTTAACTTATTCTCTTCAAAGTTAACTTCTTTAGTAAAGTTTAATCATCCTATTTTCTGGTTTTAGCCATGTTTCTCTCATTAAACTTAGTTTTTGCTTTTGTTAATGTTCTTGTATGCTTTGGTATGACCCTTCCTTCTCTAGGCTAGGTTTCTAGCTAGGGGAGGGGGGAAATGATGAACTAATGATGAAATGAATGATATGTGGTGCAAGATTGGGTAGATTGAGAAGTTTTGCAATTGATTCCAACCTAGGTTTTAGTTGTTAGGAATTAGAGATTGATCACCTCTAAGACCCTATTTTGTGTTGCATGCTAGTTGCGCGAGGGTGAGCTTGTATGTGATGATGACTAGGTTAGGGATGACCTCGACCACCGAGGCGGGGTTGGGTAGGCGGTGTTTAGGTGAGCCCGAGAGGGAATCCTAGATGTTGGACCATAGGCCCCAACTGCTTGGTTGACCGATTGAACCATTCTTGTTGCCTCTAATTGTTGAAATCATTGTTAGTTAGGAATTCTCCCCTATCCCCTGGTGTTTGCTATTCCTTGATTTTCGAAGTTTTATACCTCTGCTTGTTGCTTGTTAATTTAATTCTTAGTTTATTTGTTTCCCTAGTAGCTATAGATAAATCCATCAAAAATTTATTCCTCCCTTTTCAATTGACTTATAAGTGATCTAAGCAAGAGACGTTTGACCTTCCCTGAGGATTCGACCCCTCTTCCACTATGCTACCTTTGGTTAGTTCAGGACGTGGGTTTTCTTTTTATTCTTGACTCGACCTTTAGGAACTAACGACACCTAGGGGGCCGACCAGCTAGTTTTAGGGAATAGCTCCTGCTGAGCTGTTCCTTCCAGCAGGGCTCAGATAGGAAGGCTCCACCACGTAAAGAAGAGTCGGCATGAGTGACCTCATACCACCTCTTGAGGGGCTAGTTGCATAGGATAGCTCCCGCTAAAATATCGCCTAGCTTCCTAGGGTGCACAACCATGGCCGAGAGAACAACTGTGAGGGGCTCACTAGCCCGATGGAGTCAGCCCGCAGAGCTAACTAGGTCGAACTCTCCACAAAGGAGATTGTACACCTATAAATAGAGGGCAACATACAACGGAAAGAAGGTTAGACACACAAGTTATTACACTCTTTATATCTCTCTAACTACACTTTCTCTCTCTAAACACTCTCTAACTTAGGCATCGCAGGGGGGTTCCTCGAGCCACCCTCGAGGGCAGTTTACGTGTGTTGCCTTGTGGAGGTTGTTGACGGGGCCCAGCTCATCCAGCAGAACCCTTGGATCCATACCTGGAACACTAACTTTTAGACAATTTTTCATTTGCTTAGTTTTTAGAGAGAGAAACTATAGAGAAGTTAGAGAGAAAGTAGAGATAGAAATTCTTGGATTTTGATTTGTATTACAACATTGCTTCAATCAAGTTTGGATTTCTTCTTCATATCAATGAAATTTTGTGAGATTTCTTTCCTTTGAATTTAATTTTAATGCAATTTCCTTTAATGCTTGAATGTTTGATTTGAAATTTGGTTTAGGTTTGCGAAATTGTTAAATGATTGAATTCCTTCTTGATTAAACTTGAAATGAATATGTTTGTGATTGAACTTGTTTTTTCTTTCAATTTCACCATGATTAGTGAGTAGATTAGTTGCTAGGGAGAAGGGGAAGCATGCTTGATTGATGATTTTTGCTAGTTGATGATCATTGATTGATTGAATTGTTGCAATTAAATTTGTTGACATAGTTGTGCATGTGATTAATTAGACTAAGAGTGATCAACATATAAGATTAATCTAGATTGCATTGCAAATTTCAATGACATGAACCCTTGATTTGAGAATTACTTTAATTGATTGAATTTGATTGTGATTTTCCTTGTTAGCCATTAATAGTGAACCCCAGCATGGCTTATAGGAGATAACTTTTGGATTCCTTTGATTGCAACTACTGTTTGTCCCTTGTAATTTTTGAATCAATTGAGTGATCTATCAATTAGCATAATCAATGAGCTTGCATTGAATTTAGAACTAGGAGTGCCGAATGCTCGTTTGAGAACTTTGCTGTAAGTACATCTCCAAATCCGACAGTGTTTGTGTCTCTGCAGGACACGAAGGCCAGAATAAAGCAAACAACAAGGAGATATAGGGCGGATGGTTCCTTTTACCATTCGGACATTGAGATTGTCAATTTTAATGGCTCCATTAGGGTGCCTGTTTCTGAGGTCTGTGGAGACCCGCCTAGCACCGTCAGCACTCCAAATGACTCATGTTTTTAGGAGTGTGACGAGAAATTTGAGAACCCCGGACCAAGTGGATCGGTGCCGGATGATGAGCTAGGAGAGGACACTGCTGGCAACAGCCGGCAGTCCCCTAGCTCCGAAGAGAATTCTGATGACTCTGCGTCATCATCTTCCAACTGCGTCCCCCTTGACTCAGTGGAGGCGCTGTCAAACCTGAAAGCTGCCAGAGATTCCCTCTCCGTTGAGAAGGGAGAGGGCTGGGCGGAGCCGTCTTCTTCTAGGCGGCATGAACGTGCGCCCTATCTACACGTCCTAGATGGTAGGCGAAAGATCATGACGGATGATCTTCCCAAATTTCTTTCCGACCATGTCATGGGACATGGCTTTCTTCTGCCCGTGCCGGATGCTACGGACATGGCCACATGATCTAAGATTGATGTTTATGGTGACCAGTGCTTCGGCAGCTTTGAGGCAGCCATCCAGGCAGGACTTTGCTTTCCTCTCCAACCAGACGTGGAGAGGATCTTGGACGGATACCAACTGGATATCTGGCAACTAGACCATGTCTTGGGTAAATATCTTGGGCTATGTTGCCGCTTGTGAATTGCTGGAGGTGGATCCCAGCTTCGAGGCGTTTGCTCGCATGCACTACATGAGCGGGACGCCCAATCCAAGTGGGATCGGCTGGTTTACTTTGACCAGCCACACCCGGTACATGATGACGCTGGGGAAGGAGAACAAGTAGAAGGAATGGAGAACCAAGTTTTACATAGTCTCTTTCCCAGACGCCCAAAGGAACAGGGGGTACAACCGCTGGACTCAATATCCTCGCCTCTTGGTTGGGAAAAAGGCTCTTCCGCCTGTTCTCAGGCGGGCCCAACAGGAAATTTTTGACCGGGCCTCTTTATTGTGGTCGTCCAGACAAACTAAGAGATTGGGGTTAAGGAGGTCACCCCCCAAAGCTATATTCCTCGATTCGAGTGGATCTCGGACAAGACGTACTTGGCCGCCTGCGGGATTAGTATTGAGATGCCGAGAGGTAGCTGGCCGCATGATATTATAGCATTTGCTTGCTTTTGATTATTTGTTTCTTTGCTAACTCTTGGTTTCTTGTTGCAGATAAGGCAATGGCAAAGCTCCCTGCTCACAAGAGACCAGCCCTCTCAGCCGCCTTTCTACCACTTAAAGCTAAAGCAGGCGGATGAGCAGCCTCTAGGCGGCACTCCTAAGGTAACGAGCTTGCAAAGTTTTAGCTTAAAGAGATGTGGAACATTTTCTGTTGCTGAGACTCACACTTAGAATTCTTTTTAGAGTGCTTCATCAAAGCCTCCTCCCTCTTCTCAACCAGATGCCAAGCTGGGAAAGCAGTCGACTGGCGATGTTTCCCAAAGCCGGAGGAAACACGTCGCCACAAAGCCTATTAAGAAAGGGACAGGCGCCTCCTCCCCCACCAAGACTCCTTTAAAGCCGGACAACGAGTGTCAAAGAATGGAAAACAACCACTGACCACTGCTGGCGGCACAGCAGGCGGCAGCGAAGCTGCCCGGGGAGAAGGAGGTAAGCCACCCGACCATTCGAACATGCACTTCATAAAAGGTCATTCTATTAAGTCTTGACATAGCTGTATTTGTTTTGATAGATGCCCCAGCGAGGCCAACTGTCCTCCGAATGGCCAGACGGATGCTCAGAACACTTGATCCTAAGGACAAGGCGGCCGTCAGGGGGGTCGACACCCTTGACCTGGACGACATTCTGGCGCTTTTTGCAAGGTACAATTTCCCTCAACTTGACTAATTTACATATTCTTGTTGAATGGTTACTGACAAGTTTCTTTGGTTCGGACGCCTGCAGGCTATGCTGCGCATGAGTGGCCTCAAAGGGCCCCTTAATGAGAAGACCAGGGAGGTAAAGGCAATGAATGCTTGAGCCGCCTCTACTTTAGACAAAGCTCAGTTTGAGATTGCTCAAAATGAGATTCTGACACTTGATATGTTGTATTCCCAGGCGTCTGCCAACCTGCAAGTTCAGCAGAATTTGGAGGCAGCCAAGCAGCGGGTGAAGGAGCTCCAGGACTAGATCAAGGGCCTTAACGAAAAGCTGGACAACCTCAAGAAGGCGAAGTTCAAAGCGGCTGGCCTGGAGGCGACGGTCAAGAGACATAGAGGGCGGTTGAACAACCAGGAGAACAAACTCCGGACCAAGTATAGGTCCTTGATGAAGGAGGAGAAACAAGCCCTGGTCAAACAAATGATGGATGACAATGAGGTCATCATGCGTGCGGCCTAGGCGGCTGCTCAGCTGTCTGCCGATTATCAAACTTGGAAGGTCCAGTTTGAAAGGGTAATGACGAGTTTAATGCCCGTCTCCTCAGAGAAGCTTAAGAGGCGGCCGAGAAGGAGGCGGCTGCCAAGAGTGCCTCTGAAGAGTCCAGCTCGTCGTCTGGGGACGAGGAGGAGGATGATCAGGAGGAGGATGCGGAAGCCAAAGAGCAGGCGCCGGAGGACAAGGCGGATGCCGATGCTGAGAAGCTCCCCTGATCTATAAGCTTTATGTTTGTTTTTTCTGCGGCCGAATGGCCATACATTTGATCTTCCGGCCTGTGTGCCGAGTATTTGAATGTTTCTTTTACCAACCGAGGGGTCGGGTTAGTTGACAATTTCTGGCTCTGCCAGTTAACATTTTTATTCTTAATTTGAATGAAGCATCCGGCTGTATGGCCGGTTGTATTTATATTTGCTTTATTATTTTTTGCATGTTTTGGCTAAGTAATTATAACCTATATACCATGCGAATATTCTTGCCCCAGGACGGATGTCGGTTGGTTTCGATTAAATGGATTGATTGACTTGGAAATTATTGATACTTAGAAGAGTATGCATGGTTTCTAAGTCAATCAATCACTATGTTGATTGCCCCAAACCAAGCGACAGACGACCATGTAGAGTAGGCGATATCCTGATTTCTTTTGGCCATAGGCCTCTTAGGCTAAGTTTTTAGACTTAGCTTTTTAATTGAGAAAGAATTTTTCGCCTGTCTTGCCCCAGAGCAAAAACAGGCGCATCCGGCCTTATGCCTTAATATCCTCTAATCATGAAACAATGACCACTTTCCAATTGTACTAGAACAATTTGAAAAACTCTCAACCTTTTAGATTTCACTTTCGATTTATTCAAACAACTGCGGTTGCTTCCTTAGCACTCGGTAGGGCCGTTTGATGTACTAGTAGAGCAATGTGCCACCCAAATGGGAGACTGCATGCCGATGACCGCCTGCACCTTCTCAGGGTTCGCCTCTATTCCTCTTTGATTGATAAGGAATCCGAGAAATTTCCCAAACTCAACTCCAAAGACACATTTCTTGGGATTGAGCATGACATGGTGCCGCCTGAGTGTGGCGAAAGTTTCTCGGAGGTCCGACAGATGATCTTTCTGAAGTTTAGACTTGACAATCATATCATCAATATATGCCTCGACATTTCTCCCAATCTGATCAAAGAACACAGTGTTTATCATTCGCAGGAAAGTGGCCGGGGCATTCTTAAGACCAAACGGCATGACCGTGTAACAGTATAACCCCTGATCAGTGACGAAGGCCGTCTTCTCCTGATCTTTCTCCCTTATAGGAATTTGATGGAAACCAAGGTAGGCGCCCATAAAGCTCATCAAAGCATGGCCGACTGTTGAGTTGACCAGGTCATCAATTTTAGGCAGAGGGTAACTGTCTTAGGGGCACGCCTTGTTTAAGTCTGTGTAGTCTACACACATTTGCCAGGTGCCATTCGGCTTTTTAACAAGCACCACATTTGCAACCCAGTCTGGGAAGTAACATTGCCGAATGAACCCTGCATCAAGAAATTTATTAACTTCGGCGGCTGCCGCCTGACTTCTTTCTTCGCCATGGTTCCGCTTCTTCTGCCGTACCGGCTTCTTTTTTGGATCCACGGCCAGTTTATGTACCGCCAGATCAGGACTAATGCCTGGCATTTCATGGACTTCGAATGCAAAGATGTCCTTGTATTCTTTCAATAGTTTGTGAAAGTCGTCACCCAGGTCCCTTAGAGCAGTCGTCCCAACCTTGATTGTTCTGTCAGGACGCGAGTCATCTAACATCAAGTTCGTATGCTCACCAGCTGGCTGAGGGCGGAATTCATCCGACCGCTCCTCTGCCAATGATTGCTATTTTCTGTCGTTTCTTGCGGCCCCTGTCTGGGATGCCTTTCTCTTCTTGTCGCCTGCTTCTTGAACAGGCGCACTCTCCTTGACATTGTCAAGGTCTATTTTTCCACCGCTCGACATAGTGGCCATAACAGTGGGCTTGACATCCGAGAGATAGCATTCTCGGGCCATCCTCTGATCTCCCCTTAGGGACCCGACTGTTCCATTATCCCTCTCAAACTTGAGCAACATAAGAGATGGGATTATAACAGCCTTGGAATTATTCAGGGTTGGTTGTCCCAGAATCATGTTGTAGGCCGAGAGTTCTTCTAATACCAGGAACCGGACTACCATGTGTCGTCCTTCCACTTTTTCACCCAGGCGGATGGGTAAATCCACTCGTCCAACTGGGTGGACGACTCCTCCTCCAAACCCTACTAAAGGGTGGTTGCCGGATGTATGCAATCAGTCTGATATTTTAGTTTCGACAGACATTTGCTACTGATGAGATCTGAGGAGCTTCCGATATCTATGAGGATTCGGCCAACTCTCTGGTTGGCCACTTTACATTCAATAACGATAGGGTCGTCATGCGGCCCTCTTACTCCTCCTAGATCTTCTTCAGTGATGACAATCTAAGGAAATGAATATTTGGAGGGCCGTTCTTGGTGAACGGAATTTACATCTAACCGTCTGATATTGTCTTTGTTGCCCCTAATAGTGGGGCCGCCTCCTGAGAAGCCGCCTGCAATGGTGTAGACGACTGCATCATCTGTATCGGACATGTCGGCCTGTTGATTCTTTTTGGCCGACTGCTTTTTCGAGGAAGTGTTCCCCGTAGATTTCTTGACATAAGTGTCAAGATCACCTTGCTCAGCCAGGCGGTCTAGATACCGCATGAGACTGATGCATTCATTGGTGTGATGACCAAAATCTTCATGATAATCACAGAATTTTTCTTGGTTACGGTTGTTAGCAGAACCCTTCATGGGGACCGGCTTCTCAATTGAGATCCGTCCCTTGATTTCCTTTAGGATAAATTGGCTATCCTTGTTAAATGCATACTTTGGGGAGTATAGTTTGAATTCTTTTTTCTTTTTCTGGGCCGGCTGTTTAGAGGAATCAGCCGCCCAGACCTCTTTTCTCTTCTCGTCTTTGTTTGACGACTGTTTCTGCCGTCCTTCTCTTTTGTCGGACCTTCTCCCGTCTGACTTTTTTACCGTACTACAAAGATCAGTCGCCTGTATATAAGCTTCCGCTTCAATCAAGGCCTCTTGAAGAGTCGCCACCCTCTTTCGGACCAAATCAAATTTGAAGGTCGACCCGTCTTTGAGACCTCTGAAAAAGTCAGTATAGGCTACTTCATCCGGTAACCCTTGAATCTGTATTCTCATCAGGTTAAACCGCCTGATGTAAGAACAAAGCCCCTCCTTCTCGCCCTGCTGAATTGTTCCTAAATCAAGGGTTGTCTTCTTCGCAGGGATGTTCATGGCGAAGTTGGAGGTGAATAAGTAAGCAAGCGTCTTGAAGTTATTTACACAACCAGTCGGCAGGTTGTCGAACCATTGTTGTGCGATTCCTTTGAGAGTCGTTGGGAAACACTTGCACCAAGTGGGATCATCCAACCCTTGAAGGTACATCAGGTTGGTGAATGCCATCAGATGGTCTTCTGGGTTAGTAGTGCCATCATAGGCGCCTACTAATACATTTTTCACTTTGGCCGGC
Source organism: Chenopodium quinoa (assembly GCF_001683475.1). Lineage (NCBI taxonomy): Eukaryota > Viridiplantae > Streptophyta > Magnoliopsida > Caryophyllales > Amaranthaceae > Chenopodium > Chenopodium quinoa. The sequence goes on from NW_018743787.1 coordinate 552,103, forward strand.
TGAGCGGCTTCAGTAATTTCCTTGGAGAAGGCCGACGGCTGTTCACCAAGTCTAAGCAACCGTAGCTGCCAGTCCATAGGTTGGACATTTTTTGCTGCATGTCCACCAAACAGAGGTGGTTGTAAAAAATAATGTTGTTGCGGTACAAACGGTAAGTTTGGTACCGCCTGGTCGCTATGATAGCCGGACTGACGGGAGGTGCCGCCTAACTGACTCTCATGATACGACTGAGTATGCCTCATCGAGGTATTTCGCAGACTGTCTTGGAAGTTTGAAGTAGAGGCCGACTCTGACAATCGGTCACTCTTCTTCTTCTCTAGCAGTAGCCGAGCGTCTGTGTATGTTTTCCTCGACCCGTCCGCCTGAATATGACGAACAGGTTTCCTATATCCTGGATTAGGAAATCGGTATTTTGTGAAATCAAGGGCAGGTGGCTCCCACTTCCTATATTTAGGATGAGGGGTCGCCTCTCGCCCTTGAACTGGCTTCCTCTTCCGTGAAGTGGAGGGTTTCTTAGCCGACTGCTCCTTGTCCAGAGCAGGCGGCTTCTTGTTGATCAACTCTTGAATTTCTCCCTTGAAGTCTCTCATGAAGGTCATGAGTTCGTTCCTTGTGATGGGAGCAGACCCATCAGTCGGATGCTGCCGAACAGGCGGTGCGCCTGCTGGCTCGCTTCCTGTATGAAGATGTTCCCGTTCCCTCCTTTCGGTATGACGAGTACGTCGGGCCCTTAGGGTCCCGTCTGAAGCTGTGTGAGCTTCAACTTCAAATTCATTCTTAGTATCGTGGTCCGACTGAACTAGAGGGTCGTCCAGGGGACGTCTCTCTTCAGGAGCCGGTACAAACGTGGATGCCATCTCAGAAGTACTCTCCCCACAGACGGCGCCAAGATGTTTCGGGGTTTTCTGATGTCCTTCGGGAGAGTTACAATTCCGAGACTGGAACCGGGCGCCTGTACCTGCAAAACAAACAGATGCTCCGGATGATTGGAGATCCGCCTTCGACGGTCAAGTTAGTACTTGATTAAGGAGTAATTAATGCGGAAATTAAAGTGATTGGGTCTCTCTAGGTGAGAGAGTTTAATGTGTGTAATCTGCGTAATCTCCCTTAATGAGGATTAAGGGAGGTATTTATAACCTCGGGAAACGTGCCAATCTAGGTTTAGGTTAACCTTGGGCTGATTGGGCTTCCCACGGAAGTTGGGCCTAGGTGACCGGTTATCCCAGGTGTCATGGGAAGGACACGTGTCGTGTCGTAATTGGTCCATAGTGGACGGATCATTGCTTGACACGTGGCAGGCTCCTATTGGCCCATGTGACGGACACATGGCGGAACCTGATTGGTCCACTTGTCAGATGGTGATTGGTGGGAAAAAATCCCCTAATCAAGGCACATATCCCAATACTTTATAAATACTGATCATTACATCAGTTTCAGGGGATCGAATTCTCTCTCCAAGGGCAATGCCCCCCACATTTACTCCCCTTCTCTCTACTTTCTCTCTCTAAAATACATTATTTCGGTCACTGACTTGATCGTCGGAGGCGGACCTCCGGCCCCCCCGGGGTCTGTTGTTTTGCAGGTGATTGGGTCGTTCGAGTGTTGCATTGTAGATCTGTCTCCCGAGGGACGTACACACCCTTAATTCGGGTATGTACAAAAAACCCCAAAACATTTGGCGCCGTCTGTGGGGAGACACACCTGTAATGGCACAACGGTAGTGGATCACCGACTCAAGAGGGTAGCCTCCTTCGGGAGGCAGCAATTGTCATGAGGCCGGATGTTAAGTATAGCAAGCGTCATGAGGCTGAATGTTGAGAGTCAGGCGTCATTCTCACAATGGAAGGTTAAAGGGCAATGCCATTTGATCTAAGTTGGGGGATGATACATTAGGTGTGAGATGGCTAAATTGACTAACTTCACTATCCTAATCCGACCAATCTAATGAGTCGGCCGCATGCTTCACAGCCGGATGTATACATACGACAGCCGCATGCTACTTTATCTATTTATTCCACTAGTTTTGATAACTAATGGAATGAGCTAATCCATCTTTTGTAAAAAACAAAAATAAAAAATAAAAAATAAAGGAGTGAGCTGGCCAAATTGGCCAACCACACTATTTGATTTCTTTAATGAGCTGACAAATTACATCCTCACTAAAGAGCTACTCGCACCTTTATAAGTAAATGACAGCTATAGCATACTTCATTTACTAGAATCCACTAGTTTATTCAACTGATGGATCAAGCCAAAGCACATCATTTGCAAAATATTAAGCAGCTAGCTTAGTTGCAACATGATACTTAAACGGCCAACTAGCAAGTAATACATGCGGCATTGTTGTAATGTCTAATCTTTATCAAACAAATATCCATATATCTAGATATATGAAAAGCCGCATGCAGCATTTGCGTTTGAGGTCGAAAGTCGCTATTTCATAGAAATGGAGTGTCATCTCTAGTTCGTGAGACGTGAGTATGTCTTTCAAGAGCAACCAACAAGCGTCCGGCTCCACATAAACACTCGGCAACTATGTGTCGGGGTCATTATGAGGTATTGAAGCCTCCAACTCTGCATATACAAGCGGCAAATAAGCCTTTTGTGATACAGCCTTTTGTGTCTTCGTGCTTAATCGTCTCGGCTTTTAAGCTAAAAGCCGGCCATGTGTACTTACAAGAGAGTGAGCAGCCATTGCCTAGGCTCACCATAGCTGAGAAAATCAGCTTAGCTAATTGCTTAGCCACTTTGAAGAAGAGTTACAAACTTAGAAGACCACGTTGATACATACACAAGCGTCCATGTCTTTTTCTTACGTTAGCATACACAAACGGCAAGTATGCCGACTTTTATTATAGCAGCCGGTCACCGTCATCAAATATATCAGCCGGTCAGCATTATCAATGGAGTCACCCCGCCTGCGTTCGATTTTAATCTTGAACAAGCGTCAAGAAGCATGTGGTGTGTGCTTGGCTTAAGTAGTAATATCAAGGCAAACGATTGTGAGTATCAATAGGGTTAGCCGGTTACAATTGTCAATGTTGTTAACCCGGCTGCGACATTGGCTTAATGAGCTCGAGCCGACTGGGTTGTAACCAATCAATTAATTCTTTTGCACTCCCAACCGCTTGGGTTGTAAACAATTAAATCCGGCTCTAGCCTGTAGGTGCAGCTCTCTTCGCCAATTTACCCCGGTTGCCAAGGCTCAATTGCTCGTCAAATATACCCAGCCATGGGATGCTTGGCTCTTCATTAAGAGCGGCTGTGTCTTTCATTCTTTGAGCTCGATGACAGGGGCTGCTTTGTTCATCAACACATCCCCCTGTTTTGATTAAAAAAAAATCATCAAGCATTGTCTCTCCAATTTACTCCGGCTGTAGTGGCAACTTTGCTCGTCACAAAAGCCGGCTGCATGGGAATCCTTGCTCGTCAATTAAGTGCGGCTGTATCACCCCTTAATCAGCTTTATTGCATGAAGTTAGCTGGGTTTCATGAAAAATTGCTATCATTATTATGATATAAAAAAAATATATATATATTATTATGAGCTTAGTCAAACGACAACTAAGCTAAATAAAGCTAAAACTGCTGATTTGTTCTTCATTATAACCAGCTATGTCATTGGCTTATTAAGCCCGGATAATGACCTGCTACTTGCCTCAACCAAGCCCGGGTGAGGGGCAGCTTTGTTCCTCAATCAAGCCCGCCCGGCTATGGGGCTTCTTTGTCCATCCTCAAAAGCCGGCTAAAGGGGTTATTTCCTGCCTCGGTTAAGCGGCTGCCATGGTCCAAATGGTCACCAATTAATTCCGGTTGTATGAGCAGCTTGTCCCTCCAATATACCCCGGCTGTAGTGACAGCTTTGCTCGTCACAAAAGCCGACTGTAGGACTGCTCTATTCATTAATCAAAGCCAGCTCTAGGGGCTGCTTGGTTCATACTCAAAGAGGCTGCAAGCGGCTTCTTTGTTTTCATCATTAAACCGGCTGTGTGGCTGTTGTGTTCATCATTGCTCAAGCCTATTTGGTTACATGAAATATTGGGTTTTCATCAAAATTATCAATAAAATGCTTTGCATAATTGATAATACCAAGCGGTTGCTTTTGATAGCTAGCTTGTTCATTAATTCACAAAGCTTAGTCTACTACTATTTCATTAACTAGTGGAACAAGCTTGTCTATTATTTTATTCATCTTCCTTTTGCAACAGATCAGCTTGTATGGATGTGGGGCTGTTTGTTGCCTCGATTAAGCCGGCTTCCATGGCTGTTTTGTTCAAGCTCAAAGCCGGTTGCCATGGCTGTTTTGTTCTTCAATGAAGGCCGGCTGTATGTGCTGTAGGGGTTGCTTTGTTTAAGCGGGTGGCATTACAAATTACTCGATGTATGCGACTGTGGCTATATGTATGCCGTCTAAGTAGTGAGAAAGAAATCTCTAATTATTTACTTGAGTTCAAGAGCTTGGCTTTCAAGATTGTTCTAGCAGCGAACTTCAATTCCATATCTCATTGGTTGAGCTCACTCACTCGGTAATCATGGAGCCGCATGACCTCTAATATAGCAAAGAAGCTCACCTTGAAAGAGCAGCCACACCTACCGACTGTAGGGGCTGCTTTGCTCATCTATCCATCCCGGCTTTGGGCTGCTTCTTGCCTTAATTAAGCCCGGCTGCACTCAAACGGATCTAAAGCCAATTTGGATGCGTTCGCCTATGTGAGCAGGGGCTGCTTTGTTCATCATTATTATGCAAAATAACCGCCTGTGTAATCAGTGATCAAAATCATTCTTCAAGCTCAGTTGCTTGACATCTCAAAGCCGACCAACCTTCGAGAACTTGTGTTCAAGCGTGTATAAGCTAGCACAGGCGGCAAATTAAGTTCAAGGAAAGCGACATGAAATAACAAATGCCGCATGGTTCTACAATAAAGAGCTTGTAATATCTCCGGCTGTGATTGCATATGCTCCTGAGGCATTTAAAGAGCTAGAAGCTTAAGCATGCCAGGCGGCATATATGGGTTTAAGCCAAGCCGAATGTATATGGACTTGAGCTTGTAAATTTTGGCATTGAAATTCCATCTAAGACCAAGTGGAATGAACTTATGCGGCACTCTCACCGATACCAAGAAATCCGCCTCTCAAGTTCATGGCAGCCAAGTATGGAATACTATTAATTGTTGCCACATGCTGCCAAGTTAGACGTTTTAAGAGCAAAAGTGGCATGCAAAATACAAGAATATGTCAGGGTGCCTTGTAACTATTGAGTTGGTACCATCTAGCCTAGGTAACCTTTTTATTATTTTTAGTATTGACATTATTGAATATTAATTAATTGAATAAACTAAGTTATAAACTTCGGAGCTAAATTAACGTTCAAGTGACGTGAGGTCAATGGCCGGATAATAAACTAAGTTTGAAACTTAGTAGCTAAACTAACGTCCAAGTGACGTGAGGCCAATGGCCGGATAATAAACTAAGTTTGAAACTTAGTAGCGATTTCAACGTCTGAGTGACATGCGGCCAATGGCCAGATAACTAAACTAGGCACAAAACCGCTTAGTGGCTATACAGCCGGTCTCAACCTAGACCAGAGGCCAAAGGCCGGATGGTTGCTTTTTTCATAAAATCGTCTGTCCCAACGTGGACAATGGCGTCCGGCGACACCCCTCTGGGTGCGATCGTCGCAGAGAGCAGCCTACTTACTTGCTCTACGTACCTATGTAGACGGCAAAGATTGAACGACCAAATTGGTCAACTCATAGCCGTCTGACCAGAACAGTCTAAAGAACGACTAAGTTTTTGGAACACCGGATGTCCTAAGACATCAGTTGGTGACCGACCGAAGTTCTTACTTAGGCTTTTCATTCCAAAATTGCACAGACTCTCCCATTGGGGAAAAAAGAGTTGTGCAATGGCTATACAACCGTCTTGAAAAAGACATGAGGCTAACGGCCGAATGGTTATACATTTTGGTAAATTCGTCTGCTCCAATGTGAAATATGGCGTCTGGTGACACCCCTTTGGGTGCAATCGTCGCAGAAAGCACTTTATCATTTGCTTTACGTATGCATGCAGGCGGCAAAAATTAAACGACCTCATTGGTCAACTCATAGCCGCCTGACCTGGGTAATCTAAAGAACGACCAAGTCTTCGGGAACCGGATGTCCAAAAGACATCAGTCGATGATCGACTAATGTTCTAACCTAGATTACCTTCCGAAATCATACAAATCCTCCCAATGGGGTAGAAGGACATTTAGAGTATAATTGGATTACAAACACCCCAGGCGGCCATTTGCCTCCTACACTATGAAGAGTCAGGCGGCCATTTGCCTCCTGCCCTATGAAGAGTCAGGCGGCCATTTGCCTCCTGCCCCATGAAGAGTTAGGCGGCCATTTGCCTCCTTCCTTGTGAAGAGTCAGGCGGCCATTAGCCTCCTGCCCCCCAAGCAGCCATTCGCCTCCTACCTTATGGGATGTCAAACGTCTCAAAAATATTCTAAGTCTCCCAAAGGTCATATAACCACCATAGTGGGGCTAAAAGAAATAAAATTCGTCATCTGTCTAGTTCAAGAGGCAATCATTATTATGATTGATTAACTTAGAAAATATCATACCATTTAAGGTATCAAATTTTCCAAGTTAATCAAATATCTCTTTTATTGAACTAGACATATGCCGCCCATAGAGCTTTTGAACAAGCAGAAAATAAAGCCTTGATTTCGAAAGGAGTAATTCCTCTTGAAAGAGAAATTACCCCTTCCGAGGGAACGTTTGGGGGTAAAAACCCCCTATATGTGGACCAATGCAACCTCAACACGTGTCCGCAAGCTCAGCTCGCAATGAGCCAATTAGAGCATGACACGTGTCACTCAATGATAGAAGGGTGAAAATGGGCTTTAAGCCCACAACCCTAGAGCCCGTAAAACGGTGGGAAGCCAATCTACTTAGGTTAAATAACCTAAGAGGCACATATCCCAATGCTCTATAAATACTGGTTATTACATCAAATTTAGGGAATCCGATTCTCTCTCCAAGGGCAATGCCCCCCACATTTACTCTCCCTTCTCTCTACTTTCTCTCTCTAAAATACATTATTTCGGTCACTGACTTGATCGTCAGAGGCGGACCTCCGCCCCCCCCCCCCCCCCCCCCCCCCCCCCCCGAGGTCCGTTGTTTTGCAGGTGATCAGGTCGTTCGAGTGTTGCATTGCAGATCTGTCTCCCGAGGGATTTACACACCCTCCATTTAGGTACGTACAAAAAACCCCACAACAAGTGTGGCAAATGTTTTTCGGAGATCAGCAAGATGATTCGCCTATTGTACGCCTCTACATTCCTTGCTATTTGATTAATGTACGCCTCTACATTCCTTGTGATTTGATTAATGAAGACCCTATTAATCATTCGTTGGAAAGTAGCAGGCGCATGCTTCAAACCAAAAGGCATCACCGTATAACTAAACAACCCATGATTAGTGACGAATGTCGTCTTTTCTTGATCTTTTTTCCATAGGGGGATCTGGTGGAAACCTGAATAGGCGTCCATAAAACTCATCAGGGCATGTCCGGCTGGTTAATCGACCAGACTGTCGATCTTAGGAAGTGGATAGTTATCCTTTGGACATGCCTTGTTGAGGTCGGTGTAGTCAACACACATGCGCCAAGTTCCATTCGGCTTCCTTATTAAGACAACGTTAGCTACCCACTCAGGGAAATTGCATGGCCAAATGAACTTGGCGTCCAGCAGCTTTTTTATTTCAGCGGCTGCCTCCTAACTTCTTTCCTCGTCGTGGTTTCTCTTCTTTTGCCGAATGGGCTTCTTTTTGGGATCCACGGCGAGTTTTTGGACAGCGAGATCTGGGCTGATAGCTGGCATCTCTTCCACTTCAAAGGCAAAAATGTCTTTGAATTCTCTCAGCAGCTGGTGTAGGCTCTCACCCAGCTTAGCAAATGCAACCGCCCCCACCTTACCCATCCACTCTAGTCGACTTTCGTCCAAAGGGATATCAATGTGTTCGCAAGGCTAGGGACGAAGATCATCTGACCGTTCCCCGGTCAGTGATTGCTATTGCTTTTCTTTTTTAACCACCACCAGCTGATCAGTGTTTCTTTTCTTAACGGCCGGTGGGGCCGAATGTTCTTCCTTGACATCGTAAAGGTCGATTGTCTTTTTGCCCCTGCCGGCTGTTGCGGCCGCGGGCTTGACATCCGAGATATAACACTCTCGAGCCGTCTTCTGGTCCCCATTGAGGGAACTGACTGTTCCATCATCCTTCTCATACTTGAGCAGCATGAGAGCAGGAATGATGACGACCTTGCACTCGTTCAGAGTAGGTCGGCCAAAGATGAGGTTGTAGGCTGTGATCTCTTGAACCACTAGGAAACAGATGGTCATGTACCGACCGTCTCCCTTATTCCCGAGGCGGACGGGCAAATCAATTCGTCCGACAGGGTGCACAAGTCCTCCCCCAAATCAAAAAAGGGTGTGAAAGACCTCCATCATGCTATACGGTTTGTACTTGAGATTGGATAAGCATTTGAGGCTGATGAGGTCAGAGGAGCTTCCTGTGTCAATTAAAATTCGACCAACCAGTTGGTTGGCCACTTTGCATTCAATGACCACAGGGTCATCGTGCGGCCGACGGACTTTGCCTCTGTCTTGCTCGATGATGATGACTTTTGGGAAGGCGGATATGCTTGCCGCCTCTCCTTCTTTAACAGAATTGACCATCTTTCTTAGATGGTCCTTGGTGCCCCGAATAGTCGGGCCACCCCCAGTGAATCCGCCTGCTATTGTATATACCGGATCTTCATCTGTTTTGGCACTAATAGCAGGCTGGGGAGTTTTCTTATTGGACTGCCCCGGTATTGCGTTAGAAGTCACTTTGGACTTCACATAGGACTTTAGCCGTCCTTTGTCGGCCAGACGGTCAAGCTCCTGCTTGAGACTGAAGCAATCGTTCGTGTCATGGCCGACATCCTCATGGAAGTGGTAGTGTTTGCTTTTGTTCCGATTTTCAGCGGAACCATTGATAGGATTCGGCTTCTCAAGAGTCAGCCAATCCTTGATCTTCAAGAGGATGGAGCAGCAATCCTTGTGGAACTCGTACCTTAGAACGTACGAATTTCACTCATTTTTCTTCTTCTGGTCGGTTTATCAGAGTTATCAACGACCCAGATTTGTTTTTTCTTTTTGCTCTCTTCTAGCATAGGAGCCGGTTGAGCTGGCCAACTCACCTTCTGTCGGTCAGACTTCTTTGAAATCTGACTGCTTGTTGGAGGAACAAAGTTCGGTTGCCTGTGTATAGGCTTCCGCCTATCGCAGTGCTCCTTGCAGAGTGAAAATTTGTTTGCGGACGAGTTCGTACTTGAAAGTAGACCCGTCCTTCAGATCCTTGAAAAAGTCTGTGTAGGCGACCTCATCAGACAGCCCATGAATCTGGATTCGCATCAAATTGAAGCGCCTGACATAGGAACGCAGGCCTTCTCTCTCTCCCTGTTGTACATTGCCCAGATCGAGGCTTGTCTTTTTGGCAGGGATGTTCATAGAGAAGTTTGTTGCAAACAAGAACGCAAGCGTCTTGAAGCTATTAATGCAACCAGCCGGCAGATTGCCGAACCACTGTTGGGCTATGCCTTTCAGGGTGGCTGGGAAAACAGCGAAACCATGCGGCATCATCCAACCCTTGTAAATACATGAGGTGGGTGTATGCTAGTAGGTGGTCTTCAGGTTTGGTGGTCCTATCATAGGTTCCAACCAACATATTTTTAACCTTGGCCGGCTGTTCGGCTTCGGTTATTTCCCTGGAGAAAGCATAGGGTTGATCTCTAAGGTGTTGCAGCCTAAGATGCCAATCCATCGGCTGGTAGCCGTATGCCGCCTGGCCTCCAAAGAAGCCAGGCTGAATGTAAGGTAAAGCAGGCGACTGGTACAATGGCGGAGCCATGTACTGGGCCGACTGTATTACATGAGGGCCAGACTAAACCCGAGGGCTGCTTGCTGGGGTATCGTGTACAGATTAAGAATACCTCACAGAGGTATTCTGAAAGCTATTGTTGTAGCCAAGCCTAACAACTTGGTTATGGACATTTATTTGGTTCAAGACGTAGCATCATGTATTGGTGCTATGCATTCTATCCATGGGCAGCAAGATATTGAATCCCTTGAATTTCTTGTTGTTCTTATTAACTAGTTTATTGTAGTTCTTTTTATGCTTTGAATAAATTGTAAACTTTAGTCATTTTAAGTTTGCAAATTAGTTATATTTTTTCTTAGTTCTTTTTAGCTGATTTTAGCTCGAAAAATATTGTCACATTCACACAAAAGTACAAGTGCAAAGATACATCAAAATGACAGCCATTTAAGCTTGGAATTCTAAATTCTTTTACAAGGGATTTCAAAGCTTTGACTTGGGAGTTACAATCAGTTTTCAAAGAGGAATTACAAGCCATTACAAGCCTTAACTTCAGCCTTCAAGTGGCCGTTGATATCAGTCAACATTGGAGCATCTTAAGCCTTAATTTCAGCCTTCAATTGGCTGTTTAATTCAGTCAGCTTTTGGAGCACTAAAGGGCGTCCAAGTACATTCTTGTCCACATACATTCAAGCTAATTTCAGGGCTTGAACCAAGGAGGAGTTGCACTTCTTTGCTGTTTGAATTTGGGCGTGAATATTGGAGGAAATACATCTTTAACTTGCTGCTTGGATGGGCGTGAATTAAGGGGAGTTACACTCTCTTAATTCTAATTTTATTTCAGCCTTAATTTGGAGGTTATAAGCCACCATTTTCTCTTTGATGTATCTAGTTAAATAAGGCTTCTTTTATTAATGTATCTAGACAACAAAAAGCCGATTTGTACTTAGCTTTAGCTTAGGCGTGTAACAAGTGAGCTGAACAGCCACTTAAGATAGCTTGTACTTAAGGATGCTTAATTACTATAAATAGCAAGCAAAGATGAATGAAAAAATCAGATTATTCAAACAAAAAAACTTGTCTTACATTCGTTTCTTGGATTAGAAACAAAACCTTGAAATTCTTGGATTTGGAATTTCATTTCCTTTGCTTAGTTAGCTAGTTTAGGCTACTAGTTGGCTTGTGATCTTAGGAATCCAAACAGTTTCTTAGTGGTGTGACTTTATCTAAGAAGCCTTTGGTTCTTTAGCCTTAACTATCCCTTGGTTTATCCCTTGTGTATTTCGAGTGTTACTCCAAATATACAACATTTGGCGCTAGAAGTAGGGGGATCTAGCAAAACAAATACCCAAACACATACCCCAAACACAAACCATGTCCGACATCCCACCCCCTAATTGGCAAGAATATGTCAATAAGGTTGCACAAGATAAAGAAGATATGGAGCAGCGAATGCAATATTTGCAAGATCAGTTTAAAGATCTTTCTACTAAGTTGCGCCATCAAAAAGAGGGCTCACCCAATCATAGTGATGAAGAATTGAGTGAATCTAATTTCAATCACAATGATAGACCTTTTCATGAAAGAGAAAGGTCACGGCCTAATAATGACATTAAGGCTGACATCCCGGAGTATGATGGCAAACTCGATGCTGATGAGTTTGTAGGATGGCTTAGAACAGGGGAGAGAGTGTTTGATTACAAGCAAACACCGGAAGAAAAAAAGGTGAAGATTGTAGCCTTGAAGTTAAGAAAATATGCCTCAACTTGGTGGGCTAGTGTGTGTGCCAAAAGGGAAAGGCAAGACAAAGAGAAAGTGAGATCGTGGACAAAGATGAAAAAGATGCTGAAACAAAAGTTTCTTCCCACATACTATGTGCAAGAAAACTTTTCCATGTTCCACAACCTCAAACAAGGTACAAAGTCAGTAGAAGAATATGCTAGGGAATTTGAAGGATTTTTCATGAAATGTGGAGTAGAGGAAGATGAACCTCAAACATTGGTGCGCTTTTTGGGAGGACTTGACCCAAAAATAGCCAATGTGGCCGAACTACACCTTTACACCACCCTTGAAGAGCTCATTATCTTAGCACATAAGCTTGAGCAGCAACAAAAAGCAAGAGGCAAAAGTGAATCATCACGTTTTGCATCTCAAACCTCATTTCCCCAAAAATAGCAAACATCCAATTTCCCACCTTTCAAACCCACATCCAATCAGCCTACTTCTAAACCACCTTCACAAAACACCCAAAATTCCAACCCAAAACCAGCCCCAAGAAGATGTTTTCGGTGTCAAGGCCTTGGACATTTGGCTAGTGATTGTCCAAATAAAAGGATTGTCACTTTGATTGAGCATGAAGAGGAGGACGAATTAGAAATTGAAGTGGACAGCAACCTTGAGGAGAATGATGAGTATGCGTGTCTTGGACCGGATGAAGGAGAATGCTTGGTGGTTCGACGTACACTAAGCAATATGATTGGCAAAGAAGGGAGTTTGCAACGTGAGGCAATCTTTCACACTCGTTGCACCATTGGTGGTAAGGTATGTACCTTGATTATTGATGAAGGTAGTTGTACCAATGTAGCTTCACAAGTAATGATAGACAAGCTGAAAATAAAAATCGTCCCTCACCCTAAACCTTATGTGATTCAATGGCTAAATCATGGTAAAGGGATTCAAGTAACACAACAAGTCGTGTTATCATTTAGCATTAGTAAAACTTATGAGGAAGAATTATGGTGTGATGTTATACCTATGGATACATGTCATATTTTACTTAGTAGACCTTGGTTGTTTGATAGGCGTGTGATGCATGATGGGTATAAAAACACATATTCCTTCACTAAGGATGGACAGAAAATACTCCTTACCCCTCTAAACCTCAAAAACGGCCACCCCATATCCACACCCCCCACTTCCCTTACCACTCTCATAAAATCAGAATTGCATGAGTATAAAGCTCACAAACAATTCATTTTAAGCCAACTTGATACCCCTTCCCAACCGACACAAAAAGAACCACACCCACTCCTCACCCCTCTTCTCAAAACCTTTTCCCATATTTTCCCCGAAGACATTCCCCATGGCCTACCCCCAAAACGTGACATACAACACAAAATTGATCTTGTTCCCGGTTCAATGCTCCCAAACAAACCAGCCTATAAAACCACTCCAAAAGAAACCGAAGAGATTAGGAGGCAAGTGGAAGAATTACTGTCCAAGGGTCTTATTCGTAAGTCTCTTAGTCCATGTGTTTGTCCTACTTTGATTGTGCCTAAGAAAAATGGAGAATGGAGAATGTGTGTTGATAGTAGGTCAATCAATAAAATCACTATCAAGTACCGGTTTCCTATTCCAAGGTTGAATGATTTGCTTGATGATTTGCATGGTTCTAAAGTGTTCTTTAAAATTGATTTGAGAAGTAGCTACTATCAAATTCGAATTTTCGAAGGAGATGAATGGAAGACCACGTTCAAGACAAAGGCATACTATGACAAGAAAAGAAAGGAGGTCCGTTTTCAGCCCGGTGACTTAGTTTGGATTCATCTTTGAAAGGAAAGATTTCCTTCCAAAAAGCGGTCCAAGGTTACTCCTCGTAGTGATGGTCCATTTGCTATTGTTGAAAAGGTGAATGATAATGCTTACAAAGTTGAGTTGCCCGGAGATTATGGTGTTTCTAGCACCTTTAATGTGGCTGATTTATCACCTTACTATGATGAGTTTGAAGAGTTGCCGACTTTGAGGGCAAACTCTTTTCAAGAAGGGGGGAATGTTGTATCCAAGCCTAACAACTTAATTATGGACATTCCTTTGGTTCAAGACGTAGCATCATGTATTGGTGCTATGCATTCTATCCATGGGCAGCAAGATATTCAATCCCTTGAATTTCTTGTTGTTCTTATTAACTAGTTTATTCTAGTTCTTTTTATGCTTTGAATAAATTGTAAACTTTAGTCATTTTAAGTTTGCAAATTAGTTATATTTTTTCTTAGTTCTTTTTAGCTGATTTTAGTTCGAAAAATATTGTCACATTCACACAAAAGTACAAGTGCAAAGATACATCAAAATGGCAGCCATTTAAGCTTGGAATTCAAAATTCTTTTACAAGGAATTTCAAAGCTTTGACTTGGGAGTTACAATCAGTTTTCAAAGAGGAATTACAAGCCATTACAAGCCTTAACTTCAGCCTTCAAGTGGCCGTTGATATCAGTCAACATTGGAGATTCTTAAGCCATAATTTCAGCCTTCAATTGGCTGTTTAATTCAGTCAGCTTTTGGAGCAACTAAAGGGCGTCCAAGTACACCCTTGTCCACATACATTCAAGCTAATTTCAAGTCTGAACCAAGGAGGAGTTGCACTTCTTTGCTGTTTGAATTTGGGCGTGAATATTGGAGGAAATACATCTCCAACTTGCTGCTTGGATGGGAGTGAATTAAGGGGAGTTACACTCTCTTAATTCTGACTTTATTTCAGCCTTAATTTGGAGGTTATAAGCCACCATTTTCTCTTTGATGTATCTAGTTAAATAAGGCTTCTTTTATTAATGTATCTAGACAACAAAAAGCCGATTTGTACTTAGCTTTAGCTTAGGCGTGTAACAAGTGAGCTGGACAGCCACTTAAGATAGCTTGTACTTAAGGATGCTTGTTTACTATAAATAGCAAGCAAAGGTGAATGAAAAAACAGATTATTCAAACAAAAAAACTTGTCTTACATTCGTTTCTTGGATTAGAAACAAAACCTTGAAATTCTTGGATTTGGAATTTCATTTCCTTTGCTTAGTTAGCGAGTTTAGGCTACTAGTTGGCTTGTGATCTTAGGAATCCAAACAGTTTCTTAGTGGTGTGACTTTATCTAAGAAGCCTTTCGTTCTTTAGCCTTAACTATCCCTTGGTTTATCCCTTGTGTATTTCGAGTGTTACTCCAATTATACAACAGCTATCATGGCAGGTCGACGTAGAAGCCGACTTTGATAGATGGACCGCCGGATGGTCTGTGGTCCGCCTCTGAAGATTAAGTTAGTAAAGTATTCGGAGTAAAACGTGCGGAAATAAAGTTATCTGCTTGGATTCCAAGCTCGGGTAAGGTGATGTCTGTTTCTTAAGAACGACACCTCTGTAATAAATGTTGATGTGACGTGTTGTCTCGTGTTACGTAAAATATGTCCCCCCCCCCTTAAATGAGGAATTTGTCCCTATTTATAGGGTCTTTGGGGGAAGTGTGCCCTCCCTAGGGTTTGCTGACCTAGGGATTAGGGCACGCCGCAAAACGGCGCCTCAAGGTTTGGGCCCTTAAAAGCCGTCATTTCAGAGGTGATATCTTAGTGACACGTGTCACTGATCCTAAAAGGCCATTTGGGCGTCTTTTAGGGTGACATGTGTCGCCCTCCTAATGGTCCACTTTGGATCATCAAACATCTCAGATCAAAGGGATATCTGCCTGCCACGTGTCACGAAATTCAAAGCAACTGAAAACCCTTACGACACGTGGCAGACTCTGATTGGGCCACTTGGTCGGGTATAAAATACCCAAATCAACAGAAGTTCAATACCAACGACATCCCGAAATTCAAAGCAACTGAAAACCTTTACTTTCCCGTAAGAGCTTTCGAAACAATAATGAATATTAAGGGTATTGACAAGAAGGTGTTTCCCTCTTTGTTTTCTTTATCTCTTGAAACCGTTTGCCAACAATGGTTCTACTCTCTTGAGAAAGAAAGAACCTCTACTTGGGAGTCAATAGTAAACGCTTTCATTGATAGGTACAAGTGCAACATTCAAGTTGAAACTGACTATAGGGAACTTTAAATTCTCAAGCAGAAAGAGAATGAAGGTTTCACTCCTTTCTTCAATAAATGGAGACAAACCTCTGCTAAGATGATTGAAGTACCAAGCGAGAAAGAGCCTGTGAGGTTGTTCATCAAGAACCTTCAAGAGAAGTACTCCAAGCATCTCAAGTACCAAAATAATCGCCATATCTTCAGGCCGTCTATGACATTGGAATTAATATTGAAGACGACCTGGCTAAGCTGAAAGCTGCTAAAAGTTACTCCAATAGTAGCTGGAAAGGCAAGAAGAACAACAATCCTTCTTCTTCCAAAACCACCCACTCAAACAATTTTAGCACCTTTTATTTGAGTGAAGTCCTTGCTATGAATAACCAAGGACAAAAGAAACCATTTGTGAGGAACTTTACTCCTATAGGTATGAGTTATGACACCGCATTTGACCGACTAAATGCAAAAGGTCTTATAACTCCTATTGGACCATTTGGGGACCCACCAGTCGAGAAGAGGACAGCTAACTGGAACCCCAACGCACATTGTAAATATCACCAAGGCAGGGGCCATCTTATTGAAAATTGTTGGAAGCTTAAAGAAGCTATCCAAGATTTAATTGATAAGAACAAATTGCCATTGCCTCCTGCCAGTAAGAAGCCAAGCATTGACAATGCACCTCTCACTCATTCCTTGGCCATCTTTGATGAAGAAAATGAGGTTGATCCCTCATCTCTCATCAAACCTATTGAAGATATTCATGCTATCGAACAAGAGGAGGAGATCTTTTTCGATGCAATGGATGACTTTCCTGAACCAACAAGAAAAGAGGATGTACGGCTGCTTATATGGTCCATGTGGAAGGGATCAAGCTTGCTACGTGAAGCTCTCAAAGTCGCAAAGAAACAATTAGAGGAGCTTTAGAAAAAGAGTGACAAGGTTCCACCCATGAAAAAGAAACCCTTCTCTCTACAAGTAATTGACAGACCCAAGAAGAGTAATGAACTCTATACTCCAATTGGGACTTTCTACGCTAAAATGTTCAAAATGGTCTGCAAGAGTGGCAAGGTCAAACCTCTTGAACCGAGACCATTTGAATCGCTAAAAAGGACAGATAGGTTCTACTGTCAATACCATCAATCAGGGGGTCACACTATTGGAAACTATTTTAAATTTAAAGAATTAATTAAGAAAATGATTGATGATAAAAAGCTAGTCCAAATTCCACAAGAGGAAGATATTTGCATCAATGGGGTTTGGGACAGCGATGATGAAGACGTCTATCTTAAGGATATGGAAGAACCTCCACTTTTAGTCATATACCCAATAAGCGATTTTTACGATGAAGAAGATTCATCTATAGACGTCCTCACAAGATCGGGGAGAATGCAACCTCCCGTTTCAACACAACCTATGCCAACTACACAGCAAGTTCCCATACCTATCATAGAAGACAATGATATTGTCAAATAGTTCAAGAAAACCAAGGTTAAGATTAATGTACGGAAACTTCTAGCAACATCTCGAGAACATAGGTAGGCAATAATGAATGCCTTGGATAAGATAAAGATAGACTCTGACACCACTCCTGAGGGGTTGGCTAACTTCCTTACGAGTGATCTCCCTAGTCCAATCAACTTGATCACCTTTTCTGACAAGGATTTACCTCTAGAAGGTGACAAGCATTATAAGGCACTAAACCTCATAATAGTTTGCAAGAGAATGAACGTCCCTATGACTCTTGTAGACAATGGATCGGCAATTAATGTCTGTCCACTCAGAACTGCGAGCATGCTAGGCATAAGGGATGAAGACTTAACCCCATCAACACAAGGAATAAGAGCTTATGACAACACTTGTCGTCAAGCTCTTGGTAAGATTACCATGAATATAATAGCAGGAGCGATAGAACAAGCTACTAAAGGTCGTCCCTTCATCTCTCCACCAACAGGTAAAGGCCATAGTTGGAGGAATTCCTATCACGATCGATGCTTCACCCATGAGAATTAAAGCTATAGAAAATCCAATCATTAATGTGGAGCACGATGAAGACGATGAAGATTTGTGGGGCTTTAATGAAGAGGTCTCCTTAATCGAGGAGGATGAAAGGACCCTTCTCTGACACGACCCTCACTCCAACATGACAGTAAATGCTATTCTTAAGAAACAAGGGCATTTTCCTGGGATGACTCTAGGAAAGAAATAAGGAATAGCAAAATCGCTGGAATTGCCTGACCTCCCTAAGTTAGACACTTTCAGACTAAGTTTCGAACCAACTCGGGAAGATCTCAAGCGAGCCCAGGAAAGGTCTAAGGCGCGTAGGAACGCTCGCATCCAAAAGAAAGCAATCCCAATGGATCAGTATCCTCTTACTCTCAATGGACAGTTCATAAAAGAGGGAGAGGACTATCCGTGCTATGAATTTCCCGAACCTTTTGTTGTAAACGACATAAGGCAACCAGGATTCAAAATTCTCCTAGATTGCTATTTTCTAGATGAAATACCAACTCTTATCCACAAGGAGAAAGCACCCCCATGCTTTGACTTTAATGTCATGGGATTATTATTTAAGCGAGAAAAAGATGAGATGAAGTATGATTTGGGTATTTTTATACCCGGCTAAGTGGCCCAATCGGAGCCCGCCACGTGTCGCTGGAAGAAGCGCCACCTCGGACCTTCAAGATGGTGACACGTGGTAGGAAGATATCCCCTTGATTTGGGATGTTTGATGATCCAAAATGGACCATTAGGATGGCAACACGTAACACGTGTCACCCTAAGAAAAGCCCAAATGGCCTTTTAGGATCAGTGACACGTGTCACTAAGATATCACCTCTGAAATGGCGGCTTTTAAGGGCCCAAACCTTGAGGCGCCGTTTTGCGGCGTACCCTAATCCCTAGGTCACCAGACCCTAAGGAGGGCACACTTTCCCAAAAGACCCTATAAATAGGGACAACTCCCTCATTTTAGGACAGAATACGAAACAAAAGACAACACGTCACATCCACATTTATTACAGAGCTGTCGTTCTCTGGAAACAGACAGCACCTTACCCGAGCTTGGAATCCGAGCAAATTACTTAATTTCCGCACGTTTTACTCTGAATACTTTAATAACTAAATCTTCGGAGGCGGACCACCGACCATCCGGCGGTCCGTTTGCTTTGCAGGTATAGGCGCCCCTTGCTGGATCTAGTCTTAGTGTTGTAACTCTCCCGAGGGACATAAACCCCTGAAACATTTTGCGCCGTCTGTGGGGAGAGTACCTCTAAGATGGCTTCACAAGAACCTGTACCGAATCCTGACACCAATCGGCCTCCGGAAGAAATAGTGGTCCAGACGGACCATGACTCAGGGGAAGACGCTGATGTCGAAACCTATGTAAATCCTAACGGGTCCCTCATCTCTAGACGCATCCGCATTAAAGAAAAGCGGGAGCGCCACCATGGTCAGGCGGGGCCAAGAAAAATTGCTAGTCTGCCAAAGAAGCCCTCAGGGCGGCCGGGAGATCCTTCCCAAGCGCATGATCAACCCCTGTCACCCGAGACGAACTCAAGAAACTCCTGAGTAGCTCAGGGGTGAAATCAAACAACTTGCCACCAAGAGATCGCCTACTCCTAGAAGGGAGCAGTCGACCAAGAAGCCAGCCTAGTCTGGTAAACAAAAGTCGGTCAGGGACCGCCAGCCGACTCCTCATCCTGCCCATTAGGATATGGCTCGGCCCCAATTCGACCTCACTAAACTTTGTTTCCCAGAAACGGGTACAAGAAAAGCCATTCGGCACATACAGCCGGATGGTAGCAAGAAAACATTCTCCGATGCTTGACATTACATTGAGCGAAGCGAACCAAACTATCAGAGTCGGCTTCTACGTCGACCTATCATGATAGCTTTTGGAATACCTCTATGAGGTATTCCCAATCTGTACATGAGACCCCAGCAAGCAGCCCTCGGGTTCAGTCTGGCCTTCATATAATACAGTCGGCCCAGTACATGGCTCCGCCATTGTACCAATCGCCTGCTTTACCTTACATGCAACCTGCCCTCTTTGGAGGCCAGGCGGCATACGGCTATCAGCCGATGGATTGGCAACTTAGGCTGCAACACCTTGGAGATCAACCCTCTGCTTTCTCCAGGGAAATAACCGAAGCCGAACAGCCGGCCAAGGTTAAAAATGTTTTGGTTGGAACCTATGATGGGACCTCCAACCCGGAAGACCACCAGCTAGCATACACTCACCTCATGTATTTACAAGGGTTGGATGATGCCGCATGGTGTCGCTGTTTTCCAGCCACCGTGAAGGGCATAGCCCAACAGTTGTTCGACAATCTACCGGCTGGTTGCATTAATAGCTTCAAGACGCTTGCATTCTTGTTTGCTTCAAACTTCTCTGTGAACATCCCTGCCAAAAAGACAAGCCTCGATTTGGGCAATGTGCAACGGAGAGATAGGGAAGGCTTGCGTTCCTATGTCAGGCGGTTTACTCTGGTGCGAATCCAGATTCATGGGCTGTCTGATGAGGTCGCCTTCACAGACTTCTTTAAGGGTCTGAAGGACGGGTCTACTTTCAAGTAAGAACTCGTCCGCAAACAAATTTTCACTCTGTAGGGAGCATTACGAGAGGCGAAAGCCTATATACAGGCGACCAAACTCTGCTCCTCCAACAAGCAGTCGGACACTAAGAAGTTCAACCGACAGAATGAGAGTAGGCCTGCTCAGCCGGCTCCTAAGACAGAAGAGAACAAAAAGAAAAAACAAATCTGGGCCGTTGATAACTCTGATCAACCGGCCTAGAAGAAGAAAAAAGAGTGGAAACCGTACGTTCCCAGGTACGAGTTCCACTAGGACTGCTGCTCCATCCTCTTGGGAATCAAGGATCGGCTGACTCTTGAGAAGCCGACCCCTATGAAAGGTTCCGTTGAATATCGAAACAAAAGCAAACACTGTCATTTCCATTAGGATGTCGGCCATGACACGAACGACTGCTTCAGTCTCAAGCGGGAGCTTGACCGTCTGGCCGACAAGGCACAGCTGAAGTCTTATGTGAAGTCCAAAGTGACTTCCAAGGCAAATCCAGGGCAGTCCAAGAAGAAGACTCCCCAGCATGCTATTAGTGCCGAAACAGATGAAGATCCGGTATATGCAATAGCAGGCGGATTTGCCTGGGGTGGCCCGACCATTCGGGGCACCAAGGACCATCTGAGAAAGATGGTCAACTCTGTTGAAGAAGGAGAGGCGGAAAGCACATCCGCCTTCCCAAAAGTTGTCATCACCGAACAGGGCAGAGGCAAAGTCCGCCGGCTACATGATGACCTTGTGGTCATTGAATGCAAAGTGGCCAACCAACTGGTTGGTCGAATTTTAATTGACACAGGCAACTCCTCTGACCTCATCAGCCTCAAATGCTTATCTAATCTCAAATACAAACCGGATAGTATGATGGAGGTCTCTCAGACCCTTGTTGGGTTTGGGGGAGGACTTGTGCACCCAGTCGGACGAATTGACTTGCCCGTCCGCCTGGGCAATAGGGGAGACGGTCGGCACATGACCATCCGTTTCCTAGTGGTTGAAGAGCTCACAGCCTACAACTTCATCTTTGGTTGACCCACTCTAAACGAGTGTAAGGCTGTCATCATTCCTGCTCTCATGCTGCTCAAGTATGAGAAGAATGATGGAACAGTCGGTTCCCTCAATGGGGACCAGAAGACGGCTCGAGAGTGTTATCTCTCGGACGTCAAGCCCACGGCCGCAGCAGCCGGCAGGGGCAAACAGACAATCGACCTTGATGATTTCAAGGAAGAACAGTCGGCTCCACCAGCCGGTAAGAATAGAAAGACTGATCAGCTGGTGGTGGTTAAAAAAGAAAAGCAATAACAATCACTGACCAGGGAATGGTCAGATGATTTTCGTCCCCAGCCTACTAACAAAAACATTGGTATCCCTCTGCACGACAGTCGCCTAGAGCAGACGGTTAAGGTGGGGATGGTTGCATTTGCTAAGCTGGGTGAGAGCCTGCACCATCTGCTGAGAGAATTCAAAGACATTTTTTCCTTTGAAATGGAAGAGATGTCAGGCATCATCCCGGATCTCGCTGTCTACAAACTCGTCGTGGATCCCAAAAAGAAGCCCATTCGGCAAAAGAAAAGAAACCATGGCGAGGAAAAAAGTCAGGCGGCAGCCGCCAAAGTAAAAAAGCTGTTGGACGCAAAGTTCATTCGGCCATGCAATTTCCCTGAGTGGGTAGCTAACGTTGTGTTAGTAAAGAAGACGAATGGAACTTGGCGCATATGTGTTGACTACACGGACCTCAACAAGGCATGTCCAAAGGATAGCTATCCATTGCTTAAGATCTATAGTCTGGTCGATTCAACAGCCGGACATGCCCTGATGAGTTTTATGGACGCCTATTCAGGTTTCCACCAGATCCCCCTGTGAAAAAAAGATCAAGAAAAGCCGACATTCGTCACTGATCAGGGGTTGTTCTGTTATACGGTGATGTCGTTTGGTTTGAAGAATGCGCCTGCTACTTTCCATCGAATGATTAATACGGTCTTCATTAATCAAATTGGAAGGAATGTAGAGGCGTACATTGACGGCATGATAGTCAAATCCAAACAACAAGTGGATCATCTTGCTGATCTATGAGAAACATTCGCCACACTCAGGCGGCACAAGGTCATGCTGATCCCAAAAAAATGTGTCTTTGGTGTTGAGTCTGGGAAGTTTCTCGTATTTTTGATTGACTAAAGGGGAATAGAGGCCAACTCTAAAAAAATACAGCTGGTAATCAACATGCAGTCGCCCCGTACTGTGAAGGAAGTGCAAAAGTTAACAGGTTGTCTTGCGGCCTTAGGGAGATTCCTCAGTCGGTCAGGTGACAA
This sequence comes from Chenopodium quinoa, assembly GCF_001683475.1. Taxonomy (NCBI): domain Eukaryota; kingdom Viridiplantae; phylum Streptophyta; class Magnoliopsida; order Caryophyllales; family Amaranthaceae; genus Chenopodium; species Chenopodium quinoa. The sequence continues at coordinate 574,669 of NW_018743787.1, forward strand.
GTGTCTCTACTTCTTCCAGGCAATAAAAAAGAAGACCAACTTTGAATAGGGAGATGATGCAGAGGCGGCTTTTCAAACGCTAAAAACTCATCTGCACTCTTTGTCGAGGCTTGTTAGCCTTTTGCCCAAAGAGAAGCTCTTCATGTATTTGGCCGTCTCCGATCATGCCCTCAGTGCCATTCTCTTAGCTAAAAAGAGAGGGCATCCAGCTCCCAGTGTATTTCATTAGCCATGTTCTTAGGAACGCAGAGCTTCGGTACTCTATGGTTGAAAATTTTTGCCTTGCCCTTTACATGGCCATCAAGAAGCTAAAACCTTACTTCTTAACGCATGCGGTAGTAGTCTATATTGACCAACCGATCAAGCGGCCACTACGAACGGCTGTGGTGTAGGGATTATCTGTCAATCTCCTAAGGGAGATAAGTACGAATATGCATTACGGTTCAAGTTTCAGGTCTCTAACAATGAGGCCGAATATGAAGCCCTGCTATCCGACATTTGGTATTGCAAGAAGGAGAGGCGGCAAGCACATCCGCCTCCTTTGAAACATCCCGGTCAGTTTTCTGGGAGGTCATGGAAAAGAGAAGTATATCTAATGAAGACCCCATTGGAATTCTTTACCGAAGCTCAACCTGGATGGACAGCATCCGGGCCTACCTTGCAGACGACACGCTCCCTGATTCACCCTAGGAGGCGGCTATTTTGAAAAAGAAAGCGGCAAACTTTGAGCTGAGACAAGGAGAACTCTTCAAGACTGGTTTTTTGAAACCTCTGTTGTAGTGTGTTACCCTAGAGAAGGGTAAAGAAGTTCTCGAAGATTTGCATGCGGGTTTCTGAGCCTCCCCTATAAGCGGCAGGTCCTTAGCTGCCAAGGCCAGGCGCCTCTATTTCTGGCCGACTCTGGAGTCGGATGCAATGGAAATGGTCAAAAAATGCGACAAGCGCCAAAAATTTGGCAAGCATATCCATCGTCCGGCCACAGACCTGACGACCATCCACAGCCTAATACCATTTGCTAAATGGGGCATGGACATACTTGGGCCTTACACAGTCTATGGTTTTTGACAACAGTCCTTAGTTTGAGACGCCTCAGCTCAAGACTTGGTTGGGAGACCACGGGGTCTCAAGTTTCTTTGCATCAGTCGGCCGACCCTAAGTAAACGACCAAGTGAATACTTTAACAAGTTAATCTCAGACGGGATCAAAAAGAAAATTGAGAGAGCTGGTGGCCTTTGGGCGGATGAATTACCACACGTCCTTTGGGCCATCAGAACAACCGCCAAAGGGGCAACTGGAGAAACTTTATTCCTCATGGTGTATGGTGCAGAAGCTGTACTACCCATCGAACACTATGAGCCGACTCTTCGAATCATGTTGAATGACGAAAAGGCAAACTAGGAGGCCATGCGGTTGGCATTGGACTCACTTCCAGAGCGCAGGTGCCTTGAGCCATGAGACTTACCGTCTGAGAATGACTCGGGCCTACAACAAAAGAGTACACAAGCGTCCTCTCAAAGTGGGGGACTTTGTGCTACGGAAAATGGAGGCAGTCGGTAGGGCGAATGAGCAGGGAAAGCTAACCCCAAATTGGGAAGGCCCCTACCGAATCTATGATAAAGTAAGAGACGACACCTACCGACTGGAAGAACCAGACGGTAGGCGGCTGCCTAGAACTTGGAATGTAGACAACTTTAAAAAGTACTACTTCTAAGAATTTTTGTAATTGTTTCAAAGTTTTGATTAAGGAGAATATGTCTTCATTTCCCAAACTTGTCTTTTTGCTAAATTTTTTAAATTATGCTAGCGTCGCATGTACAAAGTACAGACAGCCACCCTATTTTAAAAACGTTAGTCCCAACAGCAGACGCCCCATTCCGACTGAAGGAGCCGACTGCATTAAAGCAGTCGACCCTACTAATTTATTTTAAAGTTAAGTCCAACACTTAATGGCTATTTACCATTTTTAAAGAGGCCAATGGCTGGATATTAATAAAACAATAGAGGTCGACGGCCACAGTCTGCTCCAACATGAGTCAGATAACCGACGACGTCCATTTGGGTGAATTCGTCGAGTAGAAGCATCTCCCATTTGGGTGGCACATTGCTTTACTAATACATCAAACGGCCCTACCGAATGCTAAGGAAGCATCCGCAGTTGTTTGAATAAATCGAAAGTGAAATCTTAAAGGTCGAAAGTCTTTCAAATTGTTCTAGTACAATTGGAAAGAGGTCACTGTTTCATGATTAGAGGCTATCGAGGCATAAGGCCGGATGCGCCAATTTTTGCTCTAGGGCAAGGCAGGCGGAAAATTCTTTTTCAATCAAAAAGCTAAGTCCAAAAACTTAGCATTATACGTTCACAAGGCTTATGGCCGGATGCGCCTGCTTTGCTTTGGGGCAAACCAGACGGAATACATTTTCTTAACAAATAAGCTAAGTTAAAACTTAGCATCTTATTTTAACGAGGCCTATGGCCAAATGAAACCAAAGGATCGAATACTCTACATGGCCGTCTGTCGCTTGGTTTGGGCAATCACCATAGTGATTTATTGACTTAGAAACCATGCATACTCTTCTAAGTATCAATAATTTCCAAGTTAATCAATCTAATCAACCGAAACCAATCGACATCCGTCCAGGGGCAAGAACATTTGCATACTATACGGGCTAAAATACTTAGCTGAAATTCTATGCATAAAAATAAGCTTTGAAAATTTTTTAAAGCTTAAACTCCAATGTAAATAAAATCGACCAAATGACCGGATGCTTCATAAAAATTAACAGCCGTCAAAATTGAGGACTGAAAAGTGTTAACTGGCTAGGCCAGGAGAATTGTTGAATTACCCGACCCCTTGGTCGGTAAAGATACATTTTTTACTCGGCATACAGGTCGGAAGATCAAACACATGGCCATTCGGCTGCAGAAAAAACAGACATAAAACTTAAAAGATTAGAAGAGCTTATCAGCATCAACATCCGCCTTGTCCTCCGGCGCATGCTCTTTAGTTTCCTCATCCTCCTCCAAATCATCTTCCTCCTCGTCCCAAGACGACGAGTCGCCAGATGAGCTGGACTCCTCAGAGGCACTCTTGGCAGCCGCCTCCTTCTCCGCCGCCTCTTGTGCTTCTCTTAGTGGGCATTGAACTCGTCATTAGCCTTATCAAATAGGACTGGTGTGCCTCAGTCGTATGCAACCAAAAATATCACAACTAAGCTAACTGCAAATAAACGTAGTTAGGGAAGTCGAGTTCGAATCCACAGGGAAAAAGGGACTAATAACTGCAAACCTAAGTGGAATTACTCTAGGAACGTAGTAATCTAAGTAACAAGGGGGTTTTGACAAGCAATGGTGACAATTAAACTAAATCAGAACAATGAACGTAAATAGTATGCGATCAATGAGAATAACGGTCTTGGTTATGCGAAATCCACAATTGAACATACAAATTGATCATAGAAGCCTCTTCAATCAAACACTATTGAACACCTTGTTGTAGAATTCTAAATTCTAAATTCTCATAAGCTAGTTAGAAATAGCAAAGCGCTCCTTTCTAACCCTTTCTAATGTATAATTTAAGACAAGCGCTCTAAATCATCCACAAGAAGAACATAAACGGAGAAATCAACAAGGATTGAATAAATTAACACAAGCGGTCTAATTTCTTCAATAATATTATTCCCTCTTTAAGTTATCAATCAAAAGCATGCATTCATAACCCAAAGTTGCTACTTTGGAAAGATTAATTAGATGCAAGCGAATCTAACAATTCTAACCTAGCAATTGATTAAAGCAAATCATGAAATAATTCAAAGGAATAATAAACATTCAATAGATAAAAAAGAGAAGAGAAATCTCACAATTCGTAGCCAAAAGCTTCAATCTTTAACCAAGAATCCGGAAGATTAAGCTTCCATGGATTCTAATTCAAAAACAAAGATTTCTGAAATTTGCCAAGAACCCTAGAAAACTTTTACTTCTCTCTAACTTAATTCTCACTAAATTAACTTCTTTAACTCTTCATAAAAATAGACTATATATATGTTTCCATACTTAAATAATATAAAACAATAATAAAAATAATAAATAAATACAAAACACGAGCCAAGACAAAGCAAACTGCTGAAAAATAACCAAAACAGGCCCCGAAATCTGGAAGACCCGCTGCCAGCTGCTCGGGACCCGCTGGCAGCGGCTAAAGCAGCAAAACACTTCGTCCTCTCTGGCTGACCCGCTGCCAGCGGCTATGGCCAGCTGCCATCGGCCCTGGCAGCGGTTCTGCTGTCTTCTGCTGTCTTCTTTGCTCTTTCTTCTAGCTTTGCTTCACCTTTACTCAAGCTTTCTCCCTTGCTCTTCCAAGCTCCATCACGCTTCTCAAATCACGAGCTAAGGTCCATACTCTATAATCCTCCTCATTAGTTCCCGAACTCACTCACTAACACCTATAAGTCCCGGCTTTTGCACACAAGTGAGATCACTGCCCGAAACTCACAAAAGCTATTAAAAACTCATGCACAACATCAAAACACACCCTAAAACTCTTCTCTCAACCCTTGATAAGACGGCTTATCAAATTCCCCCATACTTGAACCTTTACTCGCCCTCGAGTAAACTTAGAGAATAGAACACATCTCCCAAGTTAGGTTCAAAACAGAAGATGGCGGAACCGAACAAGCTCTACGCATTCAAACTCAAGAAGACATCCTAGCAACCACCAACTAACCGCCTTCTCACTTCACAAACTCCCTTTTTCATTTTTTTTTTACATTCAACTCATCCCCCAAAACCAACCTAGAACAACAAGCACATAGCCAAGAGCATAGATATCCTCAACTATCCTACCACACGAAACTTTTGATAAAATTGGGCAAACAAGACTCAACTAAACCAAAAGTCCACAAAAGAAAACACTTCCACACTCAAAAGTCAAGAAAAATAACTCTAGCTTTCTAAGCATGATCAACACTTCTCCCGAACTTCAACTATCTCCCGAAAACATCAAGATGAGACCTACCCGACACCTCCATATTTCTCCTCCCCTTATGACACCGACTCCGGCAAATAGATGCGCAAATTCACGAATTTTTCTCTCTTCTCTCATTTTGCCTAGGAGCCCTTTCGGGTTTTCATCCTAGCCTCTCATCTTTTTCCAAATCTCACTTTCTCACCCACTCATTAGCCACTTTTTTGCTTAGGTCGCCCTTTCGGGTTTTAAACCTAACCGGGCCCCCATTTTTGCCTAAGCCGCCCTTTCAGGTTTTCGGCTTAGCGGGTTTCTTTTTCTTTTTCTTTCTTTTTTTTTTAATTTTTTTTCTTTTTTCTTTTTCTTTTTGCATTTTTTTTTTTCATTGAACCACAATTAAGATAGTTATACAAAACATGAAATCAAGATAACTATACAAAATTTCAAAAATATGCAATGAAAAGCTTCCCCCCCCCCTACTTAAATGAGGCATTGTCCTCGATGCAAGAACAACTACAATGAAAACAAAAGTAAGGGAAAAGGAAGAAAATCGTTACCATCTCAATGAGAGGGACCTCCAGAGCCAGAAGAGCCGACATCACCCCGAGAAGCACGCCTCTCGGAACGACGCAAAGCACGGGATGCCAGGTGATCCATGAACGCCTCAGTTGGGGGCTCATACTGTGGATATTGAGCGCTATAAAACCGACTCATGCTTCTCTGATATGCAAGAAGCTCTTGCATCCCATCGCACACCTCCTCTAGTCTATCATCTACATCAGCCCTCCAGTGAGGCCAATCATCGTGCCGCACTCCAGCAGCATCCTCACCCCCTTCCTAATCAACAAACTCTCCGCCCATATGAACATCGGGATTCTCCTCTCCCATGTTCTCAATTATTACTTCGGCATCTCCTAAATAGGGGGCAACATCCGGGTCGGGCGCAAGGAAAAAGTCTGCGGCAGTAGGGCCAAAAGGTAATGCTCGTCCCTCGGGACAAGGAAGTCTCAAATAGTTCAAACCCTGTGGTCCGTATCGCCAGAAATAACTACCGGCGACGAGGGAACGCGATAATAGACCGATCTTGACCAGAGTCATGATGTTATACGTTAAGTATGCCGAATCTACTGGCACAAGATCCTCAGGGGGTGGAACATTCAAATAACAAGCAAGCAAAGAGACCATGCCACCCATGCTAATGTGGCCACTTGAGTTTGACCGCACCTTTACACAACTGTCAACAAAAATCTCGACCCAATTGGGAGTACCGACACCCTCCGGGGTCATCGCCCACAAATAAGACAATGTAATTTTGGGAACCTTAGTGGCTTCCCCTTGACATAGAATAGTGGACGAAATAAACCTATGCACGAGTCTAAGGCATGGGTGAGTGATCTTGAAGCTATGATCACCATGAGGGTCAACTTCACAACCAGTTATAGCCCTCCAAAATGTTCGGGACGAGTACGTGGTATAATCACCCCAATGGTTCACCAATGGGGGTGCATCCCAACCAAAGGCCATTCTAATATCATCATATGATACAATATAATTCCTATTATTCAAATTAAAGGAAATTTGATCACGTCCTTTAGTAAGAGTTGAAAGGAATTCATAGGTATACCTGACATAGATGGGGGCGCATTTGGTCATGAAATTCTCCAGACCCACTTTCCGTAGCAAGAGCCGCACTACTTCCTCCATGCCTAGCTCTTTCAAAGCTTCTAAGTCAAAAAACTTGGTGCATTGCACCGTTCGTCGTGGTTGTTGAAGCTTAGTCCATATCCCCTTCTCCTTGGAATTCAACCGCACACACATGAATCCATCCCCTCGAGGCAATGGAGGTGCCAAACCTTGACTAGAAGAAGCACCTTGCTTCTTGCCCCTTGGGGGTCTTGATGGAGATGATGCCTTAGACCTCTTGTTATTTCCACCCATGACTCTAATTGTATGCTTGTACCTTTACCTTCACTTTCAATTACGAGAAGTTCTCGAAGATTTGCATGCGGGTTTCTGCGCCTCCCCTACAAGCGGCAGGTCCTTAGCTGCCAAGGCCAGGCGACTCTATTTCTGGCCGACTCTGGAGTCGGATGCAATGGAAATGGTCAAAAAATGCGACAAGCGCCAAAAGTTTGGCAAGCATATCCATCGTCCGGCCACAGACCTGACGACCATCCACAGCCTAATAACATTTGCTAAATGGGGCATGGACATACTTGGGCCTTACACAGTCTATGGTTTTTGACAACAGTCCTTAGTTTGAGACGCCTCAGCTCAAGACTTGGTTGGGAGACCACGGGGTCTCAAGTTTCTTTGCATCAGTCGGCCGACCCTAAGTAAACGACCAAGTGAATACTTCAACAAGTTAATCTCAGACGGGATCAAAAAGAAAATTGAGAGAGCTGGTGGACTTTGGGCGGATGAATTACCACACGTCCTCTGGGCCATCAGAACAACCGCCAAAGGGGCAACTGGAGAAACTTTATTCCTCATGGTGTATGGTGCAGAAGCTGTACTACCCATCGAACACTATGAGCCGACTCTTCGAATCATGTTGAATGACGAAGAGGCAAACTAGGAGGCCATGCGGTTGGCATTGGACTCACTTCCAGAGCGCAGGTGCCTTAAGCCATGAGACTTACCGTCTGAGAATGACTCGGGCCTACAACAAAAGAGTACACAAGCGTCCTCTCAAAGTGGGGGACTTTGTGCTACGGAAAATGGAGGCAGTCGGTAGGGCGAATGAGCAGGGAAAGCTAACCCCAAATTGGGAAGGCCCCTACCGAATCTATGATAAAGTAAGAGACGACACCTACCGACTGGAAGAACCAGACGATAGGCGGCTGCCTAGAACTTGGAATGTAGACAACTTTAAAAAGTACTACTTCTAAGAATTTTTGTAAATGTTTCAAAGTTTTGATTAATGAGAATATGTCTTCATTTCCCAAACTTGTCTTTTTGCTAAATTTTTTAAATTATGCTAGCGTCGCATGTACAAAGTACAGACGGCCACCCTATTTTAAAAACGTTAGTCCCAACAGCAAACGCCCCATTCCGACTGAAGGAACCGACTGCACCAAAGCAGTCGACCCTACTAATTTATTTTAAAGTTAAGTCCAACACTTAATGGCTATTTACCATTTTTAAAGAGGCCAATGGCTGGATATTAATAAAACAATAGAGGTCGACGGCCACAGTCTTCTCCAACATGAGTCAGATAACCGACGACGTCCATTTGGGTGAATTCGTCGAGTAGAAGCATCTCCCATTTGGGTGGCACATTGCTTTACTAATATATCAAACGGCCCTACCGAATGCTAAGGAAGCATCCGCAGTTGTTTGAATAAATCGAAAGTGAAATCTAAAAGGTCGAAAGTCTTTCAAATTGTTCTAGTACAATTGGAAAGAGGTCACTGTTTCATGATTAGAGGCTATCGAGGCATAAGGCCGGATGCGCCTGTTTTTGCTCTAGGGCAAGGCAGGCGGAAAATTCTTTTTCAATCAAAAAGCTAAGTCCAAAAACTTAGTATTATACGTTCACAAGGCTTATGGCCGGATGCGCCTGCTTTGCTTTGGGGCAAACCAGACGGAATACATTTTCTTAACAAATAAGCTAAGTTAAAACTTAGCATCTTATTTTAACGAGGCCTATGGCCGAATGAAACCAAAGGATCGAATACTCTACATGGCCGTCTGTCGCTTGGTTTGGGCAATCACCATAGTGATTTATTGACTTAGAAACCATGCATACTCTTCTAAGTATCAATAATTTCCAAGTTAATCAATCTAATCAACCGAAACCAATCGACATCCGTCCAGGGGCAAGAACATTTGCATACTATACGGGCTAAAATACTTAGCTGAAATTCTATGCATAAAAATAAGCTTTGAAAAATTTTTAAAGCTTAAACTCCAATATAAATAAAATCGACCAAATGACCGGATGCTTCATAAAAATTAACAGCCGTCAAAATTGAGGACTGAAAAGTGTTAACTGGCTAGGCCAGGAGAATTGTTGAATTACCCGACCCCTTGGTCGGTAAAGATACATTTTTTACTCGGCATACAGGTCGGAAGATCAAACACATGGCCATTCGGCTGCAGAAAAAACAGACATAAAACTTAAAAGATCAGAAGAGCTTATCAGCATCAACATCCGCCTTGTCCTCCGGCGCATGCTCTTTAGTTTCCTCATCCTCCTCCAAATCATCTTCCTCCTCGTCCCAAGACGACGAGTCGCCAGATGAGCTGGACTCCTCAGAGGCACTCTTGGCAGCCGCCTCCTTCTCCGCCGCCTCTTAAGCTTCTCTTAGTGGGCATTGAACTCGTCATTAGCCTTATCAAATAGGACCTTCCAGGTTTGATTATTGGCAGACGGCTGAGCAGCCGCCCAGGCTGCACGCATGATGACCTCATTATCGTCCATCATTTGTTTGACCAGGGCTTGTTTCTCCTCCTCCATCAAGGACCTATACTTGGTCCGGAGTTGATTCTCCTGGTTGCTCAGCCACCCTCTAAGTCTCTTGACCGTCGCCTCCAGGCTAGCCGCTTTGGACTCCGCCTCCTTGAGGTTTTCCAGCTTCTCTTTAAGGCCCTTGACCTAGTCCTGGAGCTCCTTCACTCGCTGCTTGGCTGCGTCCAAGTTCTACTGAACTTGCAGGTTGGCAGACGCCTGGGAATATAACATATCAAGTGTGAGAATCTCATTTTGAGCAATCTCAAACTGAGCTTTGTCCAGAGTAGAGGCGGCCCGAGCATTCGCTGTCTTTACCTCCCTGGTCTTCCCATTAAGGGGCCCTTTGAGATCACTCACGCGCAGCATAGCCTGTAGGCGTCCAAACCAAAGAAACTTGTCAGTAACCATTTAGCAAAAATATTTATATTAATCAAGTCAGAATGCCATCCAGGTCCAGGGTGCCGACCCCTTTAACGGTCGCCTTGTCCTCAGGATCAAGCGTCCTGAGCATCCGTCTGGCCATCTGGAGGACAATTGGCCTCGCTGGGGCATCTATCAAACAAATACGGCTAAGTCAAGACTAAATAGAATGACCTTTATAAAGTTCAAGTTCGAATGGTTGGATGGCTTACCTCCTTCTCCCCCGGCAACTTCGCTGTCACCTGCTGTGCCGCCAACAGTGGTGTGTGGCGTTTTGCCACTCTTCGACACTCGTTATAGAGTGTCCGGCTTTGATTGAGTCTTGGTGGGGGAGGAGGCGCCTGTCCCTTTCTTAACAGGCTTTGTGGCGACGTGTTTCCTTCTGCTCTGGGAAACGTCGCCAACCGACTACTTTCGTAGCTTGGGGTTCGGCTGAGAAAAGGGGGCAGGCTTTGATGAGGCACTCTAAAAAGAATTCCAAGTGTGAATCTCATAAACAGAATATGTTACACATTTCATTAAGCTAAAACTTTGCAAGCTCGTTACCTTAGGAGTGTCGCCTAGTGGCTGCTCATCCGCCTGCTTTAGGTTTAAGCGGTAGAAGGTGGCTGAGAGGGCTGGTTTCTTGTGGGCAGGGAGCTTTGCCATTGCCTTATTTACAACAAGAAACCAAGAGTTAGCAAAGAAACAAATAATTAAAAAAAGCAAAGGTAATAATATCATGTTGCCAGCTACCTCTCGGCATCTCATTACTAAGCCCGCAAGCGGCCAAGTACGTCCCGTCCGAGAGCCACTCGAATCGGGGAATAAAGCTCTGGGGGGTGACCTCCTTAGCCCCCGTCTCCTTGTTTGTCCTGACAGCCACAGTAAAGAGGCCCCGATCAAAGATCTCCTCTTAGGCCCGCCTGGGAACAAGCGGAATAGCCTTTTTCCCAGCCAAGAGGCGAGGATACTGAGTCCAGCGGTTGTACCGCCTGTTCCTTTGGACGTCTGGGGAAGAGACTATGTAAAACTTGGTTCGCCAGTCCTTCCACTTGTTCTCTTCCCCCAGCGTCATCATGTACCGGGTATTGCTGGTCAAAGTAAACCAGTCGAACCCACATGGATTGGGCGTTCTTCTCAGATAGTGCATGTGAGCATACGCCTCGAAGCTGGGATCCACCTCCAGCATTTCGCAGGCGGAAACGTAGCCCAAGATATTTACCCAAGAGTTGGGGGCTAGTTGCCAGATACCCAGTTGGTATCCGTCCAAGATCCTCTCCACGACCGAATAGAGAGGAAAGCGAAGTCCTGAGGTAGCCGAAGCACTGGTCACCATAAACAGCCAACTCAGGCCAGGTGACCGTGTCTACTACATCCGACACGGATAGAAGAAAGCGGTTAACAATTGCAATACAAACATCAATGCTTCTCCCACATTTGCATAGTTAACCCAAAAAGGTCGAGCTTCACCCAACCCCTAGCAAGAAAACTACTCACAACTCATGTTTATCAACATGCAATCAAGAATTAGGGTTCTAAATACTTCAATAATTGGGGAAAAGTGGTTAACAATTGAAATAACTATCATCCAATAACAAATTACCAAGAACTAAGAAGATTTAAATAACATGCAAATACCAAATGAAATCTGAAATTAAAAGGAAGAAGGTTGGAGAAATTACTAATTGAAGCTTCAAATGTTGAATACAAATTGCCCAACTTTGAGAATAATTCTTGAATTTCACTAATACAATGATTTGATTTGATGAAAACTAAGCTAAATTAATCCTAAGGAATGTTTCAAACTAAGGGAGGTTTCTGAAAACTAGGCTACTGTCCTCTAGAGCGATCTATGGGGTTTAAAGTGCTTGATGCATGCGCTAAATGCATTCGTGATTCCTACGAAAGTGAGTTAGTGTATATTCTTTCTCTTCTAGTTTTATTTTATTTTATTGTTTTTTTTTTAAAAAAAATATACATCGTTTTCCGTTGTGTTTGTTTTGTTTTGCTCGAGGATGAGCAAAAGTTAAGCTTGGGGGTGTTTGATGAGTGACATTTATGTTACCCTTAGGGGTAGTGTATTGGTCTCTTTTCTCCTGTTTTTCTTAGGTTTTTCTACCTCTTTTCTACTCTTATGGCTTCCTTTTTTTTATCGATGAAAAGTATGCTTATTTGCGCTTGTTTTGATAATCTTTATGCATAATTTTATCATCCCCATGCTCTCGTGATCTTTGCTATCTTTTGCAGGTTCCATGGCGGTCCTAAGCACGGTAGGAGGCCCCTTGGCCAAGTATGGAGGCATGGACAAAGACAAGAGGAGCAAAAGGGAAGGAGAGGAAGCAAGAAGAGGAAGTTCAAGAGGAGGTGTGGCCGAACCTCTAAGAGGTTCAGTCGAACCAAGGTGTGGTCAAACTTTTGAAAAGTTCGACCGAACCTCCAAGGCAGTTTCAACCAAGTTTTCAGCATGTTTACAGGAGGGGTCGAACCAGGAAAGTTCGACCAAACAAGGATCAGGGAGGTTTGACCGAACCTACCCTGAGTTCGGCCGAACCTACCCTGGGTCCGACCGAACCTACACAGAGTTCGGTCGGACCTTTTCCCGTTTCAACTGACTTTTTGCGGAGCTTCCTAAGAAATTTTGTAAGGGGTATAAATAGATTTTTTTTGCTCATTAAAGAAACAGATTTTTTTTCAGTTTAAAATAGATTTTAGGTTAGTTTTAGGTTTTAGAGAGAGAAACTCTCAAAATTTTGGAGAGAGAAAGTGAGGAGCACAATGGTTTTCATGGATTTTGGATAATCAAATGAGGAATTTGAAGATCTCCACCTTATATCAATGAGCATTTCTTACTTTCTCTTCTCTTATTGCTTTATTTAGTTGATTTCATTATGCTTGAGTAGTTTCCCTTCTACTAGGTGTTGAGTGAGGCTTTGTAATGATTATTTGAGTTATTTGAGATAAATTTGATGATAATTGTGTGATTAAATTGATTGAATTGATGTTGGCATGTTGTTTGTTTTAGATTGGATTGATCTCCCATGATAGCACACTTAATTGCATATTGGTTTTAGTTTGACAAGGGATTGTGAATTAGAATTGATATATTTGATTGCATTTTGGGTAATTTTCTTCTATGCACCTAGTCAATGAGGGATCTAGGCTAGGAATTTGAGAGATTACTTTTGAGTGTAGTTAATTCTCATTATAATTCTTTCTTTGCATGATTGATTATCAAATGGATTCTCATTAGCTTATTAATTGTTCTAAGTGGATCTTTTCCCCTAGTAGACTTTATCATACCTTGTTCTTTATATGTGTTTTAGTGTAGTTGTAGTGTCCTTTATCCGTAAATCGACTTCGGCATAGCTTAGGCTTTAGATTAAGAACCATCTAGCATTACCGTTCCTTGTGGTTCGACTCCGAACTTGCCACTAGACTTGTTTAGGGGTTAGTTTTAGGATTTATAAATTTATTTGATTGAGTGTGGAATGTGCGACCGTTCTAACGCCCATCAAAATGGCGCCGTTGCATAGTTAACCCAAAACAAAAGTGCCAAGCATGCTTATTAAATAACTTTCCCCCAAGCTTATTTAACACAAAATAACAAAAACAGGGAGAACAACAATAACAAAACCCTTTTTTTTTTGTGCTTTACATTCTTCTTTACCTTTTTTTTTTCAATAATTCCTTTTTCCAAGCTTTTTTTTTTTTTTTTTTTTTTTTTTTTTTTTTTTTTTTTAATGTCCTTGCCTCTTTTAACTTTGGACGGCTTTTTCTCAAAATGTATTTGGTTTTATGCAAAAAATTATATACAACACATACTTGCTTTGCAAATGAACTTATAATTCTAAACTTGCACCATAAACAATAAAACAAGCTCCAAAACAAAATTGCTTCACAAACTAAAGGTAGGATTTAAAGTGAAACTAAGGCTGGAAGGCTTGTATTAAGGTTAGAGAAAAGAATGTATATGGCTCAAATGGGCTAGTAATAGGGGCAATTGCAAACCAAATCCAAAATTGAAAATTAATCCTATAAAAAGAGAAATGTCTTTGTCATCCCCTAAAGTGGCTCAGTCGCGATCTTGGGAGCTAAAAGTCAAGTTCAAGATATGAGAATGCAATAGCCAAGGATCCAAATATGCCGCTCAACAAAGTATGTTGAAGGCTAGAACAATTATACATCACTAGGGATAGCAATAACTAACTCTTGATTTCATATCCACTATAGAGAGCAACTCCATCTTACCACAAGCAAGTGAACTAGAGCTTCATGGTCCCAAAGTTCTTAGCCAACTACCTTAGCATACCATATCCTAGAGTCAACCTAACACGTTCAAAAACCGTGCACACCTCTAAAATTTAGGAAGAAAGACATTCAAGAATACAAGTCCAAAAGTATTATGTCCAAAGCAAGAACAAAAGAAAATACATTGCAAATTTGCCTTGATAGAAACAAAAATCTTTTTGTGATTTTCAAGACATAGAAAATGGAAAAGCATATACAAATGTGCATGGAATATATATGAATCAAAATCTAACAAATATAATAGAATACCCTCCCCCAAGCTTGAATGAGACAACATGCTCAAACATAAATCAAATAATCCATGGGAGGGGAAAACAAGGAGTTCAATCCAACAACCCAACATATCTCCTGTTTCAAAGCCACTTTAGGTATCAACCAATGGAGAAAGAGCAAGGAAAGATATTACCGGATTTTAGGTGGGTGTATATACCCGCAAATGACCCATTTAAAATTTTCAAAGCCACTCTTCTCAAGAATTGAATCTTGTTTTCCATATGATAGCAATTGTGGTGCCAAACTTCCTTGATTCTTGATCCAAATCAATGCACCAAAGTATATCAAGTTATGTACCTAGAAAAAGGCACACAAACATTTCCATGAGAGAAAATCTATTCTAAAAAGAAAAGAAAATGAAAGCAATAAAACACGGGTTACTTCCCGAGAAAGGCTTGCTTAAGGTCCAAGCTTGACCGCTCTAGTAAATAATATTGCAACGATCGCAAGAGCTTGTCAAATGCACTACTACACATCTCATAAGATAACAAGTAAGCAAATGATATAAGAAGGGCATGCACCAAGATTAGTGCACGCAAAAGAAGGTGAAGAGGGAGTTTCCAAGAAGAAGAAGAATCAAAAGAAAATTCAAGAAAGTAAGAAGAAGAATAGAAAGGCAAACTCTCTTCACAAAAATCTTTTTGGGTGGCAAAATCACCCTTTTCCTCAATTGAAGACGAATGAGGGACATAAAAATCTTCATAGGAAAGGGGGTCCCCAATAGGCTCATTAACAAAGGAAGGAAGGGATATAGGAGTGTAGGGGATATGGTTGAAATTCCTTGAAAAAGGGACATGAGAGAAGGGGATAGGAGCAATGGTCTTACAAATGGTCTCTTCTTCACCACCATTCCTCAAATCACCAATTTGAGCATGACAATCAATCATAGAATCCTCAAAAGAAGAACACTCATGATCATGATCTCCCTCAAACATCCAACTTCCAAGAGGAACTACATAATCCCTTTCACTACAATCATGAACAACAACTCCCTTAACTTCCTTAAAGCCTAAAATCTCAAAGCCATGCATGAATGGATGCAAATTCATTTCAAAATGGTCTCTCTCCCATGAAGCATTCTTAATGAACTCACTCAAAAGGCTATGGGTTTTCATTTGACACTCAATAAACACATTAGACATAACCTTAAATGAATCCAAATACTCATGGATAAAAGGATCACAATCATGCACTTGAGACTCATCAAAATGGCGTTTGTATTGCAATTAAATTGATTATATGAGATTGCTTGTTAGTTCCTCATGATAGGTTTAGCTACCCTTGACTAAGGAGCTTGATAGTATGATATGCCTAATTTGACATGGAAGTGTAAATTGAGTACGTCATTACTTATTGTAATTTGATTATGTATCATCTATTGCTAAACTAATGAGGAATCTAAGTTTAGTAGTGTGAGTTGTTTTCTAATTGCATGAGGTTGATTTTACATATAGTCCTTGCTATATCTTGTCTATTTTACTCCCCGTTTGCCTATTTGCCTTGGTTGAGCGGATCTCATTCCCTAGTGTCTTTAATTCATTGATTTAGCACCATAGTTTGTTTGTCTTCCCGTTCCTGAGGGGGGTTCATGAAATCAAACCCCGGGCGATCCATGGATGGATGGAAAGGTTGGTTAAAGTGCTCATAGGGCCACCCTTGGGTACCCCAACCACCATCAAAAGGATTCGGGGTTGATTAACTTGCCGGATCATAGGCGTAGTCGCACCCACCCGGCCGATAAGGGTTGTATGGTGGGGTACCAACACGTTGGGATGGGTCGATAGGACCTTCCCAATAAGCATAGGTGTTGGGGGAGGGGTTGTTAGGGTCATAGGTGTCCCAATGTGGAACTGGGCCCTCTTGAGGCGGGTGGTAGGGATAGTTAACATAGGGCGTTTGAACGCCCGCTTGCACAAGACTATCATAGTTCATCCTTGCGTAGTACCCCCATTGTTCAATAGAAGCCTGATTATCAAAACGAATACCATCGAGGGTACTACGCAGGGCACTCATATCAAAAGGAGAAGAGGAAGAAGAAGAAGATGTCTCACCTCCTTCTCCATGGATCGCCCGGGGTTTGATTTCATGAACCCCCCTCAGGAACGGGAAGACAAACAAACTATGGTGCTAAATCAATGAATTAAAAACACTAGGGAATGAGATCCGCTCAACCAAGGCAAATAGGCAAACGGGGAGTAAAATAGACAAGATATAGCAAGGACTATATGTAAAATCAACCTCATGCAATTAGAAAACAACTCACACTACTAAACTTAGATTCCTCATTAGTTTAGCAATAGATCATACATAATCAAATTACAATAAGTAATGACGTACTCAATTTAAACTTCCATGTCAAATTAGGCATATCATACTATCAAGCTCCTTAGTCAAGGGTAGCTAAACCTATCATGAGGAACTAACAAGCAATCTCATATAATCAATTTAATTGCAATACAAACATCAATGCTTCTCCCACATTTGCATAGTTAACCCAAAAAGGTCGAGCTTCACCCAACCCCTGCAAGAAAACTACTCAAAACTCATGTTTATCAACATGCAATCAAGAATTAGGGTTCTAAATACTTCAATAATTGGGGAAAAGTGGTTAACAATTGAAATAACTATCATCCAATAACAAATTACCAAGAACTAAGAAGATTTAAATAACATGCAAATACCAAATGAAATCTGAAATTAAAAGGAAGAAGGTTGGAGAAATTACTAATTGAAGCTTCAAATGTTGAATACAAATTGCCCAACTTTGAGAATAATTCTTGAATTTCACTAATACAATGATTTGATTTGATGAAAACTAAGCTAAATTAATCCTAAGGAATGTTTTAAACTAAGGGAGGTTTCTGAAAACTAGGCTACTGTCCTGCTTCTCCCGTCTTTTAAAACGATCTTAAAAGGACCTTAAATAGTCCGTACAAAATTGGCTGAGATCGGGAAAAGGTCCGACCGAACTATGGGTAAGTTCGGTCGGACTAAGGGTAGGTTCGGTCGAACCATGTGTAGGTTCGGTCGAACCTCCCTGATCCTTGTTTGGTCGAACTTTTGAGGTTCGACCTCTCCTGCAAAATTGCTGAAAACAGGTTTGACACTGCCTTCACTGCACCCTGGAGGTTCGGTCGAACTTTTGAAAAGTTTGACCACACCAAGGTTCGACCGGACCTTTCAGAGGTTCGGCCACAGCTCCTCTTGCAATTCCTTTTCTTGCTTCCTCTCCTTCCCTTTTGCCCCTCTTTCCTTTGTCCATGGCTTCCATGCTTGGCCAAGGGGCCTCCCACCGTGCATAGGACTGTCACGGAACCTGCAGAAGATACCAAAGTTCACGAGAGCATGGGGATGATAAAATAATGCATAAAGATTATCAAAATAAGCATTACTTTTCATCAACACAAAAAGAAACCATAAGAGGATGATGAGGTGGAAAAACCTAAGAAAAATAAGAGGAAAAAAGACCTAAATACTACCCCTAAGAGTGACATAAATGTCACTCATCAAACTCCCCCACGCTAAGCCTTTGCTCGCCCTCGAGCAAAGCAAAGGAGAAAGAACAAGGGAGAAAGAATTAGTTATTCAAACATGCAAGGAACAAAAGAAAAACCGAAATTGCTTTTTAGCAAAAGCAACAAGCCATTTAAACCCCAAGGTCGCCGATGAGGACGAGTTGTGATCTCGTGAGGGTTTCCAGAGAGAATACCCCACAACTCTTACAAAATTGCGTTCAAGACAAACCAAAAACAAGGGAAAAAGAAACAACAAATCCAACACAAATCATAGCCAAATCGAGCTTTTGGAGATAAGAAACATGAATGAGTGTCAAACTTTCTGAGTAGTAGAAGTGAGCATGCAAGGGGATGCCGAAAATATATTGAAGGATAAGCTATGCTAAGCATAGAGAACTCAAACATGCACCACTCCCCCCGCATTCCATACAATCTTACCGCGTTCCCTCATCTAGATTCAAATCCGCCCTTGGAGATAGCATCAAGTGACTCCTCGAAGGACCTGGAACAAAGATAAAACACTGCAAAATAGGGAAACCCGACATCTCACCAAGTCATGCCTTCTCCATATGCTTGAGTTCCAGCTCCCTCCACCAATAAGTGACTCAACCAACCTAGGTCAACAGGGCATTGAAAGGGTTATAACGATGGCTAGGGGGGGTAAGGGTGTGGAGGAATTTGGAAATTGGTGCTTAGCCTAACCGTGAAGCAAAGGGTGATCAAGCCTCTTTTTCAAAATCAATCATCAACCAATTTTCAAACTACGTTGCCACAATCTTGAACTATAATGCCAAACACTTTTGAGCTTTCGCTTTTCTCTTACATCTTCATTCATCAACCCTTCGTTTGTCACATTCGCTCTTTTTTTTTTTTTTTTTTTTTTTTAGCTTCAAAGGCTTTTTCTAGGATTTACATTTGCTTTTCTTGAACATATATTCACAAAAACACTGCTTCACTTTCCAAGTAGAACCATTCCCTTCCAAATTTCAAATCAAAACTACAATAAACCCTCATGGCTTGAGCTTCACGATTCTAAGGGTGAAAGTAAAACAAAAGGGCCATGGGCTTGCA